>NC_133771.1:135606644-135609088 GCF_003597395.2 Chelonoidis abingdonii
ATACGCTGCTCCCTTACCCCTTGTAACTATCCCCAATAAAACTTTAAATTGATTAATTTTAGTTGTGTGTGTGTCTGCAGTTTGCATCGTGACCCATACTCTCCTTGCATCTCTTACCTATATAGTCTATTGCCACGTGCAGCCTGGTAAATAACAGGCCTGCATTTCCTTTCGCCCCTGTGAATACGTGGCAATCTACACCTATCAGACTTCTCACTTAAAGAAGATGACTAACAAAACTATATTCCTAATTCCTTTAGTACGCAGAACCTGCCAACACCTTTAAAGTGTCTTTTTACTATATAAAGTGATTCTGTAAGATTCTGGAGAACCATGTTTATTGTGGTTTGTGGATTTAATTTGTAAGGAGAAATACAAGTATTTTATTTCCTAACTGCCAGCACAGCAAACTGGACTCTGTGAATCAAGCTGCTTAGTCATCATTACCAGTAATAAAGTTTTTGCAGTTCCAGTTATGTCCTAAGAGATAACTGTGACTCCATATTCTTCCAGTGATTATCCCAATTATATTTAATTTATTTTCCTTCACTTTGTTTTATCTTATGACATCATATTGCTTTTTAAATTAGTTGTAGGTGTGTATATGCCTGTTGGAACAACTGCTGCTTTATACCATATTATTCTTTAAACATAAGAAAAGCATTTTAAGAGCTCAGTCCTGCAAGGTGCTGAACATTCTGGCCCCAATCCTACTATTTTGGAAGCAATCACGTGCTTAACTTTAAATGTGTGCATAGTCTCACTGTAGTCAATGGAGCTATTCGGATGATTCAAAATAGACATATGCTTAGGTGCTTTGCTGGATCGGGGCCAGAGTGCTAGGTCTCCCAATTCAAGCCCACTCAACCCCCTAAGCTTGCTCTCAAGTGGCTATCCCAAGTAGTCACAAGAGACTCAATATCCACACTATTTTAAGTGTGCTAGTAGCCCCATTAGCATGTTTGGCTACCCAGGCTTGGGGGCTTGCTCCCAGCTGCAGTGCAGACATACAGAGTACAGAGTCAAGCCCTTGCTTATAGGGTTACTTCTTCAGTGGTCATTCTGTTGTGCAAAACAGCTAGTTCCTGTGAACTCTGTGAATCTTAATCCCAGCTGGTTTTGGATCAGTGAAAAAATAAATTTACAGTGTTGCAAAATTGTTAACTGTGTGTACCCACATGGAGATCATGATGAGTTGGTTTTGAGTCACCATGGCCGGGATCCAAATCTCATTGGATTCAATGGGAATCCTTCCATTAACTTCGATGAGAGGTGGATCAGGCCCCATATATTGGTTATACATAGTGTTCATTTACATTCATTTATTGTATTAGGCCTTAGTTACAGCTGGTTTTCTAGTATTTGTTTTACTAGTGCTCAGCTCAGAATTCATTACTTGCTATAGTAAATTGTAACACAACCAGTATAAATGTTACTGTCATAATTATCCAGGAAGCCCATGGGAAATATTTTACTACAGAATGGTAGCTTTTAAACACCCCTAAAACTATCCCTGAAGTACCCACATGGGTAACTTAGAAAGAGTGTGCCCTTTTCCCTCCTTCCATTTTTTTCCAGGCTCAGTAGGGTTTGGTGGCTCGCATCAGTATGAAACTGACTTGCAGACCTTAGCTATAGATGAATGCAATCTTGGAGGAACAAGGCGTGATAGGATAGTGATCATTACGACCCTCATACACCTCAACTCGGTTTAAGGGCCTGTGTGCCTTTCTGTGTCCTTCCTGCTTCTCCCACTGATTCCTGTTGCTTGTCACAATCCCCCTCCCCGCGCTCAGTCATTATGTAACAAGCACTGCCACACCCCGGGGACCTAGAGGGATGTCAGTCTCTTCCCACTATCGATGAAAAGTCCCAGCCGCAAACTGGACGCGCATGCTGCACTGGGGCTCCTGGGGCGGGTGGGCTTCAGCACCCCAGCCCGCGGACAGCTCCGTGCGCCGCGGGAGCCGAGGGATGGGGAAGGAAGCGCAGCTCCCGCAGGGCGGCTCCATGCCGGGGGAGGAGCGGAAGAACTTCTCCCCTCCGCCCCGCCCCGCCAAAGTCTCATCGCCTGGGGCGGGGCGGCGCAGGGCGGGGCGAGACCCGACCCCTCCCGCTGGCGGCTCTCCCAAAAAGGCTCTGTGACTTTAAATACGCCGAGACCTGCCCCTTCGGGGTGGGGCGTGGGCGGGCCAGGCTGTTCGGGGCTGCCATATAACCCCCCCTCCTGGGTGAGGACTGCGGCTATAATTGGCTGGATGTGGTATTTGGAGATGCTGAGCTGGCTCCTTCCCCCCATGTTCCTGCACACACACAGGGGTGGGTTGCGCGGGCGGCAGAGGGAGGCAGGGCTGGGCGGCGGCGGCGGCTCTGCCACTCCCTGCCTCCCTGCCTCGCTGTCTGAGCCGCTCTCGCTGCTGGGCTGCTGCCTGCGGCCGGGCGAG
>NC_133771.1:135609158-135622019 GCF_003597395.2 Chelonoidis abingdonii
TGCTGTCGGCGGCGGCGGGGATGATGGCGGAGGGCGGCGGTGGCGGCGGGCCGCGGCGGAAGGCGCTGTCCCTGCTGGAGGCGGCCCGCTCCCGCTACGAAAGCCTGCAGATCTCGGACGACGTGTTCGGGGAGTCGGGCCAGGACAGCAGCGGGAACCCCTTCTACAGCACCTCGGCCGATTCCCGCTCTGCCTCCTCCCAGGACGAGGACGAGGAGCAGCTCGCGGCTACGGAGGGGCCCGGCCCCCGGGGCAGGGGGCGCCGTGTCCCCAGGGCGGTGGGAGCGGAGCGGCAGCAGGTTTCCGGCGGCGGCAGCCCGGGCCACACGGAGGAGGAGGAGGAGGGCTGGACCTCGACCCTGCGAGACGCCCCACCCCCAGACTTCAAGGATAGCTTCGGTAACAGGCGGGCTGGGGAGCGGGGTGGTGCCTGCAGTGGGGCGCCCCATCCCTCGCCCCGCCGGCTGCGGGTGGGGTGCCTGGGCTGCTGCATGCGGGGAGGGCAGGGAGCCGAGAGACCGGGCTTTGCGGGTAATGCTCAAGGGGCGGCCCCGGCCGGCAAGCGAGAGGCGCAGGGAAAGTCTCTGCTCCGGCGGGAAGGTTAGTGTGGGGGCTGCAGCCAGGGCCTGAGGCTGGAGGGCGGGTGCAGCCGCGGGGCACTTCTGCAGTTTGGTCAGAGGCAGGGCAGGTGGCAGCTCTCGTTTCAGGGTGGCTGCTTGCAAGAGAGCCCCGGTCGCTCAGCTCCTCCGCGATCAGTGCTCCGCGCTTGGCCCCAGATGTCCCGACCAGCAACTATAACTAGCGGGCGGGGTAACAGGCTTAGCAGCGTACGGGAGAAACAGGCTGGTTTGCTCGTCCCTGGCCTGGCGCCCGAAACCCCCGGCTCTGCGGGGTTAGTTTGAGAGAGTGCGATCCGTCTGTGTGCTGACCCCTGCCACCTGACTGCGCTCTGGCCTCGTTAAACAAATAGCTCCTAGGGCGGATGCTAGTGAGCATGTTAGTCGCTAGGGAGAGAACAGCCCCTTCTCGGGAAGAGTGAGAGCTCGGCTCATCTGCCCAAGAGCAGCAGCAGGGTAGGGCTGGCTGTTCAATCCTTGCCTTTCAGGACAGACAGAGTATATAAATATCTCTCCTGTGCACCGGCTGAAGGCTTTATTTGATTTTATTATGATAAAGAATAGCTTCCCTCTTTCAGCGTACTGGCTTTTCTCATTCCTTAGTTATTATGAAGCGTGGCTTGTATTTATGTACCAACTGGATAATTGCCTGACTTAAATGCAATGGTGTCTAACAAGACCCAGGGAGGGCAGCATGTGATTGATCATGAACACTTTGTCCGTTTTTCTTCTCCCCTGATAATTTTGTGATCCTCAGAACAACAGGGCAGGTTATACAATGTGCCCTTGGGAATCTCTGCTGCTTTGCTGGAGTTGGAAGCTGGAAATCCTGCTCAGCCTGTGTGTCCTAACATGTACATGGCCTATGATATAGGGAATATTATTATACCCACTTTACAGATGGGAGAAGCTGTGGACCAGAATGATTAAGTGACTTGCTCCAGATCACACAAGAAGTCTGTGGCAGCCCTGGGAATAGAACTCAGCTCCCTAACTCTTGTCCTTACCACAAAGCCATCCTCAGCTCTATCCACCACCACACAGGTCTTTAAGAAAGTAAATGCTGAGAGCTCACTGAAGTGATCTGATGTATTATGGCAGTGCATGGTATGGAGATTTTAATAGAATGATCTGTGTGAGATGTCATGTTATAGTGGTTTATAGGGAACCATTCCAACATCGGTCCACGGTATTAATGATTATGTTGTGTATGTAGCAAGGAAAAGTCATGTAAAGAGAACGTGCAGAATGTGAAAAATACAGCAATCAAGTAAAGCTCACAAATAAACCTGTAATATATAGTATTCTGAGATGTTGCATTACTCAACTACTAGCAGCTTGTCCAATTTTATATTTGCTAGCCCAACCCCACTGTTTCTAATTCTTGATTGTCAGGCTTAATTCATTAATGTTGATGAGAGGTAGCAGAGAAAAGTCTATAAATATCAAATAAATAAATGAAGACTCAAGGGAAAAAGGGCACTTCAACAAACATCCCTGTACCACAGTGTGAATTAAAACGGAGCTAGAGGAAGTAATTTTTTTAAGCTAATGTAAAAAGAATCCTAAACAAAGTTAAGCTCCAAATACTATATTGCAATAACATTGTGTTTGACTGACATGTTACTAACAAAAGCAAGAAAGGGGAGCAGCAGCCTGTCTAATCGCTGTAAAATATTTAACAGCATGTACTAATATAAAACTCTTGTGCATCTTTAAAGCGAATGCTAGTGGATATCCTGGATTCCTGTAATTCTCAAGCATATCTGAGGACACAATTTGGACCATATTTTTTATGGAGTTAAGGATGAAGTAACTTACCATTTAATTTCTTTGCCTTTGCTAGTATGTACATTTGTGTAACTTTAAAGCCATGATATGCATTTAATATAGAGATGGGATTGACATTTTTATTGCTTCTTTGGAAAAAAAAAAAAGAAAATTAAGATGATGACCTATTAGCTCATGAGTTCAGATTTCCTTAGAATTGAAGGAGTTTGATTTTTGGGAGACAGAAGTGATCACAGAAGTCTTTGGAGCAAGGAGAATTGGTAATACAGAGTCTGCTTCCACCTAACAGTAGATTTGAGAGAGATTTCTGCTGCTTCTTACTCTGTTTGTGGCATGAACTGCATACAGTATCTATAATAGTGATTAGCTTTGGCAAAACTTGGTCGAATAAGAACATAAGAATGTCCATACTGGGCCAGACCAATGGTCCATCTAGTCCAGTATCCTGTCTTCCAACAATGGCTGGTGCCAGATACTTCAGAGGCAATGAACAAAACAGGGCACTGTCATCCAGACCCAGCTTTTGGGAGTCAGAGGTTTAGGGACACCCAGAGCATGGGGTTGTGTCCCTGACCATCTTGGCTAATAGCCATTGGTGGACCTATCCTCCAGGAACTCATCTAATTCTCTTTTGAACCCAGTTATACTTTTGACCTTCACAACATCCCTTGGTAATGAGTTCCACAGGTTGACTGTGTAGTGTGAAGAAGTGCTTCCTTATGTTTGTTTAAATCTGCTGCCTATTAAATTTCATTGGGTGAACCTTGATTCTCATGTTATGTGGAAGGGTAAATAACACTTCTATCACTGTCTCCATGCCATTCATGATTTTATATAACTTTATCATACCCCCCTCCCCCGGCCTCTATCCAGTCATCTCTTTACCAAGCTGAGCAGTCCCAGCCTTTTTAACCTCTCCTCATATGGAAGCTGTTCCATACTCCTAACAATTTTTGTTGCCATTCTCTGTATTTTTTTCCAATTCTGACGTATCTTTTTTGAGATGGAGTGACAAGAATTGTGTGCAATGGGCGTACCATGGATTTATGTAGTGGCATTATGATATTTATTGCCTTATTATCTATTCCTTTCCTAACGGTTCCTAGCATTGTTAGCTTTTTTTGACTGCTGCTGCACATGGAGTGGATGTTTTCAGAGAACTATCCACAATTACCCCAAGATCTTTCTTGAGTGGTAACAGCTAATCTGGACCCATCATTTTGTATGTATAGTTGGAATTATGTTTTTCAATGTGCATTACTTTGAATTTATCAACAGTGAATTTCATCTGCCACTTTCTTGCCCAGTCACCCAGTTTTGTGAGATCCCTTTGCAACTCTTCACAGTCAGCTTTGGATTTAACTATATTGAGTAATTTTGTATCATCTGCAGACTTTGTCAGCTCCCTGTTTACCTCTTTTCCAGATCATTTATGAATATGTTGATCAGCACTGGTCCCAGTACAGATCCTTGTGGGATCTTGCTATTTACCTCTCTCTGCTGTGAAAACTGATCCTTTATTCTTACCCTTTGTTTCATATCTTTTAAGCAGAGACTGATCCACGAGACTGCCCATGACTGTCTATTTTGTTCATTTAAGAGCCTTTGGTGAGAGACCTTGTCAAAGGCTTTCTGAAAGTACAAGTACACTAGATCTACTGGATCAGTGGTTCTCAACCAGTGTTCTGCAGCCCCCTGGGGGTCTGCAAGCCCTTTCAGGGGGCCCACGAGACTCCTGTGGCTGAAACCCAGTGCCCCCCATGGGCTGAAGCCAGGAGCTGTGGGGCTGAAGCCCTGATTCCTGGCGCCCCACATGGGACTAAAGCTGTGAGTGGTTGGGCTGAATCCCAAGGCCCTGAGCCCTGGTGCTCCCCATGGTGGGGCAGAAACCCTGAGCCCGTGGGCAGAGTTCGGAGGCATAGGGGGCATTGTTTCCCCCCAAACTACAGTGCAAGAGCAGGGTAGTCAGGGCAAGGGGCAGCTCCACACACTCCATGTCCTTCTCTCCCTGTGACTTGGCCAGGTTAGAGGTGGGAAGCTGGAGCTGGGCAGCGTGGAGCAGATGCTGCTCTGGCTGGTGCCATGGAGCAGGCAGCCGGTGATGGTGTCTGGGGTTGAACCTGCTCCTCAGCTCCCAGCCCCTTTAGCTCATGCAGCCAGTAAGAGCCACCAGGGAAGGGGGACCCAGCTCCATGGCTGGCAGAGCGCTCCTGGAGCAGGGACTGCAGGGGCGCCCTCCCGGCACACAGCCCCTAGCTACCTGCACCCTGAGCTACCACCCCGCCTGCACATAGCCCCAGCTGCTCTCCTCCCTGCACCCTGAGCTACCACCCCACCTGTACACAGTCCTGGTTAACCCCTGCCTACACCCTGTGCTACCCCCTGCCTGCACACAGCCCCTAGCTGCCTGTCTGCTTGCACCCTGAGCTATTTTCAAACTTTCTGCGCTGAGCCTCCCCCTCCCCCTTTGAGTTATAATTTTTGTTTGTACTCCCCACAACCCAGTCTGTCTGGGTTGTGGGGAGTCGAGGTGGAGGTGGTGTGGAAGCCGTTCCATACCCCTAATAATTTTTGTTGCCCTTTTCTGAACCTCTTCCAATTCCAATGTATCTTTTTTTGAGATGAAACGACCACATCTGTGTGCAGTATTCAAGATGTGGTTGTACCATGGGTTTATATAGAGGCAACATGATATTTTCTGTCTTATTTTATCTGTCCCTTTCTTAATGATGCCTAACATTCTGTTTGCTTTTTAACTGCCGCTGCACATTGAGTGCATATTTTCAGAGGACTATATACAATGATGCCAAGATCTTTCTTGACAGCTAATTTGAACCCCATTGTTTTGTATGTATAGTTGGAATTATGTTTTCCAATGTGCATTACTTTGCATATATCAACATTGAATTTCATCTTCCATTTTGTTGCCAAGTCACCTATTTGAGAGATCCTTTTATAGCTCTTCGCAGTCTGCGTGGGACTTAACTATCTTGAGTAGTTTTGTATCATCTGCAAATTTTGTCACCTCATGGTTTATCCTTTTCTCCAGACCATTTATGAATATGTTGAATAGGACTGGTCCTGTTCAAAAAAAGAAATTAGTTGCCGTCAGTGCTAGCCTTTCTTCTCCTCCGTGCCTCTGCACACTCTTGTTCTCCTCATAAGATAGACCCATATGCATGTGCCCAAAGATGTTAGTAAAATGAGATGCTAGAGATTTTCCCTATTGAAAATATAGATTGACACCTCTTTCCCCCTCCCCCCAGTAGACACACACACAAAGTATATGGTTTATAGTGCACAACTCTGGTTTTGCATGGACTTTTGCTTTTGAAGGCACTCTTCTAACGTGTGTTATGCCCTACAATCTTTGGAGAACACATTCAGGTAGAAGAGAGAACTGCTAGGCAGCAGTCCTGTTGACTCAGACTTTTCTAATGACCTTGAAGAGATTTAAACAAACTTTAAATAGTCTTCTTTAACCTACATTTATGGTGATGGGGGGGGGGGGGAACATTTTCTAAAAGCTAGATTATAGAAAACATTCATTTCTCGCAAGGAGGTTGTCAGATGTGACTTGACCTCTGTATGTAGAAGATCACTTTTGCTGGGTAGATGAAAATCAGGATTTCATGTAGCAGCATAGCACAATCTAAATATGCATGTCAGGAAGCAAAGGATAGCTTTTGATTAATGCAGTGAACTGGTCACATCTTTTGGGAGCTAGCCAGTTAAATATTAGTTGCATCTGCAGCTCACTGCTGAAAAAACACACTGGTAAGCATTAGAGATTTTACTTTAAATAATTCTCATTTCAGTATTTCTGTTAGTTCACCAATAGACAGCAAAAAAAAACTACTATGAAAAGGATTATTTATAGGTGTGCATTAAAGCAGCTTTACTCCATTTTAAATATATTACATTGGGCCGCGTCCACTTCTCAAATTAAATTATTCAGAGCAGCAATATAAATGCTGACTTTGCACATCTGAGATGTGCAATCTGTCTCCTTGATTATGCAATCATTAAACTTAGTTTTCATTCTTAACTTTACTGACGAATGTTTGCTGAAGTTGGGTTAGCTGAGGCGGGGGAGAGATGCATCTGTGTAGATGGTTAATGAACCAACTTCCAGTTGGATGGATGAAGGTTAGACGATGTTAAGTTTTTCAAGGTGAGGGCTGTCTCTTTTTATGTTTGCATAGTGCCTCGTACAATAGGGCTTCAGTCTTCCTTGCTTCCTCTTGGCACTGCTATTATACAAATAAAGAAAATGAATTTGGTTTCTTTGAAATAAGAATAAGGAAAGTGTGTTTAGCTCCCTCCATCTAGTCTCCAGTGAACCTCATAATACAACATATTTAGTTAGTATGGAGTCATTCATACATGCTGTATACCAATGTGTTTTACAGGAATTAAATAGTAACTGAAGAGGGAATGATGAGATGTAGCTGAACGAGAAAAGAAAAGGGCTTTTAGTTGAGATTTCAAAGAATAGAATCTTTGCTAAGCAGAGAGATACAGGAAGATTGTGCAGAAGGGAGGAGAGTCAAAGAGATAGTGAGATCACATGGAATGGCAGAAGAAGCCAGTGCTAGAGGAGCAGGGTGGGAGTAGGGAGAGACCCCTCGAGGTAGGATGCAGCATATCCATAAAGACTTGTAATAAGGAGGGAAACTGCTCTGAATCCTGGAAAGAATCTGGAATTCTGGGTGATGCAAAGTCACTAAAGAAAGGTCCAGTACAAGAACAGCAGGAAAGGTACACTGCAGGAGGTGGAAAAATATTTGAGCATCACTTATTCATCTGTGCCAGATTGTGCTGTAGAATGTGGCCTAAATAGCTCTCTGGTTGTGAATGTGGGCGCAACTTCCCAGACTTCGGTGGTGTTTTGCCTATTTATGCCATCAGAGAAATTGGCCTATTTAACTTATGAACCCTAAAATTACTTCAGAGTGTAGAATAGTTATAGGCAATAATTTTGCATTCTCCTTTGAATAAATTCTACAATATTTTCCTGGGTGTGTTATATAATAAATAATACAGTAATAGGACTCAGAACTGCAGAATGATGGTGAATGCATCTGTTGAGATATCAGAGGAAATGTCTGTAGGATGATCTAAAAGTTTTTGTTTAGCATAATCCACATCTTTATTTAGCAAAGGTTCAGATCCAAACATGTGTTTCTGAAGGCTTTATTGGGCCTAAAGCAAATTTCTCTCCATCCATCATTGCTAATAGTGTTGATTTCAGTGCAAGACAACCTTGCAGATCTTAAAATGTAATGCAATTTAACTATCCTTTCCTTTCCCCCACTTTGCATTATTCATGTTCAAGTTCAGCAGCGAAATGCTCATTACTTAAACTGGGTAGGAGAACCAGATTTTCTGCTCTTAAAATGACAAGCATTCGTACTTTGTTTTTAATATGCAAAAGTCAGTAAACACTGCAGATTAAGGGCTCTTCTTCACAATATATCTGTAGCCTTTTGCATAGGAGAAGTATGTTTCCTCCCAGACTGATTTCTTGCATGTGACCAAATGATCTCCCCTCCCCCATCTACTTTTAAAGGTAATGAAGTGGTCGTTTAAAGGCAGTGAGTGAGCAGCTCTGGGAAGTTCGGTCCTCTCTGCACAATACAGGAACAGTATAAGAAACAGCAATGCCCTGTCAATGTGCCTCAAACTTGAACTGCAGGGACCACCTTGTGGTGTGAGAGAGTGGTCTTTCCATGTCCATTCAGCTCTCTGCTGAGACTAATGAGGCTACTAATCACTGATTAGCTTAGTTAGTCTGTATAGACTTAGCTCACAGAAAGTACTTGCCTAGGTGGCACAGAATTGAAAGAAGCTGGAGGCTTCACTCAGTTGAAACTTTTCCTTCCATGCTCAACATCCCACCAAATTTAGTAGGAACACAATGAATCCTGCACAAATATAGACTCCCCAGTAGAGAAGCGTGATGCACACCTCAAAGGAATGTTAACAATGGGTATAAACGGATTCCCCAAGAAGACCCGTTGTAATGTCTGTCCTTCCTGCATTCAGAAACCAGTGAGTATGTGGTGATTGCTGAAATATTGTTAGGGACCCTTGGCACAGGGCATCAAAGCCAACTAATAAAGATGTTCCATTGTACTCTTATATTCTATTTCTTCTTTGGTTAACTTGTGCCTCTTTTAGCATTGTCAAAGCAGAACACATTAAAATAGAGAACAGCTGTGCTCCAAGGTAGGTGCAAGGACAAATCAAATAATAGTTCTCCCATTCATCTATCATTTTACTTTCTCGTGGCACGGCATTCTTCTCAGGGAGAGCATCCTTGCTGAGACAAATCTATCATTCCCATTTCATATTTCTTAAAGGACAGGGTATAAGATCCCCTTTCTCTCCCCTCACCCAACATGACCTGCCCGGTTATACAGTGTATCCCTGTGAGTGGGAGGGGAACAAGCTTAAGATAGCTGCTTAACATATCTTTGACAGTAGTGGTGTCTCTGGCAGCTTCCTAAGGAGAAGACCAGGAAAATGGCAGGCACATGTTAATAGTGTATTAATTGAAGCATTCTTCCAACTCCTGGCCTTCCACATCTCCTTCCTCAGATGTGGCATAGAATTTCACATGATTTGTATTGATTTAATGTCGCAAAACTATGTTCACTCCTGTATCTTATTTGATAGTTGAATAGAAATTGCTTTCATTCACCAGTAATAAGCTGTAGCTGATCAGTTTGTAGCTACAGGGGGAGGAATGGCGAGAGAGCAGCCAAATATACTTTGGGCAACCCTGTGGCCTAGGAATTGCTTGTGCAGGCTATACCCTGAAGACAAGTGGAAAAGATGCTGTGGTTTGAAAATCAGAGAAGGAGCAGGAGATGACTCTAGACCAGAACTGGAGGGATGAGTAGTACACTATAGAGCTGATCTTCATTCATGTAAAGAACCTCTCAAACACACTTGATGTTTTCAGGCCAATCAGAAGAGGACTCGCACAATTTCTAATCAATGTGCAATACTCTTAATGTAGAGGCACAGCAGGAGAGCTCCTGACAGGATAGAAAATGCGATCTCAGCAGGGCCATCCCCAGACATTGATGTCCTATGCAGCGCCCCCCACCCCCGTGGGGGGACTGGTGTCCCCAGGCCTCCACAGGGGTGTGTGAGCACCCAAGGTCTGTGGGGGACAGGGCAGAAACTGCCCCATAGCATGAGCCGACAGAGAGGAGCGGGTTGGGGCCGGGTTGCTTAACTTCCTGTCACCTGGTGATTGCAGGGCAGGCCTGACCCTGCACTGATGAGGTGGTGGGAAGTAGAGTGACCTGGCCCCAGCCCGCTCCACTCTGCTCCCCTGGCTCCTAGCCTTGGGACTTGAGGGGCAGAGGGGAACAGCTCCCCAGCACTCGCTGGTGGTGTGGCTGGGAGCCGGCAGAGCAGGCTGGGTCACTCCACTTCCCGCCGCCACCTGAGTACGGGGTTGGGCCCAACCCCTGCTGCAGTCCCCTGGGACGTAGCTCAGGGAAAATGATGGAGTGAGGGCGGGGCTGGGGCAGAGCAGGAGTGGGAAGAGGGGGGCAGAGCAGGGGTGGGGGCAGCTTTCCTGGCTGGCTCAGCCAGCTGGGGAATCGGGCTGGCAACTGGAGCAGCACACAGCTGCATGGGGCACCAGGAAATTTGGGGCAATTTGGTAAGGTAAGGATCTCAGATAGGGAAAGTGAATTCTTTCAGCTCTTTAGACGGTTTGTACTGCAGAAGGGGATTGTATAAGCTCTGTAGATCATGTGCAACTTATCCCTTTCAACCCTAGATGTAGTTCACTGAGGCACTCTGTGGGGACGGAAAATCATGTCAGATAGGAATACACGAGAGATGTTGAAGCACAGAATACTGTATATGACCTTGCTTGGGGGAAGAAAAAAAGTTGTGCGTTGAACAGAAAGATTTGGTATAAAAGATTGTTACGACGTTTCTTGTGAAGCAAAAGCAGACGAGACTTAGCGAGCTGTTGTAAGAGGGATTGATCTCTCTATTGCATAGGGCACAGAGGCAGATGGATACCAAGTAGATTAAATTAAAGAGAGATAAATTTGAAATATTGATTTGTGTATTTCTGAGTGAGAGTTCAGGGCCAAAAGGGACCACCTGATCATCTAGTCTGACATCCTGCATATCACAGGCTGCTAAACCCCACCCTTTACTGTGCACAGTAACCTGCATTAGGCAGAAATGTTACAGCCCTCATGCGGTTTTAACTATTATGTGCCACAGACAAACGGTAGGAGGGACTGTGATGCACCAATATCTGGGGCCCCTTCAGTTGCACGGAATTGATTTAGTGAGGTGTACTCAGATGATCCTAGTAAGCAACCTGCACTTTGTGCTGCACAGGAAGACAGAAAAAAACCCCACTAGGTTCCTGCCAATCTGACCTGGGGCAAAAATTCCTTCCTGCCTGTGAAAATGACAGTCAGCATAACTCTGAGCATGTGAGCAAGACACAGCAGCCAAGTATTTGAAAAAGACTTGTGTATTGCCTCAGAGTACTGTCCGTCCCTGTCTGGTGTTCCATCTCTGTTTCAAAGAAAGGAATGTGGCTGGAACAAAGTACACTGGGAGCAGGAGTAGAAATCCTTCCTGACCCCTAAACGTGACTGGCTGAAGCATTAGTTTTAGAAACATAAGTTGTAGGGTCAGAAGGTATCTCTTGAGTCACGAACACAGCCCCCTGTCACTGGAAGCAAACCTGTAAAATTATCCTACTCATACATTTATGAAGCTCTTTTAGAGTTTACCTGTGGTGCTCACTGTTGCAGAAAGTCAAAGCAAATACCATCATTGTATTTTTTAAAAGTGCTGGCTGACTTTCTGACCATGAACAGCTGTGCAAACTAGGGCCCACACTCAGCAGGACACTTAAAGCATCTGTGGAGCTTTGAAAATGTGTTTAGTCCCAGTGATGTAAATGGAACTTTTCAGATGCAGATACAAGCAGCAGAGAATCCTGTGGCACCTTATAGACGAACAGACGTTTTGGATCATGAGCTTTCGTGGGTGAATACCCACTTCGTCAGATGAATGTAGTGGAAATTTCCAGGGGCAGGTATATATATGCTAGCAAGCAAACTAGAGATAACGGGGTTAGTTCAGTCAGGGAGGATGAGGCCCTGTTCTAGCAGTTGAGGTGTGAAAACCAAACCTGAGAGGGACCCTAGGAGCACGTGCAGTGACAGTGGTGAGAGATGAGTGTGCTGCAGGGGGCCCCCTCCTCCAGAGCTCGCTGCTGCTGGCAGGGAGAAGGCTGGCAAGGGGGGGAGTCCTCTCTGGCCCCATCCCCAGGGAAGCCTGCCTGCACCCCAAACCCCTCATCCCCAGCCAGAGCCGTCATCCCCCCACACCCTAATCCTCTGCCCCAGCCCTGAGCCCTCTGATACATCATGAATCCCTCATCCCCGGCTCCTCCCCACAGCCTTCACCCCTGTAACCTAACCCTCTGCCTGAGTCCCTCCCACACCCCAAACCCCTCATTACCAGTCCCCCCCGAGCCATCACATTTTTACATTATTTTTAAAAATATATATCAGCTTACAAGGCAGGTGTGGGGGGATGGGACTTGAACCTGTTCTGGGCACCACCAAAAATTATACAAACATGCTCCATCTGGCTGGGATCACTTCTGAATTTTATCTACCTTTATATACTATATATCAGACTTCTGCAGCTCCCAGATTTGATGTGCTGAAATGGATTTTTACTGTTGATGTTTCAGTGATGGGCCATTGCCACTGACCAAAGGATTCATCGGTTACCATGAAGATCAAAAGGCTGACACATCCAAAACAGACAATAGGTTTTAGGTGAAACAGGAGTTTTGTCTGAATCCCTGAAACAATCTGAGTTGACTATAATCAGATTTATATTATCAAGTCATTGTGGCAATTAAAACCATCTGCACAGAATTACCTCATAATTTTGTTATTCCTGTAGGTAGAGTATGTTAAACAGTCTCAGGAATCTGATTTCATAGTGCTTTTCACTGATAAACCTAATTGTATTGCAATTATTGATTTATAATCTCTTTGCACAGTAGGATTCCAGTCCATGGCATCAAGTTTCACTGTTTAGATGGGAAAAACCTTAGTCATTAAAAAAATTCTAATTTTAGTTGTTTAAACTTCCTCCCTCCTATTTTTTTTTTAATAAATCACTTTTCAAGTAGAGTTGGATAACTACTCAGCAAACTGAAAAACATGTGGAGAAGGAGGAGTCATTATTCAACCATACCTTTAGCCCAGTGATTAGGGTGTTTGCCTGAGATATTAGAGACCCAGGTTTAAATCTCCACTCTGGAGAAGAGACCTGAACATAGGTCTTTTCCTTCCCCTCTCCCCTAAGTGAATGCCCTAACCATCAAGCCATTCTAGGGCAAATAACTCTCAATCTCTCCTGTTGAAGCTGT
>NC_133771.1:135622374-135774686 GCF_003597395.2 Chelonoidis abingdonii
CTGGAAATTTCCACTACATTCATCTGACGAAGTGGGTATTCACCCACGAAAGCTCATGATCCAAAACGTCTGTTAGTCTATAAGGTGCCACAGGATTCTCTGCTGCTCTTACAGATTCAGACTAACACGGCTACCCCTCTGATACTTGACAGATGCAGATAGTTACCCGCATACTTAAGGGCCATGCTGAGTTAGGCCCTAGATGAGACAATCAAGTCTATGTCAGGGCATAAATTGACTTTCTGTAATGGTGATTCCAGATGCACAACTCTTTCCATGTATATCATTGTGTAAATGGCTAGATGCATTTGGGAATGGGGGATCAGAAGCCAGATCACTTCCTTCTGCTGTGTTAGATACTGGCCACTGCTAGAACCAGGATGTCAAAGTACATAAATTAATAATCTTATTTGGCTTGTCTAATTTTACTTTCCCAGACTCAGAACCCTTTCCAGTGACGGTGTGGTGTGGTTTTTGTTTTTTTGCATATTCAGTTTTCTCAGTATAACACCCAGTTGACTAGGGTTGAAAGAGAAGACATCTATACTTCTCCAGATGGAAGAATGCTGTTCCTTAAAGCTTGAAATTAAGTTCTGCAGGGCCATTATCAATAGAATTATTTTTATGTTGAAGCAAAACAAAAGATTCAGATGAGCTGAGCCTGGAGGACCAGTGGGGTTTCGGACCCAATACTGCTGAATATGTTGTATGGTTTTGGATAAATCCCAAATCAAACTTTCGGTGTTGTTGCCACGTATCCCAGTTGTTTCTGAGTTGCTGGACTGTTGGTCGCTTGATGGGCTCACTAAAGAAAACTGAACAAACCCAAGTGACCAGTAGCAACCTATACCAGTGGTCCCAAACCTTTTCAGTGT
This sequence comes from Chelonoidis abingdonii, assembly GCF_003597395.2. Classification (NCBI taxonomy): domain Eukaryota; kingdom Metazoa; phylum Chordata; order Testudines; family Testudinidae; genus Chelonoidis; species Chelonoidis abingdonii. Next base: position 135,623,250 of record NC_133771.1, read on the forward strand.
GGCGGGCACCTGATGACTAGCGACCGAGGAGCATGGCTGCCGGACAAGCAGCCACTAAAATGCTGCCGAAAATCAGCGGCATTTTGGCGGCAGCGCTTCTTGACGTTGCCACTTCTCGGCAGCATTTCGGTGGCTGCTTTTCCGTTGGCCAGTACGTGGGCGCACATAGATGCCACGGCAGGCACCATGGCACGCGCGGGCACCACATTGGGGACCCCTGACCTATATGGTGCTAACTTTCACATGATTTCAGTTCTTCCTTTTAGGCTGTAAAGGGAGGAAAAAGTCTCTCTAAAAGCTCTCCTGTGATTTCCCCCTGGCTAACTGGAAAAGCAGTGATGACAGGCTCTAGAGTGAGCCACATCCTACTTTCTCCATCTGGCAGTAGATGGGTGTGCATGAGAGTAATAAAGAATGACCCTCTTCCAAGACAAAATCTGCTCCACCTATTTCTACGTCGTTGGGCACTGACTTGCAGTCTGGTGTCATCTTTAGTAACAATTAAGGCTAAGATTTTTGTCCCGGGTATTTTTAGTAAAAGTCATGGACAGGCCACACAGGCAATAAACAAAAATCCATGGAAACTCATGACCTGTCCCTGACTTTTACTAAAAATATCCCTGACAAAATGGGGAGGGAGGAGGGTCCTGTACCCACAGCTGCTGGGGCTCCTGAGTTCCCCCTGCCACCTGTGGTGACTGGGAGTTGCAGGGTCCCCTCCTGGCAGCGGAGAGGTCAGCGGTTCCCCCCACAGTCTGCCATAGCTAGGCAGCTGCTGGGGGCCCCCCCCCTCTGGCCACACCCAGTAGCTGGGAGCTCTGGGTGACTCCTACCTCCATCGGGGGCTGGGAGCTGTGGGGGTCCCCCTGCTGCCCAGCAGCTGAGAGCTCCAGCCCCACTGTGTTGGGGCTGAAGTGGAAATGTCATAGAGGTCTCTGGAAGTCATGGATTCCATGACCTCCATGACATAATCATAGCCTTAGTAACAATCTAAGGCAGGGATTCTCAAACTTTTAAGCATTGTCAGTTGCTTCAAAAGAACTAGTAATCCTTCCCACACTGATTACACACCACCTGTGCTGCAGCAGTTGTTCTTGCTTGCATCAGAGAGGACAGCATTGAAAAGATGAAAAATAACATGGTATTGCTGCTTGGTTAGATTGCCATCTGTGCTGTCTATTTGCTTTCCCTGCCTGTAGACCGCTCCTGGCTCCTGGTGCCTGCATTGCTAGAATCCCTTCAGCTTGCTTTGTGGTTTCATCCTGTCTTATGCGTTTGCTGCCTTTTCAATGTGGGGGACATCTGCAAAGCTGACCATGGCTGAATTTACATTAGAGAAATACTTGACAAAGGCATGAAGCAGCTGTGCAAAGATCGGTATTTTGGGGTTTTTTTGCAAGGGCGGGGTTAAGAGAAGCCTTCTAGATACCCTAGAAGAGTTTTGTAGTGGCCTATAATTAGCAGGAAATACTGTTACTGCGTTTCTGGTAGGTTGTGCTTCCCATTTCTGTTTGTATCAGCCTGTTGCCTTTTGTTGACTTTCATCAGATATTTAGACTGTAATCTCTTCATTGTGTGTACGGAGCTTAGCACAATGAGGCCTCAGTGCATTACTGCAGAAGAAATAATAACTGACAAAAGTGCCTCTGTGGACCAAAATGCTCCACAGACCCCCAGTGTAATAGAGACACCAATGCAAGAACATTTGACCTAACAGATGCATTCTGTGGTGAGAGTGCTCCAAAGAGATTGTCATTGTTGCTATATTGGTCTTTATTGCTCTTTGAAATCAATGGAGCTACCCTGATTTATACCATCAGAGGATCTGGCCTGGTATCTCTAAAAGTACTGGTTGCATAGCCAAGCCTATTTATTTCTCTGTTCTGCTCTCCTAACAGAATCTTCCTCTGTGTTGCATTTAGAGGCAGGATGAAGCCACAGCATTCAGACTGGAAATGCCTCAGGGTTCATGGCTGCTAACTTGGGGTTTTAGTTTGGTCCATTAAACTGGGAAAGGCTCATTTGCAAGATTTAGATCCTAGTTTGGATTTTTTACTCTGCCTTTTTGATGGGTTCAGATCTGGGATTGTGGCTGTATCAGCACTGCTGCATTTTCTAAACATAGTACGAAGATTCTGCATTTTAAGGTAAAATGCAAGCATTGGGGAAGCAGTGTGATTCCAAACTGTAGTGTTTGCAGTACCATGCTATTCACAGTCTATATAGCTTTTGCTCCCCTGGATTGGGAACAGCGAGGGAAGTCATGTGTGCCGTCCCTGGAAAAGGTCTCTTAAGTGCTCAGTAGATTGTAAGTCTGGAAGAGATTGAGATCAGACTAGATAAGAGCAAAGTAGATGTCTTTCTATTCCGTTAGGGCAAAATTCTACTGTGTAGAGGGCCAGTATAAGGCTTTTGTGCCCCTTACTGTTGTCAACTCTTGCAATTTTTATCACAAGTCTTGTGAAAATTCAGGTGGGATTTTGTTCTTAATACCCCAGTGCTCAGTTTCAAGTGATTACATGAGAATCCTAGTTTTCATTTAAAAAACAGTAAGTTTCTAGCCTTCATGTTTACAGATAATGTTTCAAAGTGACCCATGGGCACCCTACGCTCTCAAATCAGAGGGCATATAAAAAGCAACCTAAATCTAATTTTTATTTCATGATTTTTAAGACAATCTAAGACTTTGGGGGCCCTGACTCAGTATTTTATGAATGCTTAGGGGACTGGCAACCATGCTCTTTAGACCCACTTAAGCCTCCAAAATAGGGCTTAAGTGATGCATAGGCCCTGTGCTAGTGAATTTCACCTCTCATGACTAATGTTGAGAGGCTTTTCCAAATGAACATTAACCAAAAGAATGGAGTCTCCAAAATGAACCAGTGGAGTGGTGTGAAAGTGATGGTGGGGTATGGGGGAAGATAGGCATTTCCAGAGATGCATAGGGAAAACAGACTACTCACAAACCTCTGGAGAGGAAGATGCAAGCCATTTCACTGATTTTGAACTCTGTATCCACTAACCTGATAGAGCAGTTTGCTTTTGAGGACAGACTGTGGGTCCAAAATAGAGTGCAATAAAGCATTTTTGTGTCATGAAACCAGTAGCGGGCATTAAGGGGTTTTTAGGTGTATAAATAATGAATATGAAATAAATCCCTGAAGCTGCTAGTACTGCTGGGCTAGACTGGACCAGCACTGAATTCTCCATTAGTATTTTTTTTTAAGGATCAGACTGTGTGTGACTTTTTAATCAATGAAGGAAATCTTAGTTTAACAATAAAAAGTTCCTTTTAGACATCTGAATGTAGTCACCTACATTAAGGGGAAAGATCTGATAGAATTTTGTGGGTATATATTGAAATTGTAGGATACAGACTGAACGTGCCTTTTGACTTATTGATAGCTCTTTTTCCAACATCTACCTTTTTTGAAAGATTAGTAGTACAAAGGGAGACAATTGGATATTGACCTGAAATGTGCTGACTTCAAGCCGTGGATCACCAATTGCTCTAATACATCATTTTTTCCCCAAGATAAAAAAGACGAAGATAAGAATCCATTTCTTTTACGCTGAGACTGGCTGGTGAAGGAAAAACTCCTAAGCACAACATTTTTGATCTGGAATGGAGCATGAAGCAAGAACACCAAAATTGTACTAACCTTTACTTCAAAGTTATCTGTATCCACTGACTCCTTTCAGTCAGTGCTATGACTGACTTTTTCATATATTGTCTGACTGTGCTACAGTATTTAGTTTGTCTAATAGCACTTAGCTTCTTAGAATGCTCCAGACTGGCTTCCAGATGAATGCTATATTTTATACTTACTAATATAACTTATATTGGGGACGGGTGGTGATTAATGTTGCCTGACACTTCCCATTATAATACCCTGCTTTCAGTTACTTATAACTTTTCTTATACTTAACTGTTTGGGCTGAAATTTTCCATGTCAGATGTCTGCCTCAGGGTTGGGGATTTTAGTATTTCAGGTAAAACAATTCAGCCATTTCCAAGAATGAAGGTAGGGAAAAAGACATTGTTTTGCCCATATGAAAATAGTGGTGACCTTTTCTTTGAAAAGCGCTAGCTCCCCTCCCCCATGCTCTGGTGCAAAGGCTTTAAATTTGGCTGGGGAGTGGCCGCTGTGTTAGGGATGTGCCTTTTGCTGTCACTGTGAAAATTCACCCATTTATTTGGCCAAGTTATAAGCCACTGAAAAATTGCAGCTCACACCTGCTCAGTAAAGACTGCTTGGATTTTATCAGCTAAATACTCTGAATATTCTGCACTGGGCATGTTCCAGCCTGGGGCTGAGCAGGACTTGCTCTGCAATTGAAGCTCTGGGCACCTGAACTGACCGTGGGGAACCTGTCTCTCCTGCACTCTCAGTGACTCCTCTGCTAGGCCCAGGCAGTGTAGAGGAGGAAAAAATAGTATGTAATCAGAGACTGTATCATAATGCATATACTCAAGGGGGCCAAATTGTGTCCTAAATTCTGGTATTCAAACTTTTGAGTGTCTGACTTTATTAAGATTACAATCTTCTTTTAACACATTTTGTATGTAAAATTAGATATAAAATTATCCTAATCTTTAATTCCTGTGGTCTTCCCTGTACATCCTGTCTCCTCTCTGTCTTATTTAGACTGTGAGGTCTTTGGGGCAGAGACTGCGTATTTTTGTTTCGCACACATGCTTGTTTCACACACTGATGCTTAAATAAGAGAAATTACCACGTGTGCAGGAGATGGCCATATGATAAATGTACTTTATCATGCACCTTTGATCTGGTGCTGGGTGAGTCGTGAGCAGGTTGGGCATTTTGAAAAATATGTAGGGATACAAAGAAGTGTCTAATCAGTGTCTACATTTCCACTGTATGGATAATCCTGTCCCAAATCTCTCTGCAGAGGTAGAAAGATCATTTAAAAAATATATTTATCCAGGTGCTACAGAAGAGAGGGAAGACAAGTGAAAGAAGATACCCAGTCTACAGAGAAAGCAATTACGTGTATTTTAAGATGATTAAGCCAAGAATTTGGACCACGATTTCTGAATAGTTCTCTTCTCTTTGGGCTGGGTCTTCTGGTCACTTTTACTTTTCTGTCTGGCTTTTTCCCCCTGACCTGTTCTACACAATCTCCTTTAGAGTCACAAAATTATAGTCCCTGAGAGAGGAAGAGGAGAGCAAAAATAAGTGGGCACCAGTATTTCTCCAAGCATTGCTGGTGTTTTATTACTTTCCTTTCTCTCTCCTTCGCTTGTGGAGCTGGTTGATTCTGTCACCCTGCGTCTTGTGGAGTCACTTACACCATAGGAAAGCAGGTGTGAAAAGCTACCAGCTATTAGTGTTTTACACCCACTTCCCTTCACTGTGCACTGGTGTAAATGGCTACACAAGCGCCGAGTAACAGTGAATTGGGCCCTGCCTTACTCTGTACTCAGCAGGAAACAGTTCAAGCTGTGCTTCTCCTGGTCTAGCTGACCCTGATAGTGGGATTCTGTGGTGTGAATCTTGAACTGGTAAATCTAGTCAGCAGCTGCCATTAAATCTGCTGACAGGCATTGTGGTTTTACATCAGATTCTCGTATTTAAAATGCTTTTCTCTTCTCTGTTTCTTTGTGGGGGGGACTCACCCAAACAAAAAGAGAAACTGCCAACTACACAAGAGAAACAGTGAAAATGATTATAAACCAAGTGCTGTCTAATGCGCACAGTGAACAAAATGGGACAGTTTAGGTTCTTATGATCTCATCACTCTAGGTCTGAGTGCCTTGTAAAAATTAAAAAGTTTATCCTCAACACTGTGAAGTAGGGAAGTATGATTAGCATCCCCACTTTATAGGCACAAAGACATAGGCCCCGATCCAGCAAGGCATTCAAGTAGGTACTTAATTTTAGGGTACGAATAGTCCCGTTCATGTGCTTAAAGTTAAGCATGTGCTTTACTGGATCAGGGCCTAAATGACTTGCCCAAGGTCAGAAAGGAGGTCTGTGGCATTGCCAACAATTTAACCTGGATCTACTGAGTAGTACATCAGAATCTCAGCCACGAGTTTATCCTTCCTCTCAAAAAAACAGGATTTTTTTTTCTCTATTCTCTTTCAGCTACGGTAACATTAGAGGTTATTTGCAACAATAGCAGGTTTAAAAAAAAAAAAGTTTAGGCAGATGTGTGAAATTTTTTTCTAAGTTGGTGTCCTTTTAAGCGAATGAGATAAAAATACATGAGAGTGTAAGTGATGCTATTATTACTGCTAACGATGCCTGGAAATGTGATATCAAGGGAGATTAATCCGTTACTCGAGAAAAGAGGAAAAAATACTGAAGAAGAAATTGAATTTAGGCTCCCATGCATGTATTATGGAGTTTCCTGCTAATCAGCATGAATTGATCAAAACTGCAAAAACAATTAAAGTAAACATGTCAAAGATAAAGACAGGCCAAACTAATATTCACAAAGGAAAACAGATCCATTATGTCAAGGAGGGGAAGTTCTTGCTCAATCCACCTCTGTTTCTGGGAACAATCACACTGAAAGCTTCTTACTGAAGCAAAACATAGAACTGCAAAATGACTCCCTCAGTATTGCCAACCCCTTGTGTTCAAAAATCATGTGTAGCACCAAAAAATGTCATGAGATGTAAAAACCAGGATAAATCACATTCTATTTTTGCCCACTGTCAGGGCTTGCTTAAAAGGTTCAAACCAATCTCCCCAATTTGTGTACTATGTTCAGTTGAAAAGTCAACCGTAGGTGTGCAAACACAAATGCAGACATCCCCTGGTTCTGCTTCCAGGGGATGTCTACATTGCAGGCAGGGGATGTGATTTCCAGCGTGTGGAGACCATCTTACACATGATAGTGCATTAGCTCAAATCACAGCTAAAAAATAACGTAGCTGCAGTAGCTCAGACTAACAGTACAATCCTGTCCAAGAGGAGGTCTACGCTAGAAGCACTACATCAGCGGAGCTGAACCGATACAGCTGTACTGCTGTAGCACGTCTGGTAAAGACGCTCAGTGCTGACAGGAGAGCACTCTCCCATCAGCGTGATTACTCCACCTCTGCAAGAGGCTGTGTGGACAGTGCTTAGGTTGCTGTAACTTGCGTCGCTCAGGGAGGTATCTTTTTAACACCCCTGAGCGATGTACGTTAGATAGATGTAAGCGGTAATGTAGGCTTGCCCCAAGATCCTAGGCATGTACTCAGGTGGCTAGCCTGAGCCACTGTGGCTACACTACTCTTTTTAACACGCTAGTTCAATCAAAGTTAGCACATGTAAATCTACAGAAGCTGGAAATTACACCTCCCAGCTGCAGTGTAGACATACCCACAGTCACCAAACTCCTGAGATGAAGGAGCCATCACAGTCTCTCTCATTATGCATTTGTGTGTGTGTAAGGAGGCGCCCTGGCTCCCCATCGCACCTGAAGGGAACGAGCCAGAGCAGGCACCCCCGTGGGCGGAGCCACTACCGCCTGTTCCCGCCCCCCGGAAGTCAAGGGGCGGGACAGGAAGTATAAGAGCCAGGCCTCAGAGCTCAGTTCAGTGCCGGCCGCCGAGGAGGACGGACGTGGAGGCCCGAGCTCCCGCTCGGCCCAGCCTACCTCAGGCCCACTATCCAGAGGAGCACTGGCCGGAGCTGCCCCGGGCCCACTATCCAGAGGAACGCTGGTCGGAGCTGCCCCGGGCCCACTATCCCGAGGAGCGTTGGCCCGACCTGCCCCGCGCCTGGTACCCCGAGGAACCCCAGCCGCAACGACCCTGTGCCGGCTATCAAGAGGAGCCACCGGACCCTACTGCCTCCCAGGTTTCCGAGGAACCCATGGTCTGGGACCCGCTGATGTACGCCGAGGAGGGACAGGTACCGGGAGAAGGGGGGATTGGCAGTAGCCCGGGGGCGGCTGACCACAGTCAGGCCGCAGAGGGCCCCGAGCCTATGGTCGTCTGTATCGGCCACGATCCCTACTGATCACCCAGTCAGTGTGTTTCGGTGCGGATCCCCACTGACCGCCTTAGAGGCGACAGCCGCTACCAGGGCCCCGGGCTGGAACGCAGAGGAGTGGGTGGGCCTGTGTTCCCCCTGCCACCCGTAACCGGGTGGCAGTATCCCCCTTCACCCAGAGCTACAGTTTGTTTGTTGCTCTGCCCTGCTCCAAAGGGTCAGAGCCCCCTGAACTGGTTGTTGCTCTGCCCTGCTCCAAAGGGTCAGAGCTCCCCCTGACTGTTTGCTGCCCCGCCCTGCCTGAGGGCTTGGGCCATAGACTTTTGTTTACTCAGCCCTCGAGTACGGGAGCGGAGCGTGAGCCGTCCGACCGCCAGGAAGGAGGCGCCCTGGCTCCCCGTCGCACCTGAGGGGATGGGGCCCGAACGTACCGGCTTACAACATGGTACCAGAAGTGGGGAGCACCGCCTAGCATGTGGGCGTGAACCCTCAATGCCGGCGACTGTGGGCTGACGGGTGAGGGAGCACCCTCCCCTGTCATGGATGTTCCCCAGCTCGCTGCTTTGCTGGCCGAGAGTCAAGATTGGCAGCAAGCGGCGCACTTGCGGCAGCAGGAGCTCGTGGACCAGCTGGGAACGCAGCAATACCAGCTGATCCAGGAGCTGATAAAGCAACAGCAGGAGTTCCAGCTGCAATGCCTGCAGCACCTGACGGCAGGCTGGGCTACCCGTGAGGGGGGCCCGTCCGGAGGCCCCGAGGGGTCCCAAGAACCCCGGCCCCCGATACTACTGACCAAGATGGGCCCCGGTGACGACCCCGAGGCCTACTTGGTCACCTTTGAGCGGGTGGCGGCGGTCGCGGGGTGGAACCCCGACCAGTGGGCCTCCATCCTGGCCCCCTACATAACCGGGACGGCGCAGACAGTCTATCGGGCCCTGTCGACCGAGGCCGCCCGCGACTACAATCAAGTAAAGTCAGCCATACTGGACGCGCTTGATGTGAGCCCGGAGACGTTCCGCCAGCGCTTCAGGAGCCTGACCTACCCTGCCGCGGCCTGGCCTTGTATGGTGGCACAGGAAGTAAGGGAGACCTGCCGACGGTGGCTGCAGCTGGACCAGCGGACCTCTGAGGAAGTGGCGGAGCAAGTAGCCCTGGAGCAGTTTTCCCACATCCTGCCCTCGCGGGGAAGGGCCTGGGTCCTCCGTCATCGGCCAACGACTTTGGCGGCCGCCGTCAGTCTGATGGAGGACTTCCTGGCAGCCGAAACTCCGGTGAGCCCCACTGGATCCGCAACCCTGGCCGGATTGGGACGCCCCCACTCAGAGAGGAAACCCATTCCCGCCCGCACCACGGCCCCAACGGCCACGCCGATCCCGACTCCGGTTCCCGCAACCCGCACGAGGCGGTGAAATCCTCTTAAGGACCTCCCCAGGGGTGGGGCCTGTCCGGGACGAGGCGGTTTGGGACCCTGTTTCTCCTGTGGCTGAACTGGACACCTGCAGAAAGACTGCCCCCAGAGGGAGTGTGCATATGCCCAAGTCTGCTCCGGGGAAGGTCGCGCCTGCCGGTACCAACCAGTCAAAATCACGGCACCCGTGGTGGTTGAGGGCCACGCGACCGTAGCCCTCCTTGATTCAGGATGTGGCCAGACGTTAATCTGCGACTGCTTAGACCCCCAGGCAGATACACGCTTGGGGGTCCTCCGCCTACAATGTATCCATGGCGACGTGCGGCCCTACCCCAGCGCTTCGGTCCAGCTGACAGTCGATGGTGCGACTTGCCAAATGGTCGTCGGCCTCGCCCCCGGGCTCGCCTATCCCATAATCCTGGGCTGGGACTGGCCCGAATTCCCCGCCATCCTCCGCCGGGATACTAGAGGTGGCCAGAGACCGATACCAGCACTGGAGGGGGAGAACCCCGAGGAGCCGGGGGACGACCAGGGAACCCCGGAGCCGGGGGACAACCAGCCAGGTCCATCGAACTAACCCGCCGAGAGGGAAGAAGGCGATATTACTACCTCGAGGGAAGGGTTAGGAGACGGCTCGGCCCCGACGGACTTCTGCCGGGACCAAAGGGCCGACCCCGCCCTCAATAGCGCCTACGAGCAACTCGCCGCCATCGATGGAACGGTCCTCGACCCAGACCGAGCAGCCCAGTGGTCGCACTTCGAGCTGCAGCAAGACCGCCTCTACCGGGTCGAAAGGGACCCACAGACCGGGGAGCCCCGAACCCAACTCCTGGTTCCCCAGGGTCACCGGCGAGCCGTCATGAAGCTGGCCCATGACATCCCGGCCGCAGGACATTTAGGATCTGAGAAGACCCTAGCCCGCATCCTAGGGCGCTTCTATTGGCCGGGATCCGGCACGAGGTAAAGGTACTGCACCTCTTGCCCAAAGTGCCAGCTGGCAGCCCCGGCGAGACACCACACAAGGCCCCGCTGCTTGCCGATCCACTGGTCGCGGACTCCCTTTGAACGGGTTGGCTATGGACCTGGTAGGGCCCTCCAAGAGCGCTGCGGGCGTTCCAATATATTTGGTAATGGTGGACTATGCCCCGGTTCCCTGAGGCAATGCCCCCTCGGGATACCGCTCGCACTCATCGCCGCGGAATGGTCCAAGGTCTTCGCCCGCCGTCGGCTGCCCCGGGAGCAATTACGGACTCAGGGGACCAGCTTCACCTCGCGGCTATTCCACCAAGGTGGCAACGCTCTTGGGGATCGACATGCTCGGAACCCTCCGGTACACCTCAAACTGACAGTTTAGTGAGAGGTGCAATCGGACCCTACAGATATGCTCGGCATGCTCCCCAGAGGACCTTCGCCGGTGGGACCAGCTGCTTCCCCCCCTGCTCTTGGCGGTGCGAGAGGGCCCTCAGTCCTCCACCAAATTTTCACCGTTCGAGCTCTTGTATGGCCGCCAACCCTGGGGGCTTCTAGACCTGATGAGGGAGACCTGGGAACAAACTCCATCACCTGCTCAGGGGCTCCTGAAGTACGTGACTCAACTCCAGGAGCGGCTCAAACAGACGGGGGCCTTGGCACGGGCCAATTTAAAAACGGCTCGAGAACAGCAGTCTCGGGCGTACAACCGGGGTGCCCACGCTCGCGACTACCAGCCTGGGGACCGCGTCCTACTTCTACTTCCCTCCACTGAATCCAAGATCATGGCCCGATGGCAGGGACCCTATGAAGTAGTGCGGAAAGTAGGCCCGGTTACCTATGAGATCCGTCAGCCGGACCGCAGAAAAAAGCTGCAGCGGTACCACATCAACCTCCTGAAACCCTGGCGGGAACGAGAGGGCTTATTAATTAACCCCTACCCACCGGAGCCTGAGCTAGGGCCCCCGGTGCCCCCTCAGAAAGACACCCAAGTACCCCAGCTGGGGGAAACCCTAACGGAGGAGCAGTTGGAGCAAACCTGCTGCCTCCTGTGCGCCTTTCCACGCACGTTCACGGCCCAGCGCGGGTGCACGTCCTTGGCAACCTATCGCATTCAGACCGAGCCGGGGGTGGTGATCAGGACTGCGGCCAGGCCTCTGCCGTATCACCAACGGCAGATCGTGGACAACGAAGTACAGGCGATGTTAGAACTGGGCGTGATTGAACCCTCACAAAGTGAGTGGCGTAGCCTGGTCGTCCTAGTCCCAAAACCCGACGGTTCCCAGCGGTTCTGCATCGACTTCAGAAGTGTCAATGCCATCTCCAAGTTTGATGCCTACTCCATGCCCCGAGTAGATGAGCTGCTGGCCCGCCTAGGGGACGCCCACTACATTACCACCTTGGACTTGAGCAAAGGGTATTGGCAAATCCCCCTAGAGACCACCTCCAGGGAGAAAACCGCATTTGCCACTCCATCCGGCTTATATCAGTTTACGCGAATGCCCTTCGGCCTCCATGGGGCACCCGCTACGTTCCAGCGGTTGATGGACCGTCTCCTCCTCCCGCATCACGACTATGCCGCTGCCTACCTTGACGATGTGGTCATCTATAGTCAACAGTGGGAGACCCACTTGGACAAAGTAGCTGCTGTCTTTCGATCCCTATGGGAGGCTGGGTTAACCGCCAACCCTAAGAAATGCCGCATTGGCTGGCGAGAAACCACCTACCTGGGGTATACCATGGGGAATGGGCAGGTAAAGCCACTCGTGGAAAAAGTGCAGGCCATCGCGGCCTGCCCTCCGCCCACCACGAAGCGCCACGTCCGTCAGTTCTTGGGGATGGCGGGTTATTATCGACGCTTCATCCCCCAGTTTGCGGCGGTGGCTGCCCCCTTGACGGACCTCCTCACAAAGGACAGCCCCCAACGGCTTCGGTGGAGCCCCGAGTGCGACGAGGCGTTCAAATCGCGTAAGACCAGTCTCTGTAGCGCGCCCGTCCTGCTCAGCCCGGACTTCCACCGCCCGTTGGTCCTGCAGACGGACGCTTCCGAACTAGGGCTCGGCGCTGTCCTCTCCCAGGACGTGGACGGGGAGGAGCACCCCGTCCTATACATCTGCCGAAAGCTGTTCCTGAGGGAGCAAAACTACGCAGTGGTCGAGAAGGAGGCCCTGGCAGCAAAATGGGCTTGCGACGCCCTCCGCTACTACCTGCTGGGGGCCCCCTTCACGTTGGTCACTGACCACTCCGCCCTCCAATAGCTGTACCGGATGAAGGACAATAATATGTGCCTCCAACGGTGGTATCTGGCAGCCGTATGCCTTCACCGTCCGCCACCGAGCCGGGAAGGACCATGCTAATGCGGACTTCCTTTCCTGCCTGGGAGGTATGGACTTGTCTGGTCCCGGTACCCGGGAACCAGCCTTGAGGGGGGTGTGTGTGTAAGGAGGCGCCCTGAACTATTTGCTGCTCTGCCCTGCTCCAAAGAGTCAGAGCCCCCTGAACTGGTTGTTGCTCTGCCCTGCTCCAAAGGGTCAGAGCTCCCCCTGACTGTTTCCTGCCCCGCCCTGCCTGAGGGCTTGGGCCATAGACTCGGTTTGCTCAGCCCCTAAGCTGAGCCTGGACTGTTTGCGGCCTGCCCTGCCTGAGGGTCAGGGCCTATAGACTTTTGTTTACTCAGCCCTCGAGTACGGGAGCGGAGCATGAGCCGTCCGGCCGCCGGGAAGGAGGCGCCCTGGCTCCCCGTTGCACCTGAGGGGACGGGGCCCGAACGCACCGGCTTACAGTGTGTAAAACTCATCTGCTCAAATGTTCATGGAAGGGGCACAGGCTTGACCAGCACAAATTTAAGCAAAATACTCATGGACATCTGTTTTGGGCTATTGTCCCAGTTCTAATATTTGCATTTTTATAGGCATCACCTAAGGTTTTTTTAAAGGTGTAAAGTAACACCCTTCAATAGAAGGTCTGGGTACAAATGGAGGAATTGATATTTCAAGATCTACAGCTGTAAGGAAAATATGTAGAGCAGGGGTCGGCAACCTATGGCATGCCAGCAGCGGGCTGAGCAGGGCCGGTGGCCGAGATCCTGGCAGGCAGCAGCGTGCCATTAAAAGTCCTACCTGGCTCAGCCTGCTCTTCTCCGCCCCACCACCACCACCCTCTCTTGCAGGGGCAGGGGGCAGAAGCTGGGTCCTGACAGCTGCTGCTGCAGGGCAGCCTCCACTGGCAGCCAAGCTCCCTCCTCCCCTGCCTCTTCCCCCAGTGTGCTGAGTTCCTGCCCCTCCTCCTCTCCCTCCCTGTGCGGGGGGCGGGGGGAACAGCTGATGGCCCTGGAGAGGGAGAGGAGAAGGAACTGCTCCAGAGAAGAGGTGGGGACAGGGCCTTAGGGCAGCAGGGTGGAATCAGGGCATATCCCCTCCAGCCCCGTGCCGTGAGCCTCTCAGGGCAGGGGGCTGGGAGCATCTCCACAACTCAACCCATGCCCCCTGCCCTGATTCCTGAACCCCCGCGCACACACACCAAGCCCTCTGCCCTGAGCCCTGCACCCCCCTCATGACCCCAACCCTGACTCCTGCATCCTTCTCTCACCCCCCACACCCTATGCCCTGACTCTTGCACCCCCCACATCCCCACCCTGAGCACCAAACAGAAGCTCCTGCCCCCCGTGCCTCCCCTGTCCATTCCCACCTGCACCCTTCACACCAATGGGAGCTGCCCAGGTAAGCACTCCACACCCAAACTTCCTGCCCCAACCCTGAGCCCCCTCCCTCATTCTAGCTCCTGGCCAGACCCTACACCCCAACCCCCAGCCCTCCCCCAGCTCAGTGCACTCCCACCCTCAGCTCTGTGCAGAGAGAAAGGAAGAGAATGGGCTAAAACCAGGGAAAAGGTAGGTACACTCTGTGCGCAGGGCCGGGACTCCAGACCGGCAGTGAGCTGAGTGGAGCTGGAACCCTGGCTTGCAGGAGCCAGCAGACGGAACCCCATACTGGCAGCAGGCTGAACCCTCCACTGCTGGTCTGGGGTTCTGGCCGCCAGTCCTGCTCAGCCCATTGCCTATCTGGGTTTCTGGCTGCTGGCCCCTTGCCAGCTGCAGTCCCGGCCACAGGCCCTGCTCAGCCCGCTGCCAGCATAGGTGAATGGAGCCCTAGGCCAGCAGCGGGCTGAGTGGGCCGGCAATGTAAGATCAGCATTTTAATTTAATTTTAAATGAAGCTTCTTAAACGTCTTTAAAACCTTGTTTACTTTACATACAACAATAGTTTAGTTATATAGACTTAGAGAGACCTTCTAAAAAATGTTAAAATGTATTTTACTAGCACACGAAACCTTGAATTAAAGTGAATAAAAAGACTTGGCACACCACTTCTGAAAGGTTGCCGACCCCTGCTATAGGGAGAAAATTCATGCTTGCTGAAGAATACGACTGAGGGGTAATGGATTACTTAAGGTTGAGATGATTAAACAAGATACACTGATATGATAAAGAGTGTCATAAGAACCGCAGGGAAGCATGCATCTCCCTGCCCCCTACCCTGGAAATATTCTAGTTTCTTAAGTTTGGGACTGGCTGACACCAGACTGCGAAGACCATGGCGTTGGCCCTGCTCAGGAGCACAATGTTGTCACCTCCCACTAAACATCCTGGGAGCTGGGGCATTCAGACCCTAAAGGATAAATGCAAACCATTGTTGATGTGACACAAGAAATGCTACCAATTCAGGGAAATGCACAATTAACAAGGAGCAAGGGAACCATATCAAAGATGTGTGAACAAGTTGTTGGCATTGAGGTGAGGCACTTTTTTTTTTTTTTTTTTTTTTAAATTGGATAATAGTCAACAAAAATAAAGTATTATTGGCAGGAAGTTAGAGAGCTGTTGCTTAACCAGGACATTTCTTTGTGAACATCCCACTAAGGAACTGAAAGAAAGGAGGAGAAGGCACAAATCTCAGCTATCCTATAAAAAGAATGTTAGCGGGTTAGTTCCACAAGGCATAAAAGCAGGACCGTCCCTGTGGAGCTTTGTCTTCTTTTATATTGATTTACCATGACTTCCCTGCCAGGCTATTCCTGCACACATTGACTTGAGCTGGGAAAGTTTAACAAGGGTAGGGAAGGTTGAGTCTCTGGCTACTTTGAATTCTATGATCAAAAGATATTTAAAACCAATTCAGAAAAATGAAAGGCAGCTCAGAGGGAAAAAGCAAGGATCCATCACTGTGAAACAAAGGAACACCACATCTCTAGTATCCTTACTGGAACAGCAACAACACCATTCTGCTGTTACTTTCAGGGGACGAGTATTTGGGACCTTGGACTTCTCTGATAGATGGGAACTGACTTGATGAAGGAAGTGTTACAATGAGAGGGTGGAAGAAGAGTTCTCAGAACTTTAGGACAAACGATGGTGGTGATCTACAATAGTTCATATATGCTGGTAACAAGGAAGGGAAATTTTTTACACTGTGGAAGTAATAACTCACCTGCTTACGTAATCCTAAGCTGTTTGTTCTGAATGGGAAAAATTCTAAAGTGAATTTGTTGCTCTAAGACTGAGTGAAGATGTAGCAGAGAAAATAATCTTGCGGATGAGAAAATCATTCTTTTAAGTAAAAGCAACAAGGAGTCCGAAGAAGTGAGGGGTTTTTTTTACCCACAAAAGCTTATGCCCAAATAAATTTGTTAATCTTTATGGTGCCACTGGACTCCTTGTTGTTTTTGTGGATACAGACTAGCACGGTTACCTTCTGATACTATTCTTTTAAGTGGCACTAAAAACCAAAATTCTGTAAGAGCGCTCAGTCCATTCCTCATTGGTAAAGACTGGACAAAACTGAATTGAGATCTGCCGTTTATCAACATCAGTTGTCACTTCTCTCTGTCATAGGATGTTTTATTGGACTAAACTACTTAAAAGCACATTTTCTCCCTCATCCACTTCCACAAGTAGCTCCTATGTTTTTTTTAAAGCCATCAAAATTACATTAAATATTTCATGACTAACGTCATCTTTAGTATTGTATGCTGAGTGCAGCTTGTTTACTTGTGGTACAGTGAGCTGTATACTCCATTGTGGGGAAAAACAGCCAGGGGTGAAACCTTTTATCTTGTCATGCAGTATAATGTAGACTTTAAAACAGAAAATAATGGGGATATTTCCTAATATTTTTTTTTTTTTTTTTTCAGTTATGGAGCTCAGCCACAGGCAGTTTATGACAACTTCTGCTTTGTGTGTTGTGTGTATATCTTTCTGCTGGTTGTTTGACACAAACCCCCAATCTTCAGAAAACAGGTATATTTAAGTAGGAACACACACACACAATCTCTATTGTGTTAACATTACAGCCTTAGGATACTCATTGTGGACATAAAGGGGAGTTGGTACCTGGCATTGTTTTTGAGCTGCTGTAAACATAAAGATCAGAGATGAGATCTAGGGCCCTGATCTTCAAAGGTTTTTAGTTGCCTAAACTTCCGTTGAATCAATGGGAGTTAGGCTCTAATCCTCAAGAGTATTTAGGCACATAAGTCCCTATTCCCTGTGGTTGGCACAGGAGAGCCTTTCTCCCACTGGTCACTGGATGTTAGTCACTAAGCACAAATTGGACTGACCCTCCATTTATCTGAGTAAACATCTGATTCAAAGCAAGAACCATGGAAAGCAGCAGTTTCAAGATGAGTTGACTCTTACTAGTATAAGCCTAAGTCTCCTGTACTCCCCATCACTGAAATAACACTTAATGGAATGATGCTTACGAGAGAATGGAAGCTTCCAAGAATGTGTGGCAGCCTTTGCAAAATGCAGTGTTGGGAAAGGGAGAAAGGGGATAGAGAATAGAGAGGATGAGAAAGCAAGGAAAATGAAAATCTAGGGAAGACAAGTCTGGAATTGGATAAGAACCAGGCAGTAGAAGAAGAGAAAAGTGAGGAAGGTGAATGACTGAAAGAGGAAGAAAGAGAGGCAAATCCTATTATCATTCATTTGGGAAAAGGATAAACTGAAACCCTAGTGAAGATGAGACTTGCCTCCACTCATGCAGGAAGGCAGTGGCAGAGTGAAAAACCAAGTGCCTCACACTCAGCCCCCTGCTCTGCATATTTGCATTAAGTGGTGTTCAGGCAGTTCCAAAGAAAACATCAGCTGATTTCATGCACCACCTCAGAGAAAGACATTGCTTGCTTTCTAGGTGGTGGTCAGAATTTGCAGGGTGTAATGTCTCCTAATCATAAAACTTCAAGAATTTTTACTTCACGCTGAGTAAATATGCTTTTCTAAAGTATAGCCTGAGATTGTAAACATTACTTAACAAAGAAGTAATCTTAAGGGAAAATTTTTAAGACACCCAGACTATAAATACAATTAAAAAACAAACGCCACCACACCATTTTCATGATTAAGGTGAACATTTTACTTTCACAAAAGTTCAGGACATTCACATCAGTAGTTTTGCTGAGACTATCAGATTCAGAACCTTGAATCTGAAATTTTCATATTTTTGTGTAATTAAAAATTTCATCATAACGTTCCATTAATGTTGGCCTTAACTCTTATATAATTTTGAGAGATGGAGTCCAGTTCAGCAAATTTTGATCCAAATTTCTCCAAAGTTTAACTCAACTCAATAGAGAGACAGGGACCAGTTACGAAGTTCAGGTGTGAATCGAGGTGAATTTCTGCAGAATTCAGATCTGGAGGTTCAGTTTGGGTGCATCCCTAATAATTTTCATCTTTACATCTGTGTGTGTCCTCTCCTGAGCAATAACAAAGGGAAAACTATAGAAAAACACAATGGGTACTTACCAGATGTAAGAGAAAGATGCAGCCGGTAAGTGCTGACCTTCTGTCACATGCGTTTCCATCTTCAGATGCCCTAAACCTGTAGCTATAGAGAAGGAAGTTACTATTAATAGCCTCACTGAGGATCAGGGTTCTCTTTTGTGCTAGGCACTGTCCAAACACATGGAATTTCCACTATGAATATTTTACAATAAAAGACTTACTAATCTAAACGTGTCTAGCTGCTGATACAACACTTGCCCTCACAGGCCAAAGGAAATGAAGCTTTGGGTTCCAGCATGTTTATAGGGGCAAAAAAGATGTGTGCCATGCTCTTGGCTCTACTGCCTTAAGCCTCTGCCTTCTCTCCTTCCTACTAGGAGATGGTCACCGAATTAAGCACTTCAAGGAGTTCCCTCAAATCTCTCATTTTAATGTGTCTATTTCATGAAGCGCTTGGAAATCTCTAGTACAGTGGTTCTCAACCAGGGATACATGTACCCCTGGGGGTACTCAGCTCACCTAGATATGTCCCTAGTTTTACAACAGGTTACATAAAAAGCACTAGCCAAGTCAGTACAAACTAACGTTTCACAGACAAGGATCTGTTTATACTGCTCTATATACTATACACAGTACTGTATTTATATTCCAATTGATTTATTTTATAAATATATGGTAAAAATGAGGAAGGAAGCAATTTTTCAGTAACAATGAGCTGTGACATTTTTGTCTGATTTTTGTAAGCAGGTAGTTTTTGAGTGAGGGGTAATTTGGGGGTACACAAGACAAATCAGTCTCCTGAAAGGGGTTTCAGTAGTCTGGAAAGATTGAGAGCAGCTGCTCTGGTAGTTATATTTTATTTCTGTAACTACTAGGACACTCATAATGAGGGATGTGTATTACCTCCTTTTACAAGCTGCTGGACATTACTGTTTCTACTATTGCGAATCCAAAAGGAGCATAGGGAGCTTCAAACAATGTGGGTTTGAGGCATTAATTGGTCACTGTGTTGGCAGTCTAAGCAAAGAAGGAAAACATTGAATGGACGTGGAATTTGACCCTCAATGGACATGATCTCTCTGAGTCAGAGTTGGGACATATCAGCAGGGCAGTGTGGGGAAACTTGCCCTGGTGCTGCCTATCCTGTGCTTCTTGGCACTCCAGAATTGTCAATCCTGAGCCATTCTCCAGCAGTGTACGCAAACAAACATTCAAGGGGTTGTTCATTGCTGTTGGGTAAACTGCATGTTTTGTGAGTGACATGATTTCCTTTTCCAGTCTCAGCAATGTAGACTAATTGAAATTGGGTGGGAGGGAGTGGACTGTGTGTCTAAAATGACAAGCCATCCCTCATAAGAGAGGTCATTAAGAGTACTGTAAGATTTACACTCCTCATGAGCTTGTTGCCATGGCCCAGCTCCCACTTTGATGGCCCTATGACAGCTTTGCAGTGCAGCTGCAGACTCTTGACAGAAGCGCCATGACAGGTGCTGATCAGTTATGCCTCCTGCACAGTCACTGGAAAGAGGTTGCAGAGGTGGTGTTCTGTTGCTGAGGGAATCGGATGCTATTTCTATACACCGCTCTGTCTTCACCATATTGTTTGACAATGATTTGTGTTTTCCACTCTCTGTGCAATTGCAACTCCCAAAAAGCCTCCCCCCAGAAATGTGACTGCAGTAAACATGCACACTTCACCATGGATTTACCATGTGCATGCCAAAAGTGTAAGCTGCAGCTCACTGGGTGCAGCAGTGCCTCTGCACTGATAATTGCACCTCTTATACATTTAAAAAAATCATTGAAGAAAGACTGTTTCCTCTTATTGAGGAATGATTAACTTAGCATTTAGCAGACCTAGTGGAAAGATTAAGCAGTCAGCTGTGCACGACTCACTGTGCATTCCATGTGGTAAAAGGATTAAGAATGTTTACATGCAAGGTATATAAGAGGGATTGGCAAACCTGTTTGACCACTCCAGGACTGTGAGTTCAGAAGTTCAAACAACCCACATGGCTGGGTTTGTCTTGTGTGAAAGAGAATGGGAAAAGCAACAGAGAGAGGTAGAAAATCCAATGGGAAGAATAGGGCAAAAATACAGCAGTGAGCGTACCCAATGAGAAATGCATCTCGAGACTGGGGAGGGGAAAAGGAGCAGGGACAGGGAGAATACACACACGTTCACACAAAGTACATAGAGCAGGCTTTGCAGGTGCAACAGGGTGGAGTTACCTGGGTAGAGAGCTTCTCCTTAACCCTTTCATCTTCAGTGTGGGGGTTCATATATCCGATTGCACAGATGATTACTTTTCTTTCTCTAACAGAGAGCACACACACAAGCTTCTTTGTAGCTTAGACAAATATTTTTGACTTGATTCCCCTGTAGGAAAAATCAGGGATTTAGAACTACAGAAAATCTCATTACCTTTAAACTAGTTTGAGAGGCTCACAGCAAAGACTGTTCAGTTTTCAGCTGAGGGTGCCAGAGGTTTGAGCATTGGGTGAATGTATTTTATACTTATGAGCTCAAGAGAAGGGAGAGCCCTATAATGTTTCCCCTGCACCCCCTCCACTGTAGGCAACCTTCGAGTTCCAAAAGAAGCCTTATCCTCTGATTTCTGTGCCAGGTTTGGAATTTCCTCAGTTTTACTACACAGAGTAGCAAAATCCAGTGTTTGGGGGATGTTTGGGGCTGAGCTTTAGATTCAGGCCCTCATCTAGTTCGAACACATGATGGCACTTGTGCTGCTCCAAACCCCTGTCTCACTATTGTGAAAGTTACATTCCACCCCACATCAGAGCATGTAAAATTGAGAGGGAGTGCTGACAGGTACTATCGAGATCTGAGGCTTTGTCTACACTACAGAGTTAGGTTGTTGTAAGGCAGCTTATGTTGACCTAATTATGTCACTGTCTTCTGCAATGCTGCTTCTCCCAAAGTAAGTGGCCCATTACACTGCCACTCCACCTCCATGCGAGGCATAGCACTTATGTCAGTGTAGTTAGGGTGACGCAGTGTCTGTGTAAACACCGTGTTACTTACATTGGTTATTGGCTCTCAGCTGGGTGCCAGGCTCACGGCAGTGTTGTCGTCCTCCTGGACCACAGCTGTCAGCCAGGCACTGGGGTGACAACCTGAGCAGTGAGCTGAGCTCAATTTCACAGCACAGGAATCTACCAGCAGTGAAATTGGCATCCTTGTGTGTTTCAAAGCTGCTATTGTCTCTACTGGGAGCTTACAGATGAAGCTGTGAAACTGACAAGAATGTCAGTTTCACAGCTGATAGGTTCCCTACTGTGAAACTGACCCCCATGCTGGGCTCACAGCTCAGGCTGTCACCTCCGGCCTGGGAGCTGGGAGCCCCGCGCAGCTGTCAGTACCCCCACACTCTGGCTGTCCATGCCCCACAATGCCCCGCTTCAGACTGTGCAAGAGCTCCTGATGAGGACGTGCACCATGGCAGAAGGAAGGTAGTGTGGACTCCAATAGCCAACTTGATTACTACAGTGGCTGTAGGTCAACCTAACTGAAGTCAAATTAATTTTGGAGTGTGGACAAGCCCTAAGTCTGGCTAACTAGTATTGTTGCTTAAAAAGATAGAAACCTCAGCTCTAGTTAAAACACTGCTGATTTGTCTGGATTTTCAATTGATTTTACTTTTTTACTGCAAATGATTTCCATTGAGTTTTTTAAAAATCAATTTGTGAACAAAGCCCCATGCAAGTCCCTCATGAGAGTAACTCACAGCAATAGGTCCTGTGGCATGTGTGTTTTGCATATAAATGTAGGTGTTAACCTCAAAGCTTTCAGCATCTCATTACATGGGTCACTCCGTCATTGACTTTTTATTTATGAATGACAAATTAAATGTCCTGGTCCTTAGCATGGAAAACATAGTGTGCCATTTCCCTTCTTCACACACAAATCTCTCCTTTGTGAGCAGGGTCCTAATAATGAGCTGGGAATGGCTGATTGGGTGGATTCTTTTTTAATAGTTACAAAGTATTAGTAAGTGACAGGTTTGTAATGATTCTGGTGAATGATGAGCAATAGAATTGAATATATTGCTGCTTGGTTCATATTTTACCCAGGAATACAAGCCTGAAGGTACTTCATGTCAGTAAGTGCTCACAGATTAGATCCTTCCCATAAGGGGATATTTCCAATCCAAAGAAGTATATGCTGGGGATTTAGCTGTGAGTCCCTTTAATCGTAATGGGAGTGATGCTGCTATAAATAACTCTGTGCTGCTTTGAAGATTTACGCCACATAAACCTACATACATCAGGCTGTAGATGCAGCTGTGGAACAGCTTTGTTTATGGTCTATTGAAAGCAGTAGTAGAGCAACTGTATGAAGTTAACCTTTTGAAAGCGGCCCCTAACCTGTTAGGTACATTCAGACAGATTACGGTATGACCGCCGGACTGTCAGATGCAGTAGATGTGTCCTGATATCGGAGTGCAATGGGGGATTAATAAAAAAAAATGCAGCAATACAAAAAGGTGAAATAGAACATCAGCAGTGGAACAGTTAAAAAATAAAGCTGAAGCTTAGTTGACAAGGAGTATATTTTCCTAGTTTTGCATCCAAATGATAGATAAATGCAGAAAGTACAGTATAAGATGTAAGCTGACACATAGTATTGGTTTTAATATCAGCCGTGCTGCCTTAAACTTTGCTTGTATAATGTTACCCATAAATCCTTGTGCACAGGAGGTGGGAGGATAGATCCTGTTTGGGTGCTGATAATACTGATTGGCAGATTTCCCACTAGAAATAAGCTATACATATAATTAAAGACATCAGCATTATCAGCTGTGGGCTTTTTGTTTCTTTCAACTCACTGGTACAGCATGAAGGTTTAGTTGTTTTTAAAATGGTAAACACAAGGAAATACATTTAATTAAATGTTTAGGTTCTGGCTTAAATCCACGAAAGAAAATAGTTATATGAAAGGCTGCCATACAGCACCTTTATCCCCATCCCTCATGCTAAGACCATTTGGTGGCATATAGCGTAACACACAACCTATGGCAACCTTTTGACTGAGAGCCAAAGCTATTACCCTCAGCAGCCCAGTCTTGTTCCCACTGACTTCATCCATGGTGGTAAATCATTTAATCTAACACATCCTAGATTGTTTCACTTAGCTACATTTCAAGCTCTTACTTCCACAGCAATCTTTAGAACTGAACCAATGCTTTCCATACTTTGGTGCAATATTATCTTTCAGGGGGAGCTAGAGAATCTAAACATGCAGTTTTGCATTCAGCTTTAGCCCACAACAACCAGCTGTAAATTCTTTTTATGGGTAGTACTTAGGATGCCATGTGTGGATCACTTTATTGCTAGCGCTACAAAGGAAATGATCAGGTTTAATGCTGGGGGGAGGGTGGGGAGGCAATCCACTGGAATATGCTCTGAACAGTTCTTTATGATGCCATTACAGATGCGGAATGGAAGCATTGTGTCACAGAGCCATTTACTTTTGGAGTTTTAGCAGACGCAGTCAAGTCATATTTCACAAAGTAGTTTGGAACAAACTTAAAACCAAAAATATATTGTGGCAGGGTGCTCTCCCTTTAAGAGCAGGGCAGGATGGGAACTGCAAGGATATAAAATAACTTCCTTCTGGAAATTCTTAATCTATCATAGATTCTGGTAGAGGAAAAATGTGCCAGTTCAGTAGAACTACATGAATTTATGCCAGCTGAGGGTCTGGCTCCATGTTTATAAAATATCCAGCACGATATCCTAAAAACCAAATAGCTTTGTACACACTGCTGCTCAGTCTTGAGAGAATGGGAGAAACCTCTGAAATACAGTAGAGTAAAATGTGGCAGAAGAAATAAACACTCTTTAGTGTTTATAATCTATAGTAACACAAATCAAATTTCCCATTACCTGATAGTGTAAGAGTTACAAATGAGTGAATGGATTCATGTGAACTCCTCCCAAAGTACAGGGATCAGGATAGGTTGGAAAACTGAATTTCTGTTCCACCAGAAATTCTGACATTTCAAGGTTTGTTTCAGTGCTACAGGAGCACAGGAAACCTGTTATGTAAGAGCCCAAATAGGGATTTGTTCTTGTCTTTACAAATCACACGATCTTCTGTCAAACACCAGCATAATTTTTCATCCATTATTTAAACTTCAAAGGGGAGGGGGTTTGGGGGATCCCAGCAGTGCCTAGCAATATACTATGACAGGGTGCTAGTTGTAACAACTTGGTCACTGAAGTTGCTGGAGCCCAGAGAAGGATTCAGGCTTACTTGGAATCAATCAACCTGTTACTGGTGGGGATGGATTATTGACAGACACCTGGTGGCAGTTTTTGAGGTAATTGGCTTTTTAATGGGAGGGTGAAGGAGAGAAGGTCTGTGAAAGGCTTCTTCTGCTATACACCCACATTATAGCCTGTCCTGGTTTGAAACAGGGTTGAAGGTGCATGTGGTGAAAATGAAACAGATTGTGTTTGCAAGCAGCGTAGGCAGTGCTGCTCCTCGGGTAGCTGAAGAAGTGCCCTGTGACATGTACCTTACAAAATCTTTTGCTCTCGGTCTGTAAACTCTGTTGGTGAGTTATTAATGGTGGGAAGATAATTATAACTGGGGGACTGATGTCAAATATTAATTTTAAGGTATGAAATTCATTAGGCTTGTCTAAGCACGTGCTCTCAGATTGCTTTCCCAGCCTTCTTAACTAAGCAAATAGAGGAAAAAGTAATTTATTAAAAAACAAGAAGGGGGGCGGAATTCAAATGAATCATCTGCTGAAAGTCATTTGCCTGTCCATGCTGGAGGTGCTGGGGACTGATCATTGAGGCCCCAGTCCTGTACTGACCCCAGTGAAGCACCTGCACATGCTGAGTGGGGCTCCATGTAGATGCAGGGAACCACATCTGCTATTCTCATTTTGTAAGATCAGAGCCTAAATTGTTTCTTTTTTGTATTTGTTTTCCTAAGCCTCCTAGGATGTTTTACCATTTTTACAACGTATTTGCAGTAAGCGTTATTAAAGCCAGAGCTCACTCTTTAGTGCACATAGTATAAGGGCTAGGGTCTCATATCTATTCGTGAATCAGGTCTCCAGTGTAGCTTTCTCTGTCTTTGCTTTCTCACCATCTTCACGACTGATTTCCGCCCCCCCGCCTCCGGTGATTAAGGAGCCATTGCCCTGTTGACTGGCTTTGAGAAAGACATTACTTCCACATGCAAAGTATAAAATTAAACCAACTGGTCCTGCAAGTTGTTGCTGTTTCAGCAATTTGCAGCTGATTTCACATGGTACCTTATCTGAAAAAGGTGTGCATATGGTGAGCTAAGAGAGAATTGTATTTTGATGTGGAAAATTTGAATTTTCCATATATTGCGACATGGGCTTTTAAAAAAGTGGTATGCACTAAATTAAGACATACTGTCTGCAATATCTGTTTGAGCTTTGTCTATTTGTCTCTGGTAATTGATGGGATCTGTACTAGATTTCCAAAGGATGCCTATTAAGGCAAGGTCCTTCAGCTGGGCTTTACACAGGTGCAAAAGTTTGTGCTACTGAATCTGTTTATAGGATGGGGGTCTACATGTGAAGTTGTGGACTCAGGGATGCATGCGCGCGCACGCACACACACCCCTCAAAAATAAACACGTTGGTGCAATGGCACTGCCATTGCATTTGAAAATAATTTTAAGATTGAGTTCACAAATGGACATGTATATGTCCATAACTGTTTCCCTAATATTCACTCTGAATATCTAGCCCAGGACTCTTTTCAGTGTAATAAAGTCCCTTTTATTCAAAGATAATAGAAGATTTCTAATTTTTCTGCTAAATAAGATTTTTGGATAAATAGGGACTCCTCAGTGCAAAAGATACACATCTGGAATTGCAGCCCAATTTTAGATAACTTTTGGATAAGTGTGGTTCTAGTAAATGAGGTTCTGCTGTAACTTCAAGGTGCAAATCCACTAATCAAGGTTTATTGCACAGTTTGCTTCCTCTGGAAAATACATGTGTGCTTAAATAGGTGTCAACAGTTAACTAAAGAAGCTTGCTCATTTATCTTAGGGCTTGGCTATACTCGAAACTTCAAAGCGCTGCAAGTGTGAGTGTGGTTGCAGCGCTGTGAGAGAGCTCTCCCAGTGCTGCACTTACTCCACCTCCTCGTGGGGATTAGCTTGCAGCACTGGGAGCCATGCTCCCAGCGCTGTGGCACTGTTTACACTGGCGCTTTACAGCGCTGTATCTTGCAGCGCTCAGGCGGGTGTTTTTTCACACCCCTGAGCGAGAAAGTTGCAGCGCTGTAAAGTGCCAGTGTAGCCAAGGCCTTAGGCTGGTCATTTCAGCATGTAACAGGTTTTGTGTTTGTTAAAGTGCAATTGTGCTCTTTTTTTAAACCACCTTCTAAAAGCATCCCTGTAGGCAGGGCTTTGGAGCAGCAGAGCTGCAGGTTTTTGCCTGGAGCTGGAGCAGAGCCAGATACCAGCTCCAAAGCCCTGCTTGTAGGGTTCCACATTTTCATTGGTAAAATGACAATTTTTTTTAAAGAAAATAGGGTTGGACAGATGGCCTTGCAAATGACATTTAGTCAACAACTATGTTGACGTGCAAGCCAGAAATGAATTCAGTTCATTCTTCCGTAGCTGTGTAGGTTCTGCATGGCTTACAGTAGTAGAATCTTGTTTATCACTAAAGAAAGTAAATAGGACTCTGTATGAGCACAGAGAGCAGATCTGTTGAGTAAAATGGTGTTGCTTTTACATAATCACTTTTCAAGGCAGAACCGCACTTTAAGTGACAGCTATTGAAAATGTAATTACACACAAAATTGACTATCTTGTGCTCCTGACTGCATAGCCAGCCTCCTGAAAGTGGAGCCCAATATATACATACTGTCAACATCCCCATGTCTCAGGAACAGAATATTTCACCTTCATAAAGCCCTCTACCGTATGAACATATCTTTTGCCTCTGCTCTCAGCCTGCTTCTCCTGAGGGAGGCAATTTTGTAATTCCTCCCCTTATCACCCCTTGCAGGGTGCCTAGGTCCTAGTGCTAAAGGCAATAACTAGTAATTCAGGGGGGAATTCCACACCTAAAAATTCTGCATGCAATATTTTAAAATAATTCTGCATATTTTATTTGTCAAAATAACACAATATAATCATGCCAGCTTCAATTATTTTGGTAATTTTATTTCAAAATACCTAGTAGCAAGTGTGCCTGTAACAATACATACAGCAAAAATAAAATAAAATACAAGAAATGTTTTTTGATGTTTCTTACTAGGCATATTAATACCGAATGTTGAGTAATAATAAATTTACACTACTATAAGAACTGTATTTTCCACATTCCTCAGAAGCAGAGCAAAGGCTTGGGGGAATGGAGGAGCTGAGGGAGAGGGATGGAGCCTGGGAGTGAACCTGAAAGGTTGTTGGATATGGGAGGGAGAAAAATGGAAGAGGGTTGTTGGGGCTTTTTTGCAGGGGGAGGGATTGTTTGGGAGTTAAGGAGCCTCCCCCCTGCAGACCTAGGCTGACCTCTAGCCTCTCCCATTAAGGCCACGTCTACACTACCTGCCATATCGGTGGGTAGTATTCGATCTATCAGGGATCAAAGTATCGCATCTCATCTAGACGTGATAAATCAATCCCCAAATTGACGTCCGTACTCCACCTTGGCAGGAGGAGTAAGTGGAGTCAACGGGGGAGCCACGGCTGTTGACTTACCTGGCCGTCCTCACAGCGGAAAGTCGAACTAAGATACTTTGCATAGCTGAAGTTGCATATCTTAGATTGATTTCCCTCCGCCCAGTGTAGACTAGCCCTAAGTCAGGCACATCTGCACACGTCCCTTGGGCCGTCCTTAGTATTTATGGGCCCTACACAGTATTATTAAACTGGTGCCCCATGCCCCATTCTCACAGCTCGTGGAGGAGAGAGATGAGACAGTAAAGGATACCGAGCTGTCCGGCCCCCCTCACAGCAGCGGAGAGTCTCAGTTCCCCGCAGAGACCCCTGTACCCTCTCCCTGACGCAGAATATGCGGCGCCAGCACATTCACCTCTGTGAATATGGCCCCTATCTACGGATACTTTGTAGTAAGGGCAAGTCAGCTGTCCTGCTGAATACAACATTAAATATTATGGAATACATGATGCAGCTCTTCTATCTTACATTTTCTTAATTGGTATTTCTAAGCTGATTTTGTATTTTAAATGTACTCTTAAGCCTTCATAAACTAATCATTCCAGATTACTACATATTTAACTCATTGAAACAAAGACATCTTAAATTAATCAGTCACAGAGGTTTAGTGTGTGCATAACAATATTCATCGCTTTTAGAAAAAGGGAACACTAATTTACTTTGTGTGATCTCCATAACAATATATATGTTTATGAAATTTCACCAACTTTAAAATCTTTGGAAATATATTTTTTAGGCATAACAGAGGATTTTATATCTTACTAAGGTACTGATTTCACAGGAGGGTTCTCTTAAAACTAGTTCATCAAATAGTCAGAAGTTAAGAAAGGGAAACTGGTTTGTCCAACTATCTGGAAGGAAAGGGCTGTTGTCCCTTTAAGGGCTCTTCAACAGGGGAGTGAAGGGAGAAAGAGCGGACAGAAAGGACAGGAAGACTTTGGAAGCAAGTTTTTTGTACTATAGTAATTAACGTGTATTTTAGATCAGGGTGGTCTTTTGAAGGATTTATTTTAAAAACTATATGTCTGAAGATCCAAGCATTTAAGGCTAAAAATGAATACTCAGATTGTGCATCTAAAAATGTATATAAGGATTTTTTTTTTAGAGATGTGATTTTATAATCTTCAGCAACACAGTAATGAAATATTTTTAAAGCAAATTTTAAGCTAAAGTCCTGTAGACTAACCTGTTCTGAGTAAATATTACAGTAATGCACAACTTTTTTTTTTTCTTCAGTAAATTCAGAAACTGACAGTATATACCTGGGGGTTGGCAAATACCTATTAAATAGCTTCATTACTATGGCTTTTTAACAGTTTCAGTGTTGTGCTGATAGGTCTGGCGGGCTGGAAGACTTTTTCACTTTTAAGTTACTAGATCCCCTCTGGAGGAAGACTCACCGAGCTGCAGGAAGGATCAGAACAGGGATAGGACGAGGTGAAGGGCGGACACTAAGACCCGGGGGATCTCCAAATTTTTGGGTGCCTATGCAGCCGGGTGTGCTGCGTATGCCTAAGGATGGCTCTGCATGTCCCCATATGTCCTTGAAACCACCTCCCTCCCCCACTCTCTCTTGTCCTCATGTGGTCCTTCACTCCCACTCCCATTCAGCCCCTGGCTCAATGCTGTCACCCCACTAGCTCCTGTACCTCTACCCCAGTCTCTCCCACTATCCTTTCTGAACTTTAGACTGTGTGACACCTCAGCAACACCGTGTGCCCCGCTCTGTCTGTCCCCCCATATCTCGTGCCTCCTCACCTGGTCCTGCTGGCAGGGCATAGTGAGGAAAGCAGGCTCTGCCCTCCCTCTCTGAGGCTGGCTGCTTGGGCCCCTGAGCCTGCTGCCCTCTCTTCAGGTGCCTTCTAGTGGCCAAAAGACATAAATGCAACTTACCTTTACCTCCCCATCAGAATCACTTATGCTGCAGGCCATATTATTTCTGTGCTTGATAGTGGCCAGGTCTACACGAAGCGCGAAAATCGATTTTAGATACGCAATTTCAGCTACTAGAATAGCGTAGCTGAAATCGATTATCTAAAATCGATTTACTCACCCTTCTTCACCGCGCGGGATCGATGTGCGCGGCTCTCCATGTCTATTCCGGAACTCCGTTGGTTTTGGTGGAGTTCCGGAATCGATGTAAGCGCGCTCAGGGATCGATATATCGCGTCTCATCTAGACGCGATATATCGATCCCCGAGCAATCGATTGTAACGCGCTGATACGGCGCGTCGTATAGACGTGGCCAGTGTCACAGAATTCTCCCAGGAGTATAACTAGGCAAGAGTTCTTAGATAAGTCATGTTATCAAAGAGCCATATCTAGTGGGCAACAGTGAAGCTTAATCAAGTGATATCCAAAAGAAAATGTAAATGTTTTCATAACATGTCATCGATCCCTTTTCTCTCTCTCAGCTGCTCAGAGCTGCTCTTCGTTTGCAGCTGTCCTGAACATCAGCCTGCAGGTAATTCCTGAGTATCACATTCTGGGGTGCAATCCAAACTAGTGAGGTGTTGTCATGATGTGAAAGCTGGCTGTTGGCCCCCCTAATAGTTTACAGGCGGCCAGTGGGGGTAGAGCAGTACACAGTACTGCTCACGGACACAGTAGCCTGAACTTTTGAACTGTCTTTTTCTTTCTGCCTCAAAGCAGGGAAATCTTGCTCCAAACCAGTCAGTACTAACCAGATAAAGGAAGCACGAGATTTTGTACCTACCAATCAAGTGTTAACACGCAAGGCTCTTTGTCTGAATGTGTATAAAACATTTATGAAATTTGTGAAACAGTCTTTTGTATTAAAGTACAGGGCTCTCCTTTCTTCTGCAGAATAAAGCATTTTTCCTTATCCCTGTCAGGCTGTTATTGGCTCTCAGCTAGCCAGACCCGATATTTCGGTAACAATGACCTGCACTGCAACCTTGGGTGCCTCACAATGCTTTGCTGCTGTAGCTCTCAACTTGGGTTGCTCACAATCAGCCCACCAGCATGCAGGTCAAACCCTGAGTTTCTATATATAGCCACAGCCCTAATCCAGTAACTCTGACCCCAGCAGCCTGTCATAAGCACCAGATACACTCTGGCTTCCTGCAGCCTTAGTTACTACCTGCAGGGTGACCCCGACACACTCCCAGTCCCAATTTCTCCTCCAAAACACGTGTTCTGCACTGTCCAGCCCTTTCATGGACAGTTCAGGTGTTGTAGGTCCATGGCCCCTGTAGGGGGTCAATATACGACAGTTTGCTACTTTAATTGGGGTTACCAAACAGTGCAGTTTAAACACAATGCTGGATTAATTTTGATTAAATAATAAAACTAGTTTAATTACAAAGAGTACAAGTGTGAGGTATTGAAGTCAAATGATTAAGAGAAATAAAAATAAAATGCTTTTAGGTACTAAACTTAAATTAGACCTGGTTTAAGGTAAAATCCCTTCTCATATCAGGATCTGCCCCCACAGCCTAAAGGGCTGGTTTCTTTGTCATCTTAGGAGAAAGAGTGAGTGACAGAGTCTTTGGGATGTTTTTGGGCCTCACTTTGAGTCCTGTCGCCCTTTGAAATGCATCTTCCTGAGAGTTATCTCAAGGTGTAAAATTCCTGCTAGTTGTGAGGATGGAGACGGGGAATTTTGTGGTGAAAGAGATTCCATGTTGTTTACTAAAATGCAGATTGATCTGTGCCTGCCCCTGTTGGCTACCAAAGAATGGCCATTTGACCAGTGATAGCCAATCAGCTTTGATGACACCTGGGTAGACGCATTAGCTTGTCCTTTGTCTCTGTCTCTGATAAACAGGTTAACCCCTCCCCCAGACTTGTGTGGTAAACACATTTCAGTCATCATTTCAGTTTATGTTCATAACTTTACATATGTTTCACCATGATATTATTGACCAACAAGTTGTTAGATTTCAAATGATACCACATGGCATATTTTGTACAAAGATTATTAGAATGGTATGTACGGTGCGAATACAGGGGTGCATTCAGTCACCCTATGGCACTGTGCTCTGTGACTTGTCCTGTGTGATTCTTTGTAGTCCAATTTGCCTCATAAAAATCGTTTCACTCTGGTTTGGGCGGGCAGCTATACAGAACTTTGATATACAGAACTCCTCTGTAACAGGCTTTATTGTGATAAAGAGAACAGCAGTGATGGTTATAGTATGGGTTACGTAAATGTATCCATAATAACTTCTTGTTCTCAGTTACATCTGAAAAACATGCACTATTTATGATGAACGTTTCCACTTGGTCTCTGCACAGTGTGCTGTTTTTTCCTGTTTTGGTAAAGGGTATAACAGTTCAGCTGCTTATAGGTCTGCACTATTTTGCATACAATATAATCACCTACTAGAATATAAAATTCTACCTATATTATTAGCTTTTCTCATAAAATAAGTTCACTTTTTTTCCCCTGGCATTTCTTGACTCTTGATAGCTTAATTTTGCAACCTTAACATTCTTTGTGTCACTTTTGATGGAGTTAGAATATCCTAAAGGTTCTTCTTGTTTACTAGGCAATAACTAAATAGTTTGACCTTAACAGAGATTGCAGCTGAAACAAGGTATGTAAAGTAAACACAATTGGATGCCAAGTTAGCTCTTGATCTCTTAGTTATTGCCAAGTTAAGAGGAAGCCCTCAAGGAGAAATCCAGGGAGTACAAACCACGCAATCCAAAACCAAAAGAGGTTTTAGTGAATCTTTTTATGATCCAAAGCCACAGGATTTCACACTTCTCTTCTTCGAGCCTTTGACATTCAAGCTGAATCAGGACCCAAGTAGTTACATGCTGCAAGGAAAACACTTTCCTGTTATTAACCAGAATTTCAAATGCTAATGTCTGCTCAAAAGTCGTTAGATGGATAAGAGACTGTACACATGCATACAGGGCTGGCTTTCAAATTGGGCCCCGTACTTCCTAATAGTTTTGATGGGGCCCCAGCAGGGATGACTCACCCGGCGGAGCTCCGGGTCTTCCATAGCACTGAAGGACCCGCTGCTGAAATGCCACTGAATACCTGGAGTGCTGCCGGGTGAGTAAAAATTAAAAAGACGCCTAAGTTAGGCACTCTTCTTTAGGGCGCAGGGCCCGATTCAGGGGAATCAGTCTAAAGCCAGCCCTACCTGCTTCAGGTGTAGGAGACATGGTACTGAGTTAAGAACCTAAGGCTCATAACAGTAATCAGCATGCTTTCAGTGTACCTTGTATTTTTTTTTCCTGTTGGAAAGTTTTCAAGCC
Source organism: Chelonoidis abingdonii (assembly GCF_003597395.2). Lineage (NCBI taxonomy): Eukaryota > Metazoa > Chordata > Testudines > Testudinidae > Chelonoidis > Chelonoidis abingdonii. The sequence goes on from NC_133771.1 coordinate 135,656,315, forward strand.
TTTAGTTTATTCTATTTTCTCTGCAGTTCAGTCAAAAAACAAACTAACTAGAGGGGGGAAGTGCAAGGCTTATCCTTTGTTGTGTGGGTGATGTGCTGAATAAAGAACATCTCAACAAGAATCATATATAATGCAAGATAGAAAAACTTGTCCATATGGTGTTTTAGTTTGTTCTGCAAAGGCCTGATCCTGCTCTGATTGAAATCAATGTCAAAATTCCATAGATTTCAGAGAGTACCAAATCAGATTCATAGATATCATGGCTAGATACTGTGGTGATTTATGTAATGTTGCCCCACTGTATATGTAGTAACCAGGAAGGTTTTGGTAATAGCATCCAAGAGGTAACACTGAAAAAGAGGGCTGATAGTGGACAGCAAATTTGACAGGAGCTTGAAATGCAGTATAGGAGAAAAAAAAGCCATTCAGGTTTTGACTGCATGGGGAATTATGTCACCTTTCGTGGAGGCAAGAACCTCTCTCACTACGGCTGTCCTGTGCCTGATCCTAGAATATTGCATTTGCCGTACCATCTTCTTTAGAAGATGGACAAACTGGAGAGAATTCAGAGGAGCAATGACAACAATTGGGGGCTGGAAGAACCGATATATGGGGACAGATTAAGAATGCTAAATATGTATAGCTTGGCTTAGAGACTAAGGTCATATGTATACTACAACTGTGCCAGCATAACCCTGTAGTGTAGACACAGCTTTCAGTGACGGATGGTAGCTAGGTCAATGGACGCGTTCTTCCATCGATCTAGCTGCATTTACAGTGGGGGATAGATCGACATTGCTCAGTGGTGTGGATTTTTCACATCCCCAAGCACTGTAGCTGTGTTGACCTAGGAGGGAATTGACAGTCTATAACTAGCTGAAGGGCATAAATCCTGAAGAGGGACAGGAATTATTTAGAGTGATATATGGGGTGTAACCAGAAATAATTATATGAAACTAAGGTTGAATATTAGGAAAACGTTTGACACAGATTGTTTATTCAGTGGGATAGCCTAAAAAGGGAAGTGGCCCACATCCCCCATCACTTGGGACTTTGTGTAAAGACTAGACAATGTACTGCAGGAAACTCTCCTGCACTGGCTGAAGCAAGGGATTGGATGATCTAATAGTTGCTAGTTATCAATCTAACTAACCACTATGATGAATAGTTAACCCAGAAATGAGCTTGTTTTTTCCCAATGTTTGTTCTAGGTCCAACCCATAAAATGCCCACAGCTGCCAGTGCCATGGACTTTTTTCAGCTCTTTGTCCCTGACAATATACTAAAGAACATGGTAGTACAAACCAACATGTATGCCAAGAAGTACCAGGAGAGATTTGGCAAAGACGATGCCTGGATGGATGTCACGCTAACAGAAATGAAAGCCTTCCTAGGCTACATGATCTCAACAAGCATTCACCACTGCGAGTCTGTCCTCAGCATTTGGAGCAGTGGCTTCTACAGCAACAAGAGCATTGCGCTGATCATGACACAGCCGCGGTTTGAGAAAATCCTGAAGTACTTCCACATTGTGGCCTTCCGTTCCAGCCAGATGACACACGGCCTCTACAAAATTCAGCCTTTTCTGGACTCTCTGCAGCATGGCTTTGACTCTACTTTTAGGCCTTCCCAAACCCAGGTAAGAGTTAACTTATTGACAGTTGAAATCTTAGCTTGCTACATACCCTAGGTTATTTACCAATGACCATTAGTACTGAAACTGCAGAGGAGGTGCCTGTAGAGAGAGTTAGACATTACAGAATGAAGACACAATGCAGTGTGACTATGACTGAATATAAGTGGCATCTTCTAGCTCTGAGCATCTGCTCTCTTGAGCAAGAATCTGAGATACTTGCAACTCTCAAAACAATAGACAGAGCCAACTTTGGTTTGGCTCTGTCTCGTAAGCCATGTTTCTTTGCCTGACTGATCAAAACATGTTTTCAGGGCTGTTGGCCCTGCAGCGATGGATCTTATTGCCTGCATGCTGACAAATATGTCAGTCAAGTTCTAATTGTGGACTCTTTTTTTTTTATTATTGGTGCTGATGTAGGAGGCATATAGAACCCAGCTGGATTTTTAGATTCCAGGTTCAGGTTGCAGTTGGGGGGGGAACTTCAGGCTTGTAAGCTGAGCAAATTTCATATAAGACATTGAGAAACCAAACATGGAAACCTGTGCTATTATTGTTACCATTAATTATCTGATTATTGCCACACAAGCTGATAAGTAACCAAATAAACCAAGATCAAGGAAATGTAACTTAAAATTCTCACAACCTATATCATTTACTCTTCCATCCATGGCACAAAATGTTAAATATGGCAAACAGCTCTGTGGACAATTCTATTTCCCACATTCAAGAGTTTAGGAAAATAATAAAACAAATGTAATTCAAAATGTTCTACCTGAAATACCTTTTAATCAAGCTCACGCTTTCAGGGTGCAAAGCTGACTTATTGTGGAGAGCAGCAAAAGGACATTCTTTCTTTCTTTCTTTTTCTTGTCTGTTTCTTGTGCTATAGTATTGCAAAAAGAGATGAGTTATAAGAGTGTTTGACCTCCTCTGAAGCTTTGGGTATTGGCTATGATCAGACACAAGATACCAGACTAGGCGGATGTATGACCTGACCCAGCATGGCAAGTCTTATCTTAAAATATTTTGTCACTGAAGTGTGGCTAAAAATGAATAGAGCTGAGTAGCAAATAATGGAAATTTGCCTATTTCGTAGGGGAAGAGAGGGAGACCAGCCAACCATGGTGGCTGTAGAATTCAGGACAGTACAGCAGTTCACGGTCCAAACATTAATTGGTTTGAGGTAGGAGCCATGAGACAGAACCCTTCATGTTAGGCTACACCAGCAAGGGGCTGTCTCTGGTGTCAAGGCAAAACAGCAAATCAAACACAGAAAACATTTCGAGAACAGGGCATTCCACCCATTGACTTCAGTGGGTGCAAAAATCAAGGGCTTAGAAGCTTGATAACCATGTTTGTAAATGCTAGGAATATTGGATTCCTGTGGGACATTTGAAAAGCACAAATCCCATTAGCGAGTAATGTGACTCCTACATATACCGTCCCCCATACAAGGTCTGAAAACTTAATCAATAGAAGCACCTGTACCACGTTTGCGATGACTAAGTGTCTGAATCTCCACACGCAGTCTGTATATTTGTGTTTGTTTTGTACGGAGACTCTTCTCTTTCTTTTTTTTTTTTTTTTTTTTTAAAGGTTGACAGCTCTTCTATAGCTCCATCTTCCCCACCCCTGGGCTCCCTTTTCAATGGTGTGTGATTTTATAAAGCCACACTTTTCAGCCGTCTCAAGCTGAACAACAACACCAAAAAATAATTAGAGATGAGAAAGGGTTTTTAAGCTGTTCTTAACATAAGTAAGACAATCAGAGAATAAGTATCTACTGGAATACAATCCAGACCTGATCCTGCAGCGGCTCCAGTGCTCTAGCTCTCTGTGGAGCCAACAGATTGTTTACCAACATACTGAGGGACTGAGGATCCACCAGCTTGAAGCAAGAGAGGGGGAAAAAAACCTCTGAGAATTGCCCAGGGTGCAGATGGTATAAGATTAAGTATCAGATCCAGAATGTAAGGGCCAAGTGAAAATACAAATACTAATCATGTTGAACAGATACAAGGGGAAATGGCAAAAAAGAGCTCATTCTGATGAGCGGTTGGATGTGTCCTGTTTATAGCTATGGCAATTGTGTTGTGGAACACCACCACCACCCCCATTTTTCTCTGATCCAGGGATTTTTGGAGAACTTTGGAGGGTGGCTGTTTTGTGCATGGGGGGGTTTCTAGTCTGTCACTTGTTTCTGGATGATTTGAGTTAATATTTCCTGAGGCAACCAAGGTTATTGTGTGCCCACCAGTATGTTTTCATTGGCTGGCTTTAATAATTTCAAAAAAATGGTATCCAAGCTGCAGCCGCCTTATCCATATCTGGATTTCTAGTGTTCCCAAACCTTGTGGTCTTCAAATCAGGAGTTTTGGCATAGGCCCATCTCCTTTCGGTCCTTTTCCCCAACCCCCGCCTCCCCAACAGATGTATGTTCTTTCCTTTAAATTCCTTTCCGTTATCTTGATTGGATGGTTTATGTAATCAGTGCTAAGGTGTGGTGCTTGTCACCTTCTTGTAGTTAGTCCACAGGAGGCTTGTGAGTCTGGTACAGCCTTGGAGTTATGAAGCCTGGGTTCTTTAGCTTGGGCAGCAAAGGCTCATGAATCATAGAATATCAGGGTTGGAAGGGACCTCAGGAGGTCATCTAGTCCAACCCCCTGCTCAAAGCAGGGCCAATTGCCAACATGCTTGAGGTCCTGCCTTCAGTTCCTGCTGATGATAACCTAGCCAGGGGCATCATATTACATGTGTTATTGGGACAGCTTACCATTTTTCAGAGGCACAAATTCCTGTCTCCTATCCCAAAATCCACATCGTATATTTTTAAATGCATGCTAAACTTTTGCATGCTCTCTTTTGAGGTGCATATGCTACAGAAGACATCACACTTGAGGATTTTGTGAACTCCTTTTGTACAAGGGGCTGGGAAAGCTAATATCCAAAGTTGAAGAATGAGGTAAAAAGAGCATGGTACTGTGGCAAGGGTAGTCAAGAGGTGGACCATGGGCCAAATCTAGACCCTCAGGTGATTTTGAGCATACAGTGAAATCTTGTTTACTTATTATCGTTCTTGGTTTTTGTATTCTTCTCTCTAGAGTCTGGACTTTGACAAGAAATTTGGACCATGACAAAAACTAGTTAATTACCCCTGTACTATGATATATTTAGCATATGTTAAGGCAAACAGAAATGTGCATAGAGGAAATAATACCCTCTGCTCCAGGTTGGGAAGTTATTTAAAGTACAGAACCAATTGACAGAGAGCCAGATCCTGTTGTCGCTCCATTAGTTTCAATTACACAGATTTTAAAGCAGCTGAGAATCTGGCTCACATTGTTTAGGAGGACAGAAGAATTTCCTTTGGTATCCCATCCCGCCCCAACAAACGCATGTAAAGAAATCACTGCCTTTACCTGGAAAAACCAGCGGGAAGAGGGTTTTGAGCCTCAGCTACTGGGGTCAATGCTTCATCTGTTGCCACTTGGGTACACTTCTTTTTTTAGTGGTGTGACAAAGTTCCTCCTCCAGCTTGGTGGGTCCTGCGCTTACTGGCGGATTTGTTCACCTCAGTGATCTTCCCTTCTTGTGGAACCCACAGTCTTGAGTTCAGCTCCATCCTGTGTCTGATCAGGAGTTTGGAGGTTTGGGTTGACCAGGCCCACACCTCTTACTCCGGGTTCCAGCCCTCAGGGCCCGTGGTTGCAGGCTGTCTATAGGTGCCTCCTGTAACATTGCAGGACAAGCTCAAATCCCTGCGCTATTCCCCATGGTCCTTTCTCCCAACACCTTTCTTTATCCTCAACCACAGGACCTTCTCCTGGGCGTCTGCATAATCGGCTTGTCCTCCTCAAGTCCTCGCAGTACACTCTTCTACATCTCAGTTCCTTTCCCTCTTGCTCTCAGCTCCTCACACACGGCTCCTTCCTTCTGGCTCCTCCCTGCCTGACTGAGTTGAGCTCCTTTTCTAAAGCCCGGTGCCCTGATTTGCCTGCCTGAATGGCTGTGGGTGTTCTAATTAAACAAGCTGATCATCTTGCCCTAGAAGAGATCTTAATTGACTCCAGGTTGTGCCTTGATTCAACCTGGATCAACTTGCCATTGGTTACAGTCGGTACAAGGGATTGTTGCCTGGGGCTAACATACTTGCTTCTCAGTTACTTTGCGTAGCCATCTGGCCTTATTTGCCCCATCACAGTGGCACGTGGTTTACTGTTTATGCAGGGCAGCTTCAGGCTACTAGAGGATGTGTGTGTACATTGTACACCCCCCTCACACACGCACACTTCACAATACTGAACAATAGCCAGTTTGAGACTAGAAAAAGGGAAATAAATAACTGATCAACCCTCCTTTTTGTTGTTTTTTCCTTTTTTAGGAAGGCTTATGATTGAATACAGATTTGTACAGATGTTTAAGTGAGATGATGTTGGGCAAGTCACAATCTCTCTGTATCTGTTTCCCCATTTGCAAAATATGTATAAATATCCAGCTCAAGGGAGTGTTGAGAGACTTAATATTTGCAGTGTGCTTTGAGATCCTCAAATGAAGAGTTGCTACAAACGTGCAAACTGCTGTGTGTACTTAAACTATAAGTTGTTTGACTTGATCCTAGAGGAAGAAAGTTCAGTGGTGCTGGGATAACTGGCACTAGGTGGGCTGGCAACTGCAGCTTCCCCAACAGTCAGGAGAATTTGCATGCCTCCTCACGTCTGCATCTCTATTTCTGTAGGTAATCTGTACATTTTGCAAGAGTGCTTTCAGATGGTGCCGTGAATGTTTTATGAGCCATTAAAACCTGGAGTGTGTCTAAATGAAGTCGTGCAGCAGCCACGGGCCTGAGAACATGTGTGCCTCTTCTGAATTGAAGGAATGATGTCTTAACAACTTCAATTTTGAGAGACAAGTGGCTACCTGTGAGGTGGCTTTACACAGGGGTGTGCCACATCTCCGCACCAACCATGTTTAATGCAGCAGTGGCATTGCAAGAAAGTGCCCTGATTTTTTTTTTTTTTTTTTTTTTTAATAATTAGATGCATACGGATTAATACACTTGTTAAATTGAAGTTTATTTTATGTGCGCACACACAAATCAAAATATATATAAGACCCACACAGGTTGATAATTTGTTTTATTTATTTTTTTATCATCAGGAAAGGGAGATGTGTAATGGTTATAGAGTTCCGGATCCTCCACAGTTACCAGAGAGGACCAAGATGTGTTCCAGGGAGTGCTTCATAAAAGGGACTTCCTAGTCCTGCATTTCTATAGTTACTGCTCACGGGATGGCTCTTTGTATTTTATGTCCTCACACTGTGCAACTGTGCATATCCACACTGGAAAAACCTAGGCCACAGTGGCGGCCCACAAGGCAATAGGAGTGATAGGAACACTCTTCTGTAAGTAACTCCTGGAGCACTAAAGGAACTCCACCTTTTTTAAAGAATTCCACACACAAAATTATGTTTAAAAGAATATTAAGATTGCTAAGTCAAACATCTGAGGTAGGAAGTGCTGGAATTAAGGTTGCCTGTGGATTGTCAGGCCTGTTCCACCTTACTCTGAAGCCTCCAGGACTAGCCACTGTCAGACAGAACCGTATACTAAATGGATCAGTTATCTTGTTCCAGTATGGAAACTTTTATGATCTTATTTAATAGAAGCCATTTGCAACCAGTGCAAATCTTTGAAAATGTGTATAGTGTCCCACTTCATGTCTTCGTTTCCACTCAGCGTGACTATTGTACCTTCTTTTTATAGCCTTCCCACATCCCAGCGCACGCAGAATGCAGCTGCTGTTGTTCACGCACACTTAAAGAAGCACAAACTATATTATCCACATTCTCAAATTGTTCTACTGGCTCCCTATTCATACTATGTTGCTGGTGCAAAATTGGCCCATTTTGAAACACTCCATAGACTTGCTCCAGTCTGCATCATAGAACTTACCTCTTTATATTCCTGTCCCTGCTCATCTAGCCCCCGCTTCCTGCCTGTCCTTTCACAGAATCTCACTGCTGCTGGTGCAAGAGCCTTCTCCTCTGCAGCTACTGGGATTGGGAACAAAATTCCTTCATCTCCATTTTTTCTCGAGTGGCCTAAGAAAGCATCTTTATCTCCCTTGAGTACCTCTTTAATTTCTCTCCCCCTCTGCTGTTTATTTTTTGCTCAATAACTGTCATGTAAACCTGCAAAATACCATAGGATATAATTGGCACGAAAAACGCTCTGCAAAATAAAATAACATCTGATGAATAAACATGTATTTGAAGTTCTCATGGGATAATTTCACATTATAAATCACTTAGAGAGGCATATAACATTGTGATGAGAAGGACATTTAAAATTAGGGTGGAGAGACTAAGGGACAGATTCCGAAGGACCTCCCTTCTTTCACTTAGTCCTCAGTGCTCAAGAGAGCATATTGGCTTGTGGTGATGGGCCATAGTGCTTCTAGATGAGAGAACTGAGCAAAAGTAGCATTTCTTTCTTTTACAGGATGGCAAGTGCAATCATGACAGAGATAACATTGCCTTGGGAGACTTTGTAGTACTGTTACTCCTAAACAAAGTAATGTACTTATTTTGATCATAGGTGCTACATGAACCGCTGATCGATGAGGACCCAGTTTTCATTGCCACATGCACAGAGCGGGAGCTACGCAAAAGGAAAAAGCGGAAATTCAGCCTATGGGTTCGGCAGTGCTCATCTACTGGTTTCATCTGTCAGGTAGGTTCTGCGTTGGTTGGTCTCCGTGCAATTTCTAGCAGATAGGGATGTGCTCAAGACTCATCAAAATTATCAGCTTTACTGGTAGTCTCGGCAGAGGCTGAGGATTAAATGGGCTCTGGAGGCTGAACCAGGCCTGTCTCCACCCTGTTGATGGTAGCTCCAGAGTGGATTAGAGGCACATTCCTAGTACCATCAAAGGAAGCTTGTACTGCCACTACCCATGCTATATCTGTTCTGTGGCTAAATAGGAGGGTTCCATTTCTGGAACTATCCAGCTGGCTGCCAGCCTTAAATGCATTTAAAAAAAATAAAAGCCAAACTGCAGCAATAGGGACTATCTCCATCCCAAAGATATCTGAGGAATCTCTCCTGTTCTTTAATTGGATCATTTTTTCCTCCAAACCTAACACTGCATATATCACACAGCTTAAGTTGTATCTATATATGCAATAGAATTAGTCCAAGTGTAGCATCATCATGGCCTGCATTCTGTGGCCAGTATATCAGGTTCCCCCTCCTAGCCCTCCAAGACAGAAAATCTGACATTACCTGAAGAAAACATAAGAGCTTGAGTGTAAACTTCAAGGCTTCTGGTTGGGTCTGTTTATAAAACATTTAGAGCTAGATTTTTTGGAAGAGCCACTTATTTTGGTGCCTAGATGATGAGGGGGAAGGGGGAATAGCCCAACTGTGAGTGCTGAATCCTTTTGAAAACCTGGGCCACGTCACCAATGGTGTAGACTATTTGGATAGCTCTCCAAGAAAGAATTTTATTCTGTAAGACAACTTAGCTGGAAATAAAGGTCTGCATTTTCAGAGGCGCAATACATTGGCAAAGCAATTGGGAGAAAACTAGAATCATATACTTCCACCTGTCAGCTTTGCCAGCAGCAGCTTTCTCTGTCACAGCAGCCCCGGGCAAGGGCTTCTTGTTCCATCCAACCACCCACCCCCACCTCTCTGGTTGTCATGGCTGAAAGGTGGCCATGCTTTGAAGGCAGGGCTGGGGAGAGACTGGGTGGCAGAGAAGCTGTGAGTGGGGGAGGACTCAAGCAGGGGAAGTGTGTGTGTGGATGTGGGGGTTGTCTCATGCCTGTGTTCCTAGGCTCTGAGGGGCCTCATAGAGGAGAGAGAAGGAATGGCTCTCCACACACAGAACTGCAACTCCCATGATGCTCCCGTGCCCAGGGCTATTTGTTAAGTAGCAACCTTGGAAGTTTCCACTCACTGGCTTTTGGAAGGCAACATGCAGTACAGTGGTAGTGTCCTTAGTCTCCAAGGAGAACTCTCCTTTCAGGTTATTGTTGAAGGATAATAGGGACAGAGGCAGAAGAATAAAGTTCACAGATCTATCCAAAAAAGCTGATAAGACAGCAGACATGCCAGGATTTCAGATACACTGAGCTGTAATTAGATTTTATCCTCCAATCTTCTCTATTAATGCACTCTTTAAATGGACGAGTCAGTGGAAGCAGAGGACGCTCAGCACCTCACAGGATCAGACCCAGATGCTCTCTCGCAATTATGAAGTTGACACTCATGCCTGACTTGCATCCAAATAACAACCTAGAATATTCTTAATGGCCTTTAGGTCCTTTCCATTATGTGACTCCATCATCATCATATTAAAATGGCCCTTAGGAAGGGGTGAGAATGAATATTGAGAAACATGAACATTCATTCCAAAACAGAAAACAGGATTTTTCCAATTACAGTAGCAACTACAGACTTTCTTACATTGTTGACTTTTCCCTCACAGACCATGTTCAGCACTGTCACTTAGCTCTCCAACACATTCACAAAGGCCTTGCAGAAGCCAAACACTTATTTGGTGACTGTCTGCTGTTCTGTGAAGGAGTAAAACAGTAATTTTCTTAATGTATCAAAAAATGGGTTTAGCTGAGTTTCATGTAAAGAGATCATAGATCCAGATAAGAGGAAAGTTCCATGTCTCCCTCCCACCATGCCCATCCTGCAAGTCTGCCAACATAAACAAAAGCCTGTTGATAGATAATTAATGGGTGACCAAGCTGTGTTTTCTCAAAGAAGCTCTCATATGCAGGCAAATGCAGCACAAAATCCTGTAACACCAAGGGGCCAAATTCCACCCTGACACATACATGTACAGTGATCTCAGTGGGAACAATGGTCACTTGCTTGTGGGCAGAATTTGGCACTATACATTTTGTATATAGGAAATTTTAATGTAATTCAACCAATTGGGCCATTGTAGGCAGAATAGGACCGAGCTACTTGGTCAATAGGTCAGCTTGCTCACATTTGTTTTTTGAAGTTATTCATTGAATCATTTCTGTGCACAATTCTTGGTGTGTAGTTCACTGATGGGTTTCTTGCTAGCATTCAGTATTTGAAATTTGAGCTGTTCAGAATGATCATGTGGTTTTGATCTGCTCCCTGATTGGATGAGCAGAACTCTGAATCAAATGTTGGTGTAAACAAATATTCATGTTTACAGGTTCAACATTCATTCCCTATGAATATTCTGCAATATGCGTTGATAGTTTGCTGTCAGGGTAATATTCCTGCCAGCAAACTAATTCATTAGAAACTTCATGGAACATAAAAAGATGCTAAAACACACTCAAAGCACATTCATTTATATGTTACAGTATTGGCCCAGCTCTCTCTCCTGTGCTATGAATAACTTGATTCCAGAGCTGGCAGTGCAGGTCCTTGCTTTGGGATGAATTTACATTTTGTATCGCATCTGCCTCAGAACTTCCTAAACAAAGCACCACCTCTTGGTTCCTAATGTCTTCCTGGTGTAGCTCAGCCGTTCAACTAAAACAAGTAAGAATATGAGCTAAGCATAGACAAACCCAGTTTGGATAAGATAAATCTACATGTGCAGTTGCTCAGAACTCAAATGAAAGCTTTCTGGAGATTTAAAATTTCTCTCTCATTTTCTTTCCACTTCCCTGTCCCCGTTTTCCATTCCATGTGTGTTATGAATATTATATATCGAGTGCTAAAAGCAATGTTTAGTGCTCTCGTATTTTCTTCCATTAGAGTTGCTGTACTGAAAAAAGAGCTCCTCTCTGCTTTAAACATGCAATGGCCATATAGAATTGCAACGACTGCACAGCCTCCAATCTGATTATCCTTTTAACATTCTCCCATCGTTAGTATCAATACATTTAGCCTACTTAGTTAAGTGCAGCAGAACAGTTCTGTTCTTTACCAAATTAACTCATTTCATAGCTAGCTGCAAAGGAAAGTTGGGTCTTTCCGTTTGAGTGAGAGAGGCAGGAGCTCTGCGTATATGCTTGGCCAAGCTGTGTCACTTTAGGCATCTCACTTAAACTCTCTGCCTTGGTTTCTCCATCTGTAAAACCAGGATTACAGTCTGGAGTATTTGGGGCCATTTAGGATATCCTGGCTGCCTCGTACTGCATTCCAGGGCAACTTCCTTCATGATAACTGAAGCCCTACAGTGCAGGTACTTCTGCACCAAAAGCTAAAACTGAAGGAGAATCTATCAGCAGTACACGGCTGATGACACCGAGATAAGTAGTTCAGATTGGTGCGTGCACACGCTAGTTAGTTTCTTACATTGTTGACTTTTCCCTCACAGTTGCTGCAGATAAATGAATGTTTGTAAAGTGCATGGAGAGCGCAGGTGGAAAGCACTTGAAGTGTGAATTATTAGCAGCTATTACAGGCATTGCAGATTGGATTTGCCTTCCCTAGGGAATGCCAAATTTACAGAAGTAACACTGAGGTTGGGTTTGAACTTGGGCCTGCTGTCTGTCCTACAAGCTGAGCAAGCAGGCTGTCTTTCCAATATATTTCCCTATGTATTTATTGCTGTTGAGATGCTTTTCAAGCCAAGCCTTCAGTACTTTAAGTGCAGTTTTCTGGCTACAGTCCTGCAATGGAAGGGTTTTCTTCTTTTTGAGAGCATTTGCTGACACTGTTTAAATCAAAACCCTAGATGTGCCTTTTGATTTCACTCTTGATTTCTCCCTCGCCAACATTCTGGGATGCTTTACTTAACAGATCTGTGTAAATGCAAGTGATTAAGTGACCTATTAATAGTGCTAACTACACCTCCATCTGCTCACTGCAGACTGTTGGAACTACCAAACAGAGCTGTAACTGGGCATTTTAGCACCCTGGGCGAATGGCGCAAATATGGGATTTTTTTGGATAAGGAGTTAGAATATTAGAGAAGTTATAATGCATTTATTTTTGCATATCACTACAGTATGTAGACAATAAATGCTACTCTATGATGCTTTTAGTTGCCACATTACTTTTCACACAGTCGTTTAGCATCCAGGGCCATTGTGCCATGAAGGTGCCAGTTCCCTGATGTGTGAGTACACCTTGCTGGCCAGATACTGGAGCATTATAATGATAGATCAGAGGGAGGCTCCTTATTCTGCTCTGTAATAAGGATTAGCTCAGGCTGGGGAAGAAACAAGTAAGGGTAGATCACAGTAACAGGAAATCATTCCTAAAGCAGGGAGCAGGAGGTGTTTTATCCCTACTGACTAAAAAGGCATGTTTTACTTGTGCAATGTTTACTACTTTGTTTCTACTGTGGCTTCCACTAGCTGTAAATCACAAGCAACCCAGACCGACTTAATTTTTCTTCTCCAAACGCTTCTGGCTAAGCATGGAAACCATTCTGTCCCCCCACCCTCATTTTTGCAAATAGGGCAGGTGGCTCATCCCATCAGGGTAACAGTGGCAGAGGGGGTAACAATCTGGTAGTACCTTAACCCTGGGCTGAACCCCAACTCCTACCCCAAATTTTGCTCCTCAGCCCCTTTCCTGTCCCTGTCTCCTCCTGTTTGACACCCCCCACCCAGTCGGTTTCTGCCCCCGGTCAGACCTTGCCCATTCCCTCCTCCTTTAACTTTTTTTAATTCCCAGCAAGGGCATCAGTTTCACCAAATGTTACTGAGCAATGAGCATGCTCAGTAGGAGCCAAGCTGGCACTCAGCACCTGCCACTCCACCACGGTCTTAGTGCTGGGGAACCTGCTCCACGATCCAGCAGGGAGGGGGGCCCTGAGCACCCTGGGCTCTGGCTGGACACCACTAGCTCTGATCTTGCAAGGGTGGGGGCTGACACCACTGGGCCTCTGATCCTCTGTGCTACCCCATTTTTGCACCCCCGATGGCTCTGTGCCCTGGGTCGCTGCTGTGCTGCTAGTTACAGCCCTGCTACCAAAGGATTCAAAACAGAGCTGTTGAAACTTTTTGTTGTGCTAGGATACTTCCTTTTGTTAGATGTCTCAAAGGGGATGACCAAGTACAAATGCCAGCTGAACTTGGCCAGTAACAACCTAAGGAAGGGAGGGGGAAAAGTTATTAATAAGTAACTTTTAGCTCTCATATAGTACTTTTTCCTGGAGATCTCTAAGTGCTTTTCCAATGAAGACAAATGTTTTTATTATCCCCATTTTACAGATGGGGAAACTGAGGTACTGAAGTTTTAAATGGCTCACTTAAGATCATACAGTGAGTCAGAGGCAGGTTGAGGGCCAGAACTCAGGTCTCCTTAGTCCCATGCTTGTGTTTTATTCAGTGGATCATGCTGTTCCCCCAGGCACCATACTCCTTCCCCTCTCCAGTGAAACCTTTCCATACAACCAGCCTGTGTTCAGGGGACCGTGAATTGTGTATGAAGGGGGCAGGGATAGACTTGGGAAACAGCCCTTTTGACATTTGCAGTGTCTCTTTTAGAAGCAATTGCTGAGCCAGGCTTCCGTATGCACCTGTAGAGTCCTGCTGTGCACTCTCACGGCGGGGAGGGGTATACTGGGAGCTAGTGGGCAGCCCATGAAAAGCCACACTCTTGTCTCCTCTTCATAACTTTTTCCCTTGCTCTTTTCAGGTTTGATGTATTTCATCCGAGAATTGTACGCTGGGGTGTTTCAGTTCTGTACAGACATGGAGTATTTGCCATGTGGTGTTCACAATAGCTTTACGTTTTCCATTGGAGCTTTGTATATTAAAAGAGTCACTTATATTTAGCTTCTAGGGAACTTTACAGATCTGTCATAATGTAGGTTTGTCCTGGCTGGATATTTTTGCTCCCCAGTTTCTAGTGAGATCCTGTGTATCCTTTGCATGAATGATTTTCCACAAGGTAAAATCATCAGCACAAGTGCTGGGGAGCCTTAGTGGCCTATAGTGCTAATGGCTATTCCAAGACCCTAAAGCTGTGGGGGTGGCAGCTCATTTCTGTCTTCCTTTCCCCAGTAGCCTTTGAAGTCTGCATTGTTTTGTCAGCAAAATGTACTTGCTTGAGAATTTGAAGCCTGGTCTACATGGAAAAAGTTGTTGACTCAGCTACATCACTCGGGAGTGTGAAAAAATCCATGGAGGAATTCTTCCATCAACCTAGCTGCCGCCGCTCAGGGAGGTAGATTATGTAACCAAAGAGAGAACCCCTCCCCCCAGCATAGGTAGCAGGCCACTCTAATGCTTCAAGGTGGACATCTGAAGCTGTGAGCTTGTAGCATTTCAAATGTAGACAAGCTCCTGGTGACGGTGGCAAGAGAATGGGAATTCAGGCACCTGACTCTGTGAAATGCCTCTCAAACGTTAATATGTTTTCCAATAACCTCTCATCAACTGAAGCCAGCATTTCCAGAATGTGGTTGGGTTTCTTTGGAGGTGGCAGGGGAAGGGGGTGTTTTTTTGTACCAGATCAGCATATTGCTCTGGGATCCAAGGGCTATGCTATTCCACAACACGCTGATTAATAGTCTATTCTGAGTGCCTATGCACTCAAGTTCTAGGGGATTAAATCCTTTCCCTAAGTTTGCCATGAGCCATCTGTTTTTTTCAGACTTCATTGGTTTCCCATTTCATTTCACTCACTGGCAGAACATTCACTAGCACAACTGTTTCATTTTCATTAATGGCCATCTGAAATTTCACTGGTTCCAGCTATATTAAGTCATTTAGGCCCTTGTGTTGGTTCTGCATTTGAGTCCCTCTTTTTAACAGCTTTAACGTAGGAGAAATGAGTCTGAGAAAACGTCAAAGATTCAGAGAGAAAGAAAAAGAATTGTTTACCTCTAGTCCAGAGTCCTCCAACCCACATGTGTTTCTTTCTACATTACTAACCTATTACTATTATTTGTATTGGAGTGCTCCAGTGTGTTAGGATAAGAAACAGAGATTTAAGCTCTTCGGGCAAGAACTAAGTATACAAGACAAAAAACCAGGACAGAGGTGAAGTGACTTGCTTAAAATCATGCAGCAGGTCAATAGGAGAGTTGCAACTAGAACCCAGGTCTACTGCCACACACCCCTTCCCCCATCCAGTGCCTCACCCACTGGAGCCTGTTGCCTCCCCAGTCCTGATATTTCTTTAATTCTTATAGCATCTCACATTAGTTGTAGGTGGGATTTTTTTTACAGTGTAAGAGGTTGTGTTAAATGCTGCTGTCCAGTCCTGATGCCAGTTCTGGTCTATAAAATTGGCTCAAACTCTTCATAATATGAAAAACCAGGAACTATTTCCAGTGCCCTTTTAAAAAAAAATCAGTATTACGGGAAACAGGGAAGATGTACTGAAGAATCTGTATCACTTCACTATCACATAAAAATATCACAAAGAACAAGCTTCTCTCTCATTAAGCTATAAGTGATTTACCAGATCTATTTTGAGAGGGAAGAAAAAAACATGGGGTGAATTTATATTTCAAGGTCCCAGTTCCAGGAGAGTTAACTATCTGTCCATTTGTTAATCATGTAGCTAAAAAAAGTTAGTTTTCCATCATAAAAATTAAATTCTGCTTGGAGGTTTTAGTTTTTTTAGCAATGCCTTGTTAGCGTCTTGTTTTTAAATAACTGGCAGAATGCACAAAAGCAAGTAGTCTCATTGAATATATTCTCAAGCTCAGTCTTAGTTCAGAAAGAGTCCATGAAGTTGGGCAGTTTTATTTGTGTGCATTTTCAATCAGAGAATGCTCCAGCAATGTTTTTCCATAGCTTCCCAAACAGGGCCGGCTTTAAGCCAATTCCCCTGATTCCACGGAATTGGGCCCTGCACCTAAGAGGGCCCTGCGCATTAGGCATCTTTTGAATTTTTTTATTTTTTTTTTTTTATTTTTTTAATCACCCAGCAGCCGGGGCCGTCAGCTCCAGGTCTTTGGCAGCATTTCATCAGCAGGGGGTCCTTTGGTGCCGCAGAAGAGCAGGAGCAAACCCCCCCCCCACCACCACCAAAGTGCCACCGAAGCAGCAGCAGCAAAGTAAAAGTAATGTGGTTCTTAGTTTTACTGACACTGTTCTCAACCACATGGGCAGCAGTGTCACTGAGAAAAGTCATGCCAGGTTTACTCTGCTCCTGCTTATTAAGAAGAGCTCTAGTATCTCCCATGAGGGAAGAGGCTATAAATAGCGGAGCCTACCCACTTCCCAAACATATGTCAGGAGACTCTGGTGGGAGGAGGAAGACAAAAGAGAGCTCCTTCTCCCTTCCAGCAGTTGAGGGCACAATGGCCTCAGAAATAGACACTTAACAGCTGGTGGGTGCTCCTCAAGATGGAAATGGCTGGTGGACTATAGCCTCTGCAGCAGACTGTGCTATGAAAAACTGCAACAGTGAATTGCAATGGGAACTGATCCCTTGCTACTGAAAAATGTCACAGTAAAATGAATTTTCCAGAGACTTGAGAAATCTCACTTCCGCTGTCTCTGTAATAGTACCTATGCTTTAGGCTAGGCTTGCTGCTGGAAATAGATTACTTTATCTTTGTGTGTCAATTTCCCATGGGAATGGACGGCTGTAACATTCTGCTAGGGTACCCAGAGCTGTGAGCCACTGTGTTACCTTTCTGCCTCAGCAAGAGTGAGCTTTGCTGGTGATTAGACTGTGTGTCAGCTCCCTGCCACACTAGTCTTCCTCCCCAGAAAACTCCTCAAGGCTTTCCTGACCCAAACCTCATCTAGCAGGTAACAACCAGTGAACTCCAGCCTCTGAACTGTTCAGAGATGTATCTTTGCAATGCACAACCCCTGCCACTGTACATTCACAGATGATATTAAGTTTGCTGCTCTTTTAAAGAGTCAGTACATTACAGCTGATTAACTTAACTAGGGTATACACACCACTTGCTTCAAACACAGCACTGACTTGGTTTAAAATAAAACAAGTATATTAACAAAAGGACATAGGTTAAGTGATACCAAATAGAAGGGATAAAGATGGGAATGGTTACAAACAATAGTAAAAATATACTTTCTAAGGGCTGAGACATAACTTAACAAGCTACAGACTTTGTAGAGCCTCCTTCTCAATCTTCCCTTTCTAGCAATAGCTGATTACCTCTTAGCCAGGATCCCCACAGAGTCCAAGGCACCAGTTTTCCTTGTCTCCTCAGGTGAAGGGTAACTTAGGGGTTCACTCCTTCTCTTGTTATAGTCTTCTGAAATATATCCCCAGTTAAAGATCCTTTTTGTTGCTGGCTGTGGGTTCCTCGCCCCTGCACGCTCCATTGATAATTTTTACAATGCAAATTCTCTCTTCCTCCAACCTCGGATACAAATGAATAGCCCATTGAATTTAGCCACACCTGGTTTCACCACCACTACCTTTGAAGTCTCTGTCTTTCCTGTGCTTTCCACTGATGAGTTGAGTCTGCTGGGGCCTAATTTCTGGCTGATATTCTTTTTTGAATTAAATGGTCCATATAAGTTAGCAGTGGTGGAAGTGCTGGTGTGACAGCTTTCAGGACTGAAGGCCCCTGTTCACTGTAGAACCTTAGAGTTATGGACACCTCGGGAATGGAGGTTGTTCAGAGTTATGAACAACCTCCATTCAGGATGCTATGGATGCTCCTCAGGGCGAACGGCTCAGAGCAGGGGCTCACGGAAGTCCATAACTCTGGTGTTTGTATCTTTGAAGTTCTACTGTATCTGCAAAACAAATAGAGCATTGTCAGAGGCAGCACAATATTTCCTACTAATCTGCTTCAACCCTCACCTGGAGACTAGTCTTGTATAAAAAAAAAACCCAGTTGAGCAGGATATTGAATAGTATAATATATTTAGACTTCCTTTTACATATGAAGAGTTTTATAAATACTTTAGGAGCACAAGAAAGACAAAGGAAAGTGATGACAAATAACATCAAGAATGCTAAGGTGTTCAAAGCCCATTTTGTTTTAGTCTTTACTAAAAAGGGTAATGGTGACTACATCCTTGACACAATATTAACAACAAGGGGGCAGGAACAGAAGCCAGAATAGGGAAATAACAGGTTGAAGATTATTTAGATAAGTTAAGTTGGCAAGGCTTGATGAAATTCATCCTAGGGTACTTAAAGAACTAGTTGAAGCAATCTCAGAACTCCTAACAATTGTTTGAGAACTCATGAAGGATAGGTGAGGTCCCAGGAGAGTGGGGACAGGCAAATATTGTACCTGTTTTTAAAAAGGGGAAGAAAGCAGATAGAGGGAAATATAGATCAATCAGCCTAAGTTCAATACCTGGAAAGATACTGGAACCATTTGTTAAACGATCAATATGTAAGCACCTAGAGGGTAAGGAATAGTGGACAGCATAGATTTGCCAAAAAACAACTCACACCAGCCCAACCTAATTTCCTTCTTTTGACAAGGTTACTGGTATAGCAGGTAGGGAGTTCTCATAGGCAACTAGGGAAAGGTGGTCTAGATTGAATTACTATAAAGACTATCCTCAAAGAGTAGTGATCACTAGTTCACTGTCAGACTAGGAGGACATATCTAGTGGGGTCTTACAGGGGGTCTTTCCTGAGTCCAGTACTATTCAATATTTTCATTGATGACTTGGACAATGGAGTGGAGCATGTGCTTGTAAAATTTGCAGAGGATACCAGGCCTGGAGAGGCTGCAAACACTTTGGAGAACAGGATCAGAATTCAAAGTCACCTTGACAAATTGAAGAATTAGTCTGAAATCAACAAGATGAAATTCAGTAAAGATAAGTGCAAAGTACTACACTTTAGAAGAAAAAATCAAATGCACACATCTAAAATGGAGAATAACTGGCTAGGCAGTAGTACTGCTTAAAAAGAGGAGGGGGTATAGTGGATCACAAATTTAATGAGCCAACAATGTGATATGACTCTCCCCCCCTTCCCCCCCCCTAAAAAAGCCAATATAAGTCTGGGGTGTATTAACAGGCGTATTGTATGTAAGACACAGGAGGTGATTTCTACTCTATTCAGCACTGGAGAGGCCTCTGCTGGAGTACTGTGTCCAGTTTTAGGTGCCACATACTAAGAAAAGTGTGGAAAAATTGGACACAGTCGAGAGGAGAGTAACAACAAATGATAAAAGGTTTAGAAAACCTAACCTGTGGAGGAAAGGTTAAAAACTCCGGGCATGTTTAATCTTGAGAAAAGACCACCAAGTAGGGACTCGATAACAGTCTTCAGATGTGTTAAGGACTGTTACAAAGACGACTGTGATCAATTGTTTTCCATGTCCACTGAAGGTAGGACAGGAGGTAATGGACTTAGTCTGCAGCAAGGGAGATTTAGGTTAGATATTAGGAAAAAAACTTCCTGGCTAGAAGGATAGTTAAATTCTGGAATAGGCTTCCAAGGAGGGTGTGGAATCCCCACCACTGGAGATTTTTAAGAACACAGTAGTCAAATACCTGTCAATGATGGTTTAGATTTACTTGGTCCTGCTTCAGTGCAGAGGGCTGGACTAGATTACCTTGAGGTCCCTTCCAGCCCTACATTTCTATGATTTACTGTCTAATTAGATCCGGTCATTAGTGTATATATTGTACTACATTGAACTTGTCCATTAATGCATAAGTTATTTGAAAAATACAAACCACCTGATTTCTTGGAGACGTCACACAGTACATATTCCCCAGGATCTGTTTCATGATTGATGAACAGTCAGAGAATATTGTGCCAATATGCCTAGAACCTAGTGCTGGAAGCTGTAGCATCTAAAAATAAATAGAAACAGGTTCAATTGAATTTCCTCCCCCAAAAAATTATCTTTGGGTTACCAAAAAATTACTGAGCACCACTGCAAACATTCTAATTCTACTCATTTTGTTCTCTGATTAGATTTGTAGTGCAGTTTCCTTTATGGTGATTGGCGCCCCTAAAGATGGGGGGAGATGTGTGCAGGGAATGATTGTCTGAATGAATCATCTTCTGAATGATTGCAGACTCTGGATGAAGTTTTCCAAAACTGACGAGGGGATTTAGAAGCACCATTCCAATTTAAAAATGAATGATTGTTCACGTAAATCCTCTGAGTGACTTTGAACATCTCAATCTTTGCTCTAATGAAAATGGGTAAAATTTTTGAAAGCACCAAAATGGTTTAGGAGTCTAAGGCTATGTCTATGTTTGAGGCAGCGTGTAGAATACAGGCACTACAGGTGTAGCTACACACTGCAGTGAGGCAGGCTGTCTTGTCACTGCACCTTGTAGCTACATACCACGGAAAGGCTTTGATAGTTCCTTGCTGCCTCCCTGGCACCAGAGCCTTTCAGTATGATGGGGAAAGGCTCCAGCAAGGGGGAGCTATGGGTGTACAGCAGTGTAAACTTGAGAGGCACTGATTGGGCATGTAGGGAGCCATGTAGGGTATATACCCTGCAGGTTCAGGCATGTCCGGCACCCTAATCTACTCTACTCACCTAAGATGTGCCTTACCATTAGTACTGATGTTTATACCCATGCTAGCTGGCTGTGCAGTGTCTACTCTACTCTACCCAGTGCCATAAGTGTAGATGCACCTTTAGTCTCATTGAAAGTCAATGGGACTCAGGCTCCCAAGTCACTTAGGCACTTTTGAAAATTTTGCCCAATTTATTTTTCATGGGTTTTATAACTAAGATCTTCATAAACAAATAAAATTAAGACTATTTAGGGATTCAGACTATAGGGCTAGATTCTCCTCTGCTTTACACGAGCCTGTGTCTGCTGATTTTGAGAGCAAGGGCAGGATCAGGCCCATTGTTTAATTGAATTTAATTTTGGTGGAAGATGCTAGATTGGCAGTTCCTGGAAATTGAGACCCCAGATCATTTCCTCAGATGGTGCTCCCACTGTTGTGATCAGTGAAGGACTGAGAGCTAACAGCTCCTTGATTTAAAAGTTGGGGGGAGGAGAAGGAGCTGGTGGCAGGATATTTTCAGCAAAGGATTTTCAGCTCTGGAATTCACTCCTTCCTTTGGTCCAAAGTTGTTGAGGTTTACAGCCTGCCTTCTATGTCATTTATTTTGGGGGCTGGGGGAAAAGTGAGTGGATCGAGAAATAGGATGGGCAGGTGAGACAGAGGTGATTTGTGTATTCTGGGTCCAGATTGCTAAATTATTTGTGTCTGGGATTTTAGCCTAGATATATACAATTCAAATGTTTGTATGAGCAGCTAGGCCACTGGAAGAGCTGCTTTCTAGTACTAGGAATAAAATAAATGAAAACTGAAGTCCTCTATTTCTACAATGAAAAGAGGTGCACTTTCCTCTACTGCCCAACTAACGTGCCATAACCCATTCCCAGAGAGACCTTCTGCAGAGTGAGGCTCTGGTCTGGCCTCTGTGCCATTTCCGTCCTCCACCTCTCAACAAGCAGGCCAGTTGTGCTATACATACCTGTCCACTTGCAAATTGGACTAAGGTCATCAACTCTTTTTACCAGAGACAAAACACATTCCTGCCATTGGATATCCCCTTAAATGGCCTTGTGTGGATGTTGGCTGAGTATTATGAAGGGCAGAAGGAACATTGCTTGGACAATGGTAGCTATTAGTTTTAAGATACTACGGCAGTAATACAGTATCTGTAAGGATTGCAGCCAGCTAGAAAGGAGCCAGATGCTTAAGACTTTAAAGCCAGTTTAATGCACCCTTTTCACCTTGTTCAGTCTGTTTTGATGGATTGTCTCCAAGTCGTGATCTGGACAAGAATGCTGAGAGTTAGAGCTATCCCTGAACATTCCAGTTAGAATATATGGTTGGTATGTAAGGACACCACTGGCTTGTACTGGAGAAAGTGTCATGCTGGCATCCGCGTGGTCATGTTGCCCTTTAGTGTCTGTTGCCAGAGAATATACAGCTGAACTCTATTATAGTAAAGCTAGCAGACAGATTTTTTTTGGTCATCTAGTAGAGGCCTGTGTTTTCGGAGCAGAAGGTCCCAAGTTCTCCCTTTACTGACAACAATGAAGTCTATATAGGAACAACACAACATACAGTTCTATTTAGGAATCATGGTTTATTACTGCCAGACAAGTGCTTTTCCAGCTACACAATAGCAACGGCAACCTCAAGCAGCCCTTAATCTTAGGCATAGAGCAGTATTTCCCAATAGCCACCCCAGCAGAAAATTCCAAAGTCCCCCCTCCAACTATTCTAAAGTCATTTAAAGGCACCAGGCATGAAAGGTGTATTGGGGTTTAATCTGAAATAAGTTTCTACTGCCTTAAATTTTTCAGCTCATCTCTAGTGAAAGCCGAGCAAGCAGTTTGGCAACTGCATGGCTTGTGCCTGATCTGTTCTAACCATATTGACTTGTCTTCTTGTTTCTACTTGCTCCGTAAGATTTACGTCCATCTAAAAGAAGGAGGTGGTGCCGACGGACTGGATGCTTTGAAGAACAAGCCCCAACTCCACAGTATGGTGGCCAAGAGCCTTTGTCAGAATGCATCAGGAAAAAACTACATCATCTTCACTGGCCCTAGCATTACCAGCCTGAACCTTTTTGAAGAGTTTGAGAAGCAAGGTTTGTGACAGCTGATCCACTGACTGTTCATGCCGAAAGGCTTATGAATATCCTGCTGCCAGAAGTCAGCAAATAACCTGGTGTTTTTGATTGAGGCTTTATCTCCTCGCATAGCCATGAGCAGCCAAACCAGAGAAATCCTAAGGGTAATTTAGTCTGTTCGTTACAAGGGGACCTGCAGAGGTTATTTAAACTGAGCTTGAACTTTCCTTTGAGTCTTCATCATGTAGAAAGAAGGCTACTTTAAAGGGGGGCAGGGGGAGAATAGAAGGGCTCTGATTTTTTTTCTCCTTTATCTTAGGAATTTAGAGTGTGGTTATTCTGGTGGGTTTTTTTCCTGGAGGACTTCTTGGGGGTCTTCTATATGTGTGGGAATTCTTACTTGTGAATAGAGTGTGTGGGAAGAGGGAGTGTGCAGAGTCTTTAACTAAGGCAAGGTCTACCCTAGAAACTTTTGCCAGTAAAATGTTAGTTGGAGAGCAATTTTTTTTTTTTTAATGCAAAAGCCCTATGGTAGAGACAGTTGCTAGCAAAGGACCCTTTTGCCCATATAAGCTGCACCTACACTAGAAGGGTTTACCATATAGCAATACAGGCATAGGTATACACTAGAGTTAGACTCAAGTGTCTGTTAATCCGTGGCGTTAAATAGGGGTTGTACAAGTGATCTGAATTTCAGATGTGCAGAGTATTCACAACTCCGATTGAGTGCAGTTGTAGTCGTAGATGTTCCCGCTCTGAAAATCAAACCCAATGTGTTTAAAACAGTTACTGAACATGCACTTCCCCACGAGCTAGTCAGCTTAAAATCTTCTTCAGTGATGCAACTTTTCCACTAGTTCTCCAGTCACCAGGGTCTTCCATTGTAAACAAGATTTGAATTTCTAGCATCAAGAATTTCCTTTGTAGGTGAACACTTCATACCTTTCCAAAAACACAAATAAAAACAAACTGAGGCCACAAGCTCATTTTCCCCCCTCCTATGCAGTTCATCTTTGGGAGCCAAGTGCTGTTTTCAGCATGGCTTCCACTGACAAAAGTCTACATCCATGTGGGATGTTCAAGAATGGAATTTGGCCCAGAATATAGAAATAATTGGAACTGTGCCATTATTTTGCATCATACTTAAAAGGAAAATGCCAGTGATTGGTTACAATACTTTAGCTACCTAATGCCTTCAATCTTGCCCTCAGCTCAGTGCATGCACACAGGTCTGCCCTCATGGAGCACAATGTAGGATTGGGTTGTAAATTATTTTACATACATTGTAAATATCCATAGAGCACTTTGAAATACATCCATACATATATAGAAGTAATCATGGGTTCTCTCAGTACTCTAAATATAATGGCCACATTCAACGAATCAAGAATATTTATATTACACTGGAGTTTTCCCTCTAATGACTGGAGAATATTCCTTTGAATTGTTTTCATAAATTTTATGGCTGGCTGCCCACAGGGCCATTATATTTCTAGCATTATAAAAGCCATTTTATCAAATGTCTAGTTATTATGCATGAAAACCCAAATATGCCAGTGTGTCTAATTCTGAAGCCATTTCAGTTGAAATAAGGGGTTGCTAGATCCTTACACCTAAAACTGTGACTTTGGAAAATGATCCTTTATTCTGACAGATTTGCGAAAGAGAAAGAAGGGGATAATATTCTCCTCTGTCTCTCTGGAATCACAGTAGAAAAGAATCCTGGCTACTGAACCACAACAATATTTCTCTCTCACAGGTAACTCAGATTACCTACAGTAGCTAACTACTCACAGGCATAGTACTGAAGAGAACTCAAATGACCAGCTGTTAGCAGGTAGCTGACACTAAATGCCTTCTAGAGATTCAAAGTTAGGTACATTATCTGATCAAAAATGAAAACCCTATGTAGCGTTTTCAGTTCCTGATTCATGTTTTATTGTGTGGTTCCATGCGATTTTGTGGATCCATAACAACTGCTTCTTCTGCATTCTATTCACTAGCAGAAATTATAGTGGGTATCGAATTGTGAATTTAATTTTGGGAGACTCAGAGCAGATTTACTAGCATTTTGGTAAGTAGCTTGGGTACTCCTTACAAAGCAGGTTGCAGTGGGAACATTGACACACTGTTTGTGTCAATGGGACATGGGATTGTTTGGCTTTTATATTTTGGGTGATAAAGACTAGCTCACTGGCTTGGCAGGGTATATTGAATTGGAAGGATTATGGAACACTCAGGGAAACCAGACCTTTGGCATGTCAACAGTGGTGAAGTCAATCAAGAGCCCTGGAGGAGACTGTGAATCTTGACCCCACCCACAGAGCCAGAGGTAAGGTACTATAGTCAGCACTTGCTGTGATCCTGCAGTGTTAGCTGTGAAATTTGGAGCAGAGATTTGCCAGTGGAAGGCCTAGCATCCCACCACAGAAAACAGTTCTTCTGGTGTGTCCCAATTTCATGCATTCAGGCCAAACAGTGGCATCAGGTTGATCAGTGCTGTTAGCCAGGAGTAATGCTTAGTTGGAGAATTAGTCACACAAGGATAAAAATGCAACTAAAAGGAGTGTGTCCTGAGAGAACCTGAGGAACCTGCTTTGCTATAGAGGATGAGAGCAACCTTGCAAAATTAAGACACATTCCTAACATATTGGATTAACTTTTGTTTTAGAGAAATTATAGTTCCTGGGTTAGAACCGAATGAATAGAGGTGGAGGGGAAAAAAAAAATCACAAAAATTTGAGACAAAGGAATTTCTATTCATCCATCTCTGCAATGCTTTCTGTGAATCTTTAACATGGATAGTGGGGAAAGATTTGAACCAAGACTTTTTAACCAACCCCCGCCTCCCAGCAAACTAATTATTAGGTGCCTTAGTAGCTGGGTGCCTGAACAGATATCTTGAAAGGGCCTGATTTTTCTGAAAAGTGCTGGTCACCTGTCCTCTGAAAGTCAGAGTCTTTAGGATTCCCTTCCATTGGAATAAATAAAATCACTGTTCACTTTTGGAAAACTTTGGTCAAGGCTTTTGTGGAGCCGTCACTATAAAATTACCTCCCGTCTCTGTTTTATAACTACAATAGTACTGTTCTGAAGTTAGTAATAACCTTAATTGTATCCCAAAGTGTTTCTGTGAATATAAAAGGATGTCTGCAACACTCAATTCCAAAGAACTCATTAAATTTGGACCATGGGCTTCTCCTGAAAAATAAGAACATCCTCTCTGAGTGCTTCAAAAACCAAATTCGATGTAAGCCTACTTTATATAACTACCTTTATGACCATGGAGCATAAGTTTATGGTTTCCAAGTAAAACAGGAACCAGGCACTGAAATGGCACAGGAAATGCTATTCTGCATGGAGTTTTAGATGTGACTAGAAGTAGAGATGCCAGAAATTTTATGAGAGAGCCTGTCCTGGTGAGATTCAAGCTCACTCATGAAGTTTAGATACTGCTGGTTGTGAACTGAACCGGTTGAGATTCCCTACTTAAGCACAGATTTGTGGGCTGCTTTTTTAGTTTGAAATAGAAATGACAGTTGGAATGGGCTCTGTATGAATGAAGCCCATAGGTGCTGAAAGTAAGGGTGCTGAGGGTGTTGCTGCACCCCCTGGCTTGAAGTAGTTATCATATACAGCATTTACAGTTGGATTCCATGGCTCTCAGCACCCCCACTATAAAAATTGTATCAGCACCCCTGATGAAGCCCTCTTAAATTTCCCTCTGAAGCAAGAATGTTACCACTGACTTATGAGTAGGGCCCTACAAATTCACAGTCCATTTTGATCAATTTGATGGCCAGAGGATTTTTTAATTGATCAATTTCAAGTTTTCAGCTGTTTACATCTGAATTTTCATGGCGTTGTAACCGTGGAGGTCCCAACCCAAAAGGTTGTGGGTCTGATCTGCCCCTTTTTTCCCCACACAGCAGCCCTGCAGGGGAAGGACAAGTCCTGTTCCTCCCCAGCCTGGCAGGGACTTGCAGCAAGGAGGAGGTCAGATTTCACAGGAAAAGGCTTATTTCACAATCTGGGACATGTTTTTCCATGGCTGTGAAATTGGTAGGGCCCTACTTATGAGAGCAGGACCTAGGAGTATTCAATCAGACTTCTTTTGAATTCTATAAAACTTCATTTTCTTCTGGACTGTAATAAAACATGTTAAGCATTTAATTAAATTTGGACCACACCATTGTGCCAGATGGTCTTAATTTTTATTGCTGCTATTGCCATAGCAACTGGTTGTTCTAAATTACAGCTTTTAAAAACTTCCACAAATTACATATGCCATCCTCTGCAAGTGGTGATACTAAATCTGCAGCCACCATATTGGTCACCACTTTATATTATGTAAGGAGGTGCTTCATTATTTTTTCCTGAGAGATGTGCAAGATGGTTCCAATTGTCTTATGAAAAGAGCAAAACAGCTGCTTGAGTCTTTTGCAAGCTTACATGAGCCTAAGAAAAGGCTGCACTTAATTACCTCAGCAATCCTAAGAATAGTAATGTATTGGCTAGAGCAGCTGTGTACTACTGCCCTCTGCTGAGGAGAATTAAAATGGCCTTTCAGTGAGTCATAGACCCTATAATGCTAGCAGCTAAAGGAAGTTCTTCTCTAGGTTAAGGGATTGTGCTATTGGAGCAGCAGCATCAGAGTTCTAATCCCACTGCTGCAGTGATGTTCTCAATGGCACATAGTGACAACTAAAATCCTAGGTAGTCACAGACTTGTTAAAGAAAGTTTCAGAGATAGTGGTAGCAAGAGGGTTTTTAGCACATATATATATATATACTTGTCCTACCTCAGTGCAGAGATCTCTTTTTCATATTCATTCCAGCCATTTCTATGATTTGAAATTCCAGTGGTTGAGATCAGAACTGGGAGATAACACAGGATCCATTAGATAAGTCCTCCTCTAAACTCAAATAGCTAAGTTGATGTGTTTGGTTTTCCATTCTGACATTTAAAAAGCTCATGTCTTCTAATGGAAGAGTCACTGCTTCAGTCTTACTGCTGGGGCAACAGGAACAATTATATTTTTATGTAAAAATGTAATGCAGCTGTAGTTTTTTGTTTTTTTTTTAAGTTATAGTTCTATGGTCTCCCAGTCTCATTTTTTTTTCTGGTTTTATAAAGCACTGTTTGTGAAATCTCAAGAACCAGTTGCCAATTTTTTTCTGCTCTTTGGATCAGTTCATGAGCACTATTGATTATTTTGTATTACCATAGCACCTAGGAGCCCTAGTGAAGGACCAGGACCCCACTGTGTCAGGTGCTGTACAAACAGAAACCTCCACACAAAAGACTGCCCCTGCTCCAAAGAGCATACAGAATTCCAGACCGACAAAGGCAGAAGAGATGCATAGTATGTAACAGCCTCTATTCCCCTTGATCAAGTGGTTTGATTTTTCATATTCTTTATTTGCTGAAGGATAATAGTTGAATAAGTAGATTTTAGACTCTAAAATGTAGGTCAGAGTTCTCAGCTGACAGACCTATTTTGTTTTACCTGAAATAGCAGCTTTGGGTTGCTGTAGTTTAAGTGGAATACACAGACTTAAGTGGATCAGTCTAAGTATAATATACACACAGATGTGTGCGCTCTCATTCCCTTCATATAGTCAAAACAAAGCCTGGAGAGATGGTGAGGAGATCTGGATTTAAGATTTCCTGGATTTTGTAAAGCTCACATCAGGAAGAGGACATTGCTTTGCAATATAGACCATCTCAATACTGAAAGATTTGACTCTTGGCCAAAGCTGGATTTGATCCTTTAATCCAGTTGATCAGCTGTTTGATTTGGGGATTTCTGACTAAATTTCCTATGCAGAGTATCTCTCTTCTGATAGCAAGAAATTCTACTAGTATATGCTCTTTAAATTAATCAGATGAATGGAAGTTTTAACCCTCTGATATTTTTCTTATCACATACACATACTCAACACAAGCTAGGTACTGTCGTTATTAACGTGTATTAAGTGATTTGGTTATTCTGACATGGCTACATTGATTGCTAGAGGTGAGACGTGTCTGGGTTTCACAACATATGAATTTACTTATGGGTCCCTTTACTCATCCCTTTGTCATGGATGAAGGAGGGTAGCATTGATGAGCGTTGATAAGATTGTACTGCGAAGCAGTTGTAGGCTAAGTTGTCATCTGCTAGCACCAAAAGCTGCTAGGATTAAAAGCACCATGGGGGTCATTTCAGACAACTTAAATTGGAAAAAAGGCTTTGGCCTCCTTATCAGTGTAGTTAAACGTGGAAGAGAGTACGTCCTCCATGACTCCCTGGGAGGAAATGTCACAACCTAATAGATCTCATTGGTGGGAAGCTCAGCTACTCAGCCTATATTCTCCCGTTTCTTTTCATTTTAATTATATCCCGGTTTATCTTATTAAATCACGTGGAGAACTGGCTCTCTGGACTCATATTGAATGCATTTCTTCCCAGAGCCTGAAAAGAGAGTGTGGTCCTGGATACCACAGGGAAATCCTCTGCCACTGGCCAACGTGTGTATCTACTGGCTTAGTTTTAGGACCAGTTCTTCCTCCAGTCAAATAGGTCAGACAGCCCACTGTCATTTCCTTCTAACCCTATCGGATGGTTTGCTGATGGGAACTTATTCTCTTTCACATGCAGAGATTTATTGCTGCGGATTGTTGAGTTCCAGGAAAAGTGACTGCACAGGCCTTCCTCCATCAATGCTGCATAACCCAGACGCTCCTCAGTCCAGAGGGCAGTACAGAATAAAGATGAGGGGAAACATGTCCCTGATCTGCTGGTACAACAAGGGGCATTTTCGTTTTCTCACTAATGCCTATTCTCCAGTTCAACAAGGTGAGCAGTCAGTAGTATCGCTATCTGTACAGTGACCATGTTTTTCAAAATAGATGACAAGACAAGATAGGACACTTATTTAAGTTTGATAACCCCAGACAAGCAGCTTGATAATTATCCGAGATAAACCGTAGCATTAATGATAATTTCCATTTGTGTTTGCTCTTGTCCATAAAGTACTAGTTAATCTACATTAGCAGTGGCTAAATGTGTTCTGTCTGCAACTGATGTCTTCTCTGCATAAAGTTAAAAAAGCTTACTAAAGCTACCAGCTAATAGTTACTCCTTTTGCTGGCACAGGAGAGAGCTGTTCCTTTTTGGTGTTATACACGTCCCAACTGACCTGTGGTCATGCAGAGAGTTGTAACGAAGGTTAAAATCCTATATGTAACAAAGTGTCTCATGGGATAATTGCATGATAAGTCTTTGTAAAGAGTAACTCCTAAATGCATACAATATTTTGGACCGATAAAGAACCATACTGAGTATTAAAATTTTGACCATATTCTAGAATTAGTTTCTCCTATGGATTTAAAACAGATTCATCACATACAAATGGCTTTTGTCAAGAGTCTTCCTATTGCATACTAAACTGATTGTGCAGCTGCTAAAAAGAAAACCAGAACAGCCAGAAGTATATTTGGGAGTGTGAATAGTTTCTTGAAGACTCAGCTGAAATTGATCTTACTAGGAGAGGGTTTTTTTAAGGTACAAAGATTTTTAGGCATAATGTAAGTTTTGAAAAAATATTTACAAAAATCAACATGAAAGGACATTTTTAAAGAGTAGTTTGTCCATTTAAAATCTCTTGTAGTTCTATTGTCCAAAGTGAGTAAAATACAAAAGTCAAATTATAGTTGAAAAAGATTGTTACATATTTACAAATGTAAGGTGCTACTGCTTACAAAGGTAACTTGGTGCTTAAACCACATTCTCAAAAACTTGTACAGAATTTAAGGTATTCAGGTGGTAGTTAAGTGTTGCATAGGCACACCGTATGGCTAAATGTCATAGGAATTGGGGATTCATTTATCAGAATTCACCGCACATCCTAACCTTTTATGCAGTGAGCTAGGGAACTGGACGATACTTGGAATGCTATTGTATGTCACAAGGAAACATTGATTTAACTAAAAAGAGCAGATAACTTGAAAGGGTTGGTGTCTTAGGGCTGATTCTAAAACCATGAGAAAGAAGTTACACATTAGTAGTTCGATTGAAACCCATGGAATTATATAAAGTTACTATATGTTTGCAGAATCAGACACCAGCAATACAGAATTAGAGCCTTTCTAATAATTCAATTTAAAATTTAAGGTCTTAAGTTCAAACTAATTTATGATCATTATGTTGTTTGCTTTTTGCATGTTAGCAAGTTTGGATAATGCAACTGGAGTAATTAAATCAAAGTCAAGTCAATCAGCGTCATCTGGTTCTCATGCACTAGCACAAAGCTGCTGTCTTTGGCTACAATTACTAAAAAGATTTTTCTTTTCTGAAACTTGTATGTGTTTGTAAAGGTGGTGGTGACTGTTAAGCTTTACAAACAAAACAAACTGGTTGAATGTCCCTTTAACAGAAGCAGAGCAGACAGACAAATTTTACACATGGGTGTGAAAATCTGCACGTTTAGGACCCATCTCAGCATAAAGTCACACACTGGTACGTAGATGAGGCTAGAACCTCAGCTGGTAAACTCATGTAGTTCCATTTACAGAATATGGTAATGATTTACAAAGTTTAGCCTCTAAGGTATGCAAAATATTTCAAGTACGTGTTCACTAAAATTCTTCACAGGGATTCTTGATAAAGAACATTAAACAAATAGTAGCAAATTCAGAGAAAATGTGAGATATAGGCTAGGGAGAAAAGATAAAGGCTTTAGTTGAGATTTGAGAAAGGAGGGAGATTCATTGAGACTGGTAGAGGGCCAGATTGCCAGGTGGTGTAAATTGGCATCTCTCAGTTGAAGTCAATGTAGTAATGCCAGTTTATGCCAACTAAGGATCTGGCCCAAGAAGTCTCTTTCCAATGTCAGGGGCACAGAGAAGTCTCTCTCACACACTGTGGCAAGACTGCAGTAAAGCCAGTGTTGAGCACGTGGATCGAGTGGGAAAGGAAGGAGGGAGACACACGTCAGTGATGTAGACTGGAATAAGCACATGGAAGGCAGTTTTGAACCGGAGCTGGAGATGAGTGGGGGCCAGTGGAACAGTTTGAGAATGGAGCCACGTTGTCACGCTTTCTGCATTAATAGTAGGCAGCAGCTTACTACACCCAAGGGGACTTGAGAAGGAAGTTGCTATAGTAAGGACAAGAGCAAGCTCAGGCGTAGATGAGAATTTCAGCAGAAGTAGAGGCAACAAGAATTAACCTTGTTACTTACTTTACATAAAATAAAAACAGAGGAAGGGAATCTCACCTGTGTCCTGTATGACTTCAGCAATTTACACCAGTTGATTTTGGCCCTAAACTTCCAAATACCCTTTATGAAAATTCACTGATGAGTCTGGTGGGGAAAAACATTGTAGTAGAATTATGCTTCAGACCTTTTAAACTATGGAAATTCAGGTCTATGCATGTTCTTACATCACGGGACTGAGGATTCGTTAGAGGATATCTGTACAGCACTTTGAACCTGCAGTGCTCTGTTCACCCCTATGGGTGCACACACCCCAATAACAGCCCCTGCACACCACAGAAGATGCAAGCTGCTCCTAATATTATCAACCCCCTGTTCAAAAATCATGAGTTGGGAATTGGCTAAAACAAAACAAAAAAAAACACAAACATTTTGGGTGGTTTTATTTGCCTTCTGGTGGCTGAGCTTTAGCATACGATTGGGTCATATTTTCAAGCTTCTCTGTAACCATGGCTCATTCCCCCCCTCCCTTTCCAATAAAAGCTGAGATTCTCACAATCACATAATGCCAGGAGCTGGAGCATTAAGGGAAAACCACCACACACACGATTGTAAGAGTTGGGATTTAAAAACAATCACGCGAGTTAGCAGCACGGCCCTCCTCTCTCCATACTCCAGGAAAGAACAAGCAGTATCTGCAGCACAGTACTTCTCTGTGAGCTCCACCAGGGGAAGGGCAACATAGGAGCCCTGTTAACAAAGACACCTTGGTGGGGCGGGGAGGCTCTGCTGAATGAGCACATCATCATCCGAGTATCCTGGCACTGCCACCTCTCAGCCAGCGCTATCTGCTGGAGCACTGTTGACCAGAGGGGCTCCCAGGGCAGTGCCAAAGGTTTGAGCAATTTGTGTCACCCGAACCTCTTTCTGGGGAACCTTGCTGGGCCCCCTCCTACCAATGGCCCAAATCAAGCCTGCGAAGTGCTACAAGATAAACCTATCCACATTCCAGAAATTGAAACACTTAAATGGAAAATAAGAGGGAGCACATGGTGCTATGTAGCTGTAATCACACATTTTTAGTGAAAGTGAATGGTGGAAGGCAAATCAAAGGAAATTTTGGAAGCCAAAAAAAGTTTCACCAAACACACCTGCACTGAACAGATCTCCTTATACTTTCTGACCTACTAGGGGAAAGATATGGAAAGACAATCTTGTCTTCATACAGTCAACCAGATCTTTCAGGACTATTCCATCAAAGAAAAAAAATAAAAAACAAACACCCTTGCTGAGTATGTTGAGGGCAATAAGAAATATTGGTTTTGTTAGCTTTAAGGGTCCCCCCTTTGCCCACCATGTTCTGTTTACACCTATCATACATCATGCTCAACTCTAACATTTGGGACTCATTAAAATCTGTCATTCAAAGGCTTTAAACAAACAGTCATATGGATCAGTCATAAATATGACACTTAGTAGGGGCTGCGAGTCTTCGATTCAAAACAGGACCTACCACGTAGGGTGTCATAGGGGACGTGTCAGAGATAATGGAGAGAACTGTACTTCTAGCCAAAAGAATTTAACTCTCAAGTTCGCAATCAAAACATGAGTAACAATTTTGGTCTGGATGTCTTATGAAGTAATTTAATGGTTTAGAAGATTCAGGAAAGACCAGAGAGCCAGGAGGAGTCTGGGATCTCATCCAAACTGAGACAGTGACTAAAAGTGGGACCAAGCACAAGGCACCTTAATCCTTTGTGTCTCAGTAACTTCAGCCAAGCTGAGCTGCCTTCCAGGAGGAATTAGGATAGGAGACAGTGAAGGACAGGGTTCCATTGTGCTAGGCACCATGCAGAGTGAGGGAGACAGTCCCTGCTTCAAAGAGAGTTTACAGTTTAAATATACCAGACAATCAAAGCCTAAGGGAAAAGAATAGAACACACCTGCAGAGGGAAAGGAGGGGCACTACCACCAGTGGGTGTGGAGTGAAGCAGGTGCCTACTTCATTTTCACAAGACATTACTTAGGTACCTACTCCACCTGACTTGAAGTGGCTGGTTACTATTCATGAATCCCTAAGCTGAACTTGGCATCTCCCTGCAGTCCAGATATAGGCCCCCATCTCCAAGAAAGGGGCGGGGATTCACACCAGCCCTCTCATTGATATCTCCCATTAGGTAGCTTAGGCTGCACTCCACCTAGCATGCTGGCTTTTGTGGATCACATTCTTAGGTGCCTAGGCTCCCTATGTAATGAATGGGACGAGAAGTGCCTACCTCAGCTTTGTGGAGTACATTGTTGTTCTGGGCACCTAGAAAAAAAAAATCACATGAAGTTAGGCACCATGATGCTGAGGATTGCAACACCCTAACCCCTCCATGGACCCCACCCTAAATGTATATGAAGAAAATACCAGACTCCATATCAGATTCCTGCTCCAAACTGACCTTCAAAGCCCCCAAACCTGTTGCTGCTTGGCAAATTGTATTGCTCCTTTGCTGAGCAGCAAAGGATGTGTCAGTGTCCCTATTTGAAGCAGAGCTCAGTGACATGGAGTCCAGTATTTTCTTAGTATGGTTTATTTACAAAATGTGCACAAGTCCCATTTCCTTGGGCACTGGATGGTAATAGAGCACAGACAAGTGCCTCCTGCAGAAACTTCATATGAGACATCTGGAAATAAATTACAAATGCTTCTCTGACTCTTCAGCCCATCACACCAGGCAGGCCTGGACTAGGTTTCTAACCAAGTGCCCCATGAACTTTTCCATTCTCCAGACCACTGGTCTCATCAGTTTCCTCGCAGGAGAGAGAGAGAGAGAGATCTGGATACAAATGCAGTAGCAAAGACAGGGTGGAGGCAGTACAGCTGGGAAGAGGGGAAGTGTCTCACCTCAAGGATGAATCATGGTGAGGCAGGTGGTATCTGCAGCATATGACATCAGCCTAAGACAGTTTGCAGCCGTATCTGGCACCAGCTGTTTTGCTTGCAGTGCTCCCTGTAGACTCCACTACCTTAAGGCTTACAACTGCAACAGAGGTGATTATCACATCCCATGGTAACCACTGCTCTTCAGTACCTGCTAGTGTCACAGTCCATGAAGAAGGGCTAGGCAAACAGTACACACTAGAATCCAAACCCACAGCAGTCTGTCCCAGTGAATCAAACTGAACTTTTGCAAGTTTGAATTTAGCATCTCAGCAAGCTACTGGTGCATCAAGAAGCAATCACACCACATGAAGGCTGACCAACAAGTGCCCCACCATGAAGGGCCCTAGCTGGAGCTCGGGAAAGAGTTCAAGTTTGTGTTTTGACCTCTTTAAAAAAAAACAAAAAACATACCTCTCTCTTGCATCACCCACACAGCTGCTTTGGCATGCACATTACTAGCAAGGTCTATGATACAATCTTTCAGGTTCCAGTTGAGAAGAGGGGTGGGGGAAGGAAAGTAAATTCAAGATCAACAAGGTTTATTTTCAGCATAGAACTTTAATGATTAATGGAGTCTTGCTAGTGCTGGCCCACTAAGTAGCTGATCTCAAATCCCCTTTTCAGAAAGTGTATTGTAGTTGGTAACACTGATGCTAACACAAACAGTTAAGATTCAACAGCTGTGTTTTGTTTTGTTTTTTAATCGATACAGGAGTTATAATTAAGAGAAAAAGTGGCGAGATCCCATGCCCGTTGGCAGTAGAAGCTTTTGCTGCTCATCTTAGCTATATCTGCAAATATGACGACAAATACAGCAAGTAAGTGGGTGAATCCCATGTTACTGGAACATCTGAACCTTTCTTAGATTTCGAGAAGAGACTAGGAGCATGATCCTGCCCTCCTTAAATTCAATGCCAAAACTCCCTTTTACTTCAAAGCAAGTGGAATCAGGCTCTATAGCTTTGCACATGCTTTTCCTAAGGGGAGCAACCTGCACTGCTGACCATTATCTTGGGAATGTGTGTAGGAGTTAGATATGAACAAACAGTTCTGATTAAATTCAGAACATCCTTCCCTCCCCCCTTCACATCTTGCATAATTCAGCAAAACTGGACCAGATCCAGAACAACACTGCGATACTCCTGTCTGTCCATTCGTCAGCCAAAACACCACGAGAATTGCATCCTTGGAGTATTTAAATAACATAGCTAGAGAGCTGTTTGAGAGAGAAGAACCAAGGTGGTGGAGGATCCACATTAGGTTTGGGTTTAGGGCCAAACCAGCATGTCTGGTGAAGATACAATGCCCACGGGAGAGAGCTCTCCTGTTGGCATAATAAAACCACCTCCGCAAGCAGCAGAAGCCATGTTGGTGGGAGTTACACTAGCGCTTAGGTCGGTGTAACTTGTGTTGCCCAGTGGGTGGAATATTCACACCCCTAAGCAATATAAGTGGTAGTGTAGACATAGCCTAACGCTACCAGGAGTTTCTACTGCCTTCCAACACACTGTCAAGTCACCAGCTTCACCGTGCTATAATCCAGCTGCTCCCAGGCACCAGGGAATAGTTACTGCAGCTTTGGTTCAAGTCATAATTACAAGAGATTGTTTCTTTGCTATAGCTGCCCTCTCTATGTTGTCTACGCTTAGTGAGCGTCAGCTGCAGGACTCTCCATAATTAGCAGCCTCAGCACTTCCCCTGGAGCTGGGCAGGTCCTTTCATAGATTCTTAATTCCCTCCTTGCTCTGTCTGGGGCTGTTTTTGTATCCGTGATTTTTGGATATCTTTGCTTACGTGGTCATTAGAAAAACCCTGTTCCTTACCTGTGCTACTAACAGCACCTTAATCAGCTGTATACAAGCTTTCTTGCCATGGACAAGTAGCCGTCTTCCTGTGGGTTAGCAAAATTATGTTTTTGCCCTGATAATCCTCATGGCAAGAGTACCTGGGTAGGTTTTGTGCCTCACTTGGCAAATTTACATGACTGTTTTGTTAAGGCTGCATGACTAAGGGAGACTTCTTTAAAAATAAACTTTTCACCATTTAGGCAGTTTGCTTAGTGCTTTTTGCTCAGCTTGGAACTGTCTATTTCGGATCATCATCGATGTATTTCCTTTCTGGTTGTACACTGGATCACAGGCGTATTTGGGCAGATGACATTCAGTGAAGCAGAGTTATGGCAGCCCTTTTACAAGCTATATTTTATTACACTTGTGCATGGGATGGGATCCATGAAAACTGTTAGGTGCTTAAGTCGCAGGCTGAGCTGCACAAGTCCCAGTCTTGGGTCCACTGTGAGCCACAAAACTTCCACTGAACCCTATAGCTACCTAAACTCACTTGGCGCCTAAGTTTCTGCCTCTGGGCATGCAGGCCGGTACCTCCTTCTAGGCAACTACCTAAGCCCTAGAGTAAATCACAAACCAGGAAAAGACAAGCATTCAACCATCTAAGTCACATGAGGCACCGATCTGATAGGTGGCCTCTGAGCACGTATGTTGGATTGGGTCCCATTCAAAATCCAGCCAAAGAAAGAGGCAGCAAGCTTGTAACTTTTAGTCTAGTAGTTAGAGCATGCACCTGGGATATCGAAGCCTCAGGTTCAATTCCCTCCTCTGCCCGGGGCTTAGCACACCCCTGCCATTGACATCTCCTAATGTCTATCTTAGGCCACTCCCCACCTAGCATGCTGGCTTTGTAGATCACATTCTTAGGCACCGCTCTCTCCCTATTCGTTGTATAGGGAGCGGAGGTGCCTAACTCAGTTTTGTGGAACAACACTGATATGCTGATTTTCTAGGAGCACAGAAGTTAGATGCCATAGTGTTCAATGTTGCAATACCCAAGCCCCTGTATACTACCACCAGCCAAGCATTAGGTCTCAGTAATATAAGGGTTAACAGAACAGTTCTGCACAATGACAACAATGGGCGAGGTGACTGAATGGGCCCTCTCACATCTCTAAGGTCTGTCGCTTTCAAATACACATGCGGTTTCTCACTAGGCAGGAAGTCAGTAAAATGTGCCATTTTTAAAATCAAAGGAACTGGATTCTGGATAAATTCAAACTGCATCATGGTTTGGGTCCAACACATAAAAGAATGCTTACTAAGCCCATAAGCGTTCTCCAGGCTCACAGCAGCTGGTGCTGTGCAGCAAATCTGGACCTCTGGGCTTTTGCTGTTTTAGCTGTTGGACCTGGTTGCAATTTGGGGCTGAACCTCAAGCTGTTTTGAAAACTGTAACCAGAACATGGCTCTTAGAGCATTAAGCACTCTCTCTGGGAGTTAGTACAGCAGGTACTGAGGTGCTTAACTCCCACTGATTTCAATGGGAGTTTGGCACCTAAATACCTTTGAGGAGCTGGACCAAATGCCTCATTGTTGAGTATTATAAGGGTAAGAGCTGCCTGCTGAGCACTATTTGGGGAACTTGTTTGGGAGAGAGAGGCAAACTAATATATTACCATGTTGTATGTTACTGCAACAGTGGACTCCATTTTGGGCATCTCATTGCCAAAGATATTGAGCAACTGGAGGATGTTTAGAGAAAAGAAATTAATGTCCAGTTAATCCCTCTGTCCCAATGATAATAGAAATTGGCAAGGCAATGAATAATGGGGCAAGAGTCCAAGTCTACAAGTATATGAAGGACGTGAACATCAGAGTGTGTGATTATTTGGGGTGGTACAAAGGGATGAAATAGGATTGATGGCCTGAAGTTAACTGAGGGAAAATTTAGGCTAAATCTCAGGAGAAAGGTTTCCTGACAGTGAGCTATATTAAGCTACAGCATAGGTTGCCAAGGGAAGTGGTGGAAGCTCCACCACTGGGCACACTGAAAACTGGATGGAGACCGAAGGTACTGAAGTGACCGATCCTGTACTGCTAGGTGACCAAAACAGGCCTTTTCCGTCGTGCATTTTTTTTGCCCAGATGATGTGATCTATTGGCAACCCTGGAGCTAGGACTTTCTGATGAGGGAAGAAAAATGCAAGATACAGACAACTGAAAATTGCACCGAAAAGGGAGAACTAGAGACTCTCTCATAACTTTACTACAACGAAGAGTTATTGAACATATTGTTGTACATGTCCCTTAAGACAGTAACAATGAACAGCTGGCATATCTTCCCAATAAGAGCTCCTGGGCCTGCAGAACGTCTGGGGTCGCTTCTTGCCTCCCAGCAGGGCACACGTAGAAGGGTTGGAATGTTGATTATCTTTTTGCTCTCTTCTCCTTTCACAGGTATTTCATTTCTCATAAACCAAACAAGACCTGGCAACAAGTGTTCTGGTTTACCATCAGCATTGCCATAAACAATGCCTACATCATCTACAAAATGTCAGATGCCTACCACGTGAAAAGGTACAGCCGGGCACAGTTTGGTGAGAGACTTATAAAGGAGCTGCTGGGCTTGGAGGACACCTCACCTTCTCATTGATGCATTATTCCTTGTGGCTTAGGTATGGGGTGGAGGGGGAGCAGAAAAGGAGATCACTGCTCTGGAATGTCAAAGCAGGGAACTCATGACATCACCAATGCCGCTCCCTCTAGGAAAGTGACAGTGATGCCAGTAGAGGGGCGGAGACTTTGTTAAAAGTAGCAGCTGGCTGTTGAGTGTCCTACAGAGAGAGCCACAGGAAAAGTCAACACACAACTGCATCTGTGAATGCTCTGCGGGTACCTGTCCATCCAAAAAGATTTAAGTTAGTAGCCATTTGTCTGCCATATCTGTTGAACAGGGTCGTCTTGTAAGGCTTCCATAGGGCTCACCATGAGCTTGCCACAAAAGGATGTAGCTCAGTGGTCCTAGGTGGGCATTACCAAAATTTTGCCTTGTCTGGAGTTCTTTAACTGTGGGACAAGCAATGTTGTGTCATGGATAACAATGCCTGGCATCTTGTAAGGAGTCATGACAGGGTTAAAATAAAACAACATATTTATGTTCTTCACAAGTATATTGACAGATTGCTTGTTACAGGCAAAGACAACAAAAAGATAGAGTAACAGTTAAGAATTTTTTTTATTAGTGTAAGGCAATCAGATTGCCGTATAGGAATAAAAAGTTTAGGGGAAAATTAAACATCTTGGAGAACCTTAAAAAAAAAGTCTGAGTGAAATTTTAAAAACTATAGGGAAAGCTAAATTGATGCACATAGTTTAACAAATAAATGAAATAGTTCTGCCTGCCACCATAGCTTCCATATTGCTGGTGTGCAGGTGAGAATCTCAGAGTCTAACAACTAAAATAACTGTATTTTCCTTGATTTCAGTTGTAGCTTCAGGTTCTTCTAAGTGTTGCTTAAGATCTACCTTAATGGACTGTTTTACTTAAATTTCTATGGATGTTTTTCATTTCCCTCCCCCTTTTTTAAAAAAAAATATCAAGACAGATTCTTCATCTTAGATCTTCATTTCCTATTATCACACATTTGGCAAGCAAAAAATAGTTCACCGATAGCAGTGCATTTTGCGTTTTCACTGTTGGGTGTTCTGTAGGAATCCTTCTTGGAATTTGAAATGCGTCACAGTAGCTGTATTTTTGCAAATTATATGTTTAGAAAAATAGTGTGTCATTGTAAAAAAACTGTTCAGATGCAACCAGACGTTGACAGCACTGAAGCAGAACAAAACCCAAATGCTTTCCTTGTTTTGAGTGACTCTCTGGAAGCTAGAACCATTTGGAATTAGTGCAGCCTGGTGCCACTGGCTAGTATTGACAAGACTCGGCTGAATGTTTTCAGCAGACTATTGAGTTCACTGCCACCAGGACGCTTCAGTGGGGAAAGCAAAAGGGGAGAGAGGTCTGAGAGCAGGGGACAAAAACTCAGCACTAGAGTAAAATACGGCTCTTCCTTCATCACATTACTGATTAAAGCCACAACCCAATAAACTAGGAGACATACTACAGTTAAAACTTTAGTATGGTAGAACTTATGGGAATGCACTAATTTACAGGGCACAAATATGATGCAACTTCTCTTTGTGGCAATAGGAAAGCTCTCGTTGACTTTGATGAGAGTTTTACATGCTAGTCTCTGCTCATTTTAAAGGGCACAAGTAGTTGTCCCAAAATTTGGATTTTGTTTGGAGAAAAAAAAAAGTTTCACACAAACTTTACTTGCCAGAGAGAGGTTTTCATTAGTTAAGAAGCGTTTGTTTTTAAATTTTCTACTGTTTGTGTCCCAGAATACAACTGCCTCCTCCTAGTATAGGAGACCCTTTCAGTGAAAAGGGCCATAAAGGGAAGGTGGGTTTGAGCAGCCTAAATTCACTGTCCCTGGGGCATAAACGGGGAAAGATAAATGTTAGTTAGAAAAACACTCACTCAGCACCCCCTGGCGTTCTGAGAGATGTAGAAGAATTTTGAAATATGAGTTATCTTGCTTGTGCCCCATAATTGCCAGCAGGGTTATAAGAAGCAATAAATAGTTAGTAAGGCTCTAGCAGGGGCGGGGTGATATAATTTAGAAGCCCAAAGACAGACAAGATCATTCCCTTGGGCTGGGGGGTAAGAACTGTCTGTTTCTGCCAAATTCTTCCACTGCATAATGGAGTTTGCTTTTTCCCCACCCAACTTTCAAACGCAGCAGGATATTTGGCATCCAGACCTCATCTGATCTATACCTAGCCTCTGACTGAGACCTCCCCCTTTCCAGCTACCAGGTTGTGCAAGTCCAGTAAGTCAGTGCTGTGAAGATATTTCTCACATGCACCTCTCCCACCCCACCATGAAAAGAGTTGCTAAGGGGTGTGGGGACCATATAAAAAGGCATTCAGCTTTTTGCATGGAAGCCCTGTGGGGCTTAAAGGGGAAAATACATGTCCCCCCATAATCTCCCCCCTCATCACAATGATCTCTAAATCCACTCTCAGCCCTCTGGGAAGACAGACACATGCACAGTTCTCTGTAGGAGGAAGATCTGCACAGAGAGAGTCACCTCCATACAAAATTTTCTGGAATATTCCTCTCCATTATTAGGCCTAGAGCCACACTGAACCAATTAGCTCCTGTGCTGTATAGGGGCATCATTACACAAGATTCTGTGTAATAAAATGGAACAAAGCGTAGTAAGGAGCAATTGGACATATGGGAATAAGATGACAATATAGAGGTAGAAAAGTTAATGCAAACAAAAAGAGTATTGGAAAGGATATAGAACCTCAAGCTCAGGCTTTACACCAGTCTCTGATTAAGGATTAGGATGAAATCTTAACAGAAATTAGATTATCCCATGTTTGCCTACTATGGGGTTCTTACACCTTGCTCTGAGGCATCTGGTACTACCCACTGCCAGGGACAGGTTACTGGACTAGATGGACCTTGGGTCTGTTCCAGGCTGGCACTGCCTATGTATTTCAGTCTAATAGTTGTAAGAGTCTGATAGGCCATGCCAAGTGGTGCCACTTTATTCCCTACTCATTGTCAGCACAACGCTACATTTACATTCCAGCATTGGCTTTGCACATGGCCAGTCAAAGTGCAGGAGTTTTAACAGTTTCATCACATAGATGTTTTTGCTGCTGTGTGCACAGCATGAATTTGCTTTCTAGTGTTATCACATCAGAGCACCATCATGTGATACTGTTGTTGTAGACACCCAAAGAGATTTCAAGACCTGTTTTGTTTGCAGGGAAACCAAGCTCAGTCTCATAAAAATTGAGGTAATCAGTTTACCTAATACTACGCCGTAGTTGGCAGAAATAGATTGATAGAGTTCTAATAAATACCACCTCTCTCAAAGACCAAATATTCGAATAAGCTGCCTAAAGCACGGCATTGAAATCCATTTTCAGAGGTGCTCAGAACCCACCACTCTCAACCTGTGAAAATCAAGCCCTTGATTGTAATG
Source organism: Chelonoidis abingdonii (assembly GCF_003597395.2). Classification (NCBI taxonomy): domain Eukaryota; kingdom Metazoa; phylum Chordata; order Testudines; family Testudinidae; genus Chelonoidis; species Chelonoidis abingdonii. The sequence continues at coordinate 135,699,392 of NC_133771.1, forward strand.
TCTGACTTTAGCCAACCACGTTTGAAAAATATTGGCCTAAACTATCATGTAAAGAGTAAATGACATGCTCATTGTGCCCTGTAACTTCAAAATTTTGCCAAAATTTATTCTGAAGAGTTGGTGCTAGTTACATTGCTAGAATTACCAAGAAAAGAACATTGGGATGAGATCTGGTTGGAACTTTCATAAACGGATAGCTTCCCCACAGCAACCGTCTGATCAGAGCAACTTTCCTTCCTTTGTCGCAGTGCAAGAACATTGCTGAGAAAGGATGTTGGAGGATTGGGCTCATCCTGAGTATCTCCCATAAGGACTGAGTGCCCCAACTCTCACAGATAAACGGTAGCTAAAGACTTTCTGCAACTCACAGGAGGTCCTCAGCTCTTTATAGTAGTAAACCCTAGACCAACTAGATGTGTTATACCTGTTCTCTCGGCGCTTGGGCCTAACATAGGGTCTGATGCAAAACCATTTTGCAGTCTTTTCAGTGATATCAGTGGGTGAGGCCCATCTACTACAACAATTGCTTTTAAAAATAAATAAATAGTTGGAATATAGTTTCCCACTGGCTTGTTCTGCTCACCATACAGATTGTGTGAGCTAAAATTTTTACCAGGTACTAGTTTTACCTCAGGGATTGGCTCCTGAGTAGTTCTCCCTTGATTTGGTGTTGACAGGCCGATTACACAGTGGCTGACTGATTATTATAGGGAAGATGCCTTTCCCTCCTCCTGCGCAAAGGAGAAAAACTGAGACAGAAATGAAGTATTGCTTTGCAGTGAGTTTCAATCCCTCCCCCAAGCGTCTCCCACAACCTTGAACCAGCTTCCTTAAGATGCCTAGAAAATCAATAAAAGAATAAGCCAACACACACACACACCCCACCCTGTATAAAATGACTAAAAGCTGGGTTTCACAGCCTGCAAGCAAAATTCACCAAAGTAAAACTTAGCTTATGCCAATAAAATGACTGTGATCCACTGTATCTTTCCCATTATATTTATCTGGGAGGAGGAAGGATGGGGGATATTGTGGGGTTTGGTTTTGTTAAAAAGCATCTCACAATTTCCTCTTTAAATATTACAAAATCCTTTTCTTGGTTAAAACAATTTAGTGTCGACAGCAGTTCAGACTCAGTCTTTAGTCATTCTCCTGCTGTATATTAGATTTTGCGATTTCCCCCACCCAACCACAGAAATACATGGCTGATCCTTAGTTTCAGAAGTCACTAAAAGCAAAGGGCTAAGCGTCAGAGTATTGCAAGAACACTCTTGATGACAACCTTGTGACATTGCGTAAACATGGTTTGTGTGATGATGGCTTGTACCATCAGCTTGGGTATGGTTAAGTATCCTCAAGCCATTCTGGGTAAAGACCTTAAAGCTCAGCATTAATTAAAAACTGAGGGAAATGCCAACTACCCGAGATCAGCTTCTCTCTACCTCTGAGAAAGGAGACATTGAAAGTGGAGCAAATGGAAGGAGGGAAAGTTGTCCCTCTTCTGTTAAATTTGTTTTCATTTGGTAAACAATTCCTAGCATTGGAGATTTTGTTCACCACAGTATGCAGACTGCTTCAAAGAATTAAAGTCAGACAGTGTGATATGCAGACAACATTCTATGCACAGCACCTCTTCCAAGGAGTCTTCATGTCCTGTCAAGACATGTATTTGAAAAAAGGTTCATTACGGTGTGAAACATTTATATAATGTTCGCTGAAGCTAAAAGCCAGTGTCAAATAGCGTTGTTGTAGTTTGCTCCACCATGGAAAACTATTGTAAGCGCTCACTGGAACTCTGACCCTGTTGCTTTTTATCTCAGCTCATTTGTGCACTTGAAAAGAAAGGGAATGATTTAAAGAGAGATCTCTCTCCTGTTTCCCCTTTTGCTCAGTAGTTCTGGTTACATTCGCGCTAAGCATCTCTCTTCATCCCTGTCTCTCTTTTTCATTAACAGATATTTTAAGAACCCAGATTTCTCAGTGTCACTAAATAATTGATTCAGCGATATCATTTTTGGTTTCTTATACATCTCACAAAGGAAAGAGATTCCTCTGTTTCCATGGTTACACAAAGGGCACTGACTCAGAACCAGCATTTTCATTCCTGACCTCTAGCAACCCTTACTTTGTTCCTTATAACAGAGGTTTGTTCTTCTAACAGTTACCTAATGGATGCTTTTTTGAGTTGGCAGGTAATGAGGCCTCTGTTAGGGCAATTCTATGTTTCCTTTAGGTATGTGTCACATCAGGAGATGATTTTAGTGGTGGTTTCAGGAATACACTGCACTGTAATAACATTTTGCACTTCTATAATGTCTTCCATCTAAGGATCTTGAAGTGCTTTAGAATAGGAACATTAATTAGCCCCTCACTGTACCCCTGTGAAGGGGGCAGGAAGTATCAACACCGCCCCCCATTTACAAATGGGGAAACAGACACAGAGAGGGTAAGTGATTTACCCATGGTCACTCCAGAAAGTCTGTGGTAGAGCTGAGAAATAGACCCGATTCTCCCAACTCCCGGTCCTTAGGACTGCATGTGATTTTTTAGAAAATTTATAGTTTTTATTCATAGGCCCAGAGGTCAAACTAGATGTATTTAGTTTAGAAAAATACATGAAAGGAACTTAACAAGACCAGCCTTCCCCTCTAGAGTAGAGTAGAGACGACATGACTCAGTCACTTCACTAATTTCATTTCTCACAATGCATTGTGAGCCTCCGCCAAAGCCCACTGCAGTCACTGGCAAGATTCCCACTGAATTCAGTGAGCTTTAAACGAGACCTATGGACTTGACTGGGGGTGCCCAGAGCAAGGAGACAGAGGGTCTGTAATCCAGAGAACAACGTACAATGTAGTGCAACCCAGCCAGTAAGAGAAACAGTTACTAACAAATTCTCTCTAGTAAAAAATAAAAGTCTAGGTTAAATAGATCTCCCATCCTTCTCTGCTATGGAATTCCCATGGAACCAAAAGCTCATCTAAGTCTGAGCTCCAAAGAGAAAGCCAACAACATCCACAGAGCAAAGCAACTTTGTTGTAGCTTAGAAGGATATTTGAAAAGATCCCTATTCAATCTGCTCAAATGTAGTAAGAACTGTAAATAGGATTACGTTTCTCCTTGTCTAGGTTACAATGTAAGGCTATTCTCAAACCCCGCCCCCCCACCGTTTTTTGTTCACAGGATCATTAAAAAGAGAGATAGAAAGGCCTTGTTAGATCTAGTCCAGGGGTGGCCAAGCCTTGGCTCCTTGTATAGACACCACATGTGGCTCCTTGTATAGGCACCGACTCCGGGGCTGGAACCACAGGCACCAACTTTCCAGTGTGCTGGGGGTGCTCACTGCTCAACCCTGGCTCTGCCACAGGCCCTGCTCCCACTCCACCCCTTCCCATCCGCCTCCCCTGAGCCCTCACTCCTCCCCGTTCCCCCCCCCCCCCCAAGCCTGCTTCCTTCCTGCACCACGCAGGAAAGAGCTGGATTGGGGAGGGGAGGGAGGGTGCTGATCAGCAGGGTTGCTCGGTAGGTGAGAGGCGCTGGGGGCTCTGTATGGGGGCTGCTGACATATTACGTGTGGCTCTTTTGGCAACTGTACATTGGTAAATTCTGGCTCCTCCTCACGCTCAGGTTGGCCCACCCCTCCCCTGATTTAGTCCTTGGGAAACAGTGCAGAACTGGTGTGCCTTAGCTGATCTAATTTTAAAAGTGTTCCTGTCGGTTGGATTTCGTCCATGTTGCTTGGGAAACTGGTCTGTATGCTAACAGAGCTCCCTTTGGAAGCTTTTCCTGATAAGAAAATAGAGATATAGACTTTTCTTCTTCGAGTGATTGCTCATATCCATTCCAGTTAGGTGTGCACGCCGTGCGTGCACACTCGTCGGAAGATTTTTACCCTAGCAACTCCGGCGGGCCGGCAGGTCACCCCCTAGAGTGGCACGGCCATGGCACCCGATATATACCCCTGCCGGCCCGTCCGCTCCTCAGTTCCTTCTTACCGCCGTGTCGGTCGTTGGAACTGTGGAGCGCAGCATAGCTATCCTCCATGTCCCTAGCTTCTCCTTGTTCGTTGTTCTACTAGTTATAGTTAGAGTATATAATATTAGTTTTATAGTTATTTACTTGTTGTATATAGTTAGCGGGCTTGGGCTCTAGCCCTCCCCCGCACCCGGCTCATGCCTGGCTTGCCGGAGTTCAAACCATGCTCGGCCTGCAAAAAGCCGATGCCCACGAGCGATCCCCACAACTCCTGCCTAAAGTGCCTCGTGGAATCGCATATTTCCGAGAAGTGCCGCATTTGCGAGGCCTTTAGGCCAAGGACCAAGAAGGAGAGAGACCAGCGCTTAAAGACTCTCCTCATGGAAGCGGCGCTCAACCCTCCGTCCTCGGCACTGAGTGCCGATTCCACTCCGGCACTGGACCGCGCCAGGCCCGGCAAGACACCTCGGCACTGACCTTCCCCGGCACCAGGCCCCGACAAGAGACCTTAGACATCCTCCACTCCGGCCAAGCAGACTCGAACGGAGCGCCCAGCACCGATTCCTGCCGCGGCATCGATACCAGGAATTCTGTTGACTCTGGGCCCAGGAGGTCCATTGAGTCCGGCCCCTCACAGCTCCCCAATAAGATCCGGGGTCGAGCTAATGGTCCCATCGACGCCGGAGACAGTCTCCTCGGCTAGGGACCTTATAGCATTAACCGAGCCTGCGCTGCCTCAACCCCCGGTGCCTCCGGTGCGGGTTCTACAGTCTAAGGGCAAGCCAGTGGCCATGCAAGCGCCGTCTCTGGATTCGCCGAGCCGGCACCGATCCCCATCGCGGTCCCGACGCCGTTCCCGGTCCCGTGAGAGATCTCGATCAAGACGCCGCTCACAGTCCCGGTACCGCTCCCCGCAGCGGTACCGGTCGTACTCGCGGCGCAGGTCTTCATCACCCCAGTCCCGATACTCCCGGCACCGCTCCGGCTTGAGTCATCGCTATCGGCACCGAGATTCGAGAAGCCGCTCCCACCGTCGGCGTTCCAGGTCGACCTCCCGGTACCGAGCTGGTGGCAGGTCCCGGTCTCGATCGCGGCGCCGTTATGACTCCCGGCACCGATCCCCGGCACCAAAGAGGTCTCCGCTATCTGGAGCGAGGGACACATATCAGTCCCGTTCAGCTCCTCCCTGGCCGTCCCGCCAGCCGTCGGTCTCCTCGCAAGCTGACAGCACGTACGCCCTGGACACTGACAGGCCTGCTGCTCTATTCCATGAACCCCTACCTCAGGAACATGGACCGCAGCAGTGGGGATTCTGGACTCCCTGGGCGTACCACCAAGCCCAGGGCCCTCAGCAGATTCCCCCATGTTCAACTGTGTCTGAACACAGGGCTCCGGAGACCACATCGTCCCGTCCTCCCCCTTCCCTTACAGAGGAGAGGTCGTCTCACCTTCAGGACCCTGAAATCCCTCCAGAGTCAGACGCAGTGCTCCAGGCAGAGCCTCCTGCAGATCCTCCCTGGATGAAGCAGTGGCTGGAACAACATCCACCAGCCCCCCTCCGCTTGATCTCAGGGCACATCAGGACCTCCTCAGGCGTGTGGCGCTGAACATGAACTTACAGGCTGAGGAGGTCGCAGAAATTGAGGATCCGGTCGTGAGCATACTCTCTGCCGACACACCCACTCGAGTCGCCCTTCCTTTCATCCGGACCATTCAGGCCAATGCCACGACCATCTGGCAGTCTCCGGCGTCCGTTCCCCCCGCTGCACGCGGTGTGGAATGTAAGTACATGGTGCCCTCGAAGGGCTACGAATACCTATATGTCCATCCGCCCCCGTGTTCCCTCGTCGTCCAATCTGTAAATGAAAGGGAACGCCATGGTCAGCAGGCCCTGGCCCCAAAGTCTAAGGAAGCGAGACGCATGGACCTGCTCGGCTGAAAGGTCTATTCTGCGGGCGCCCTCCAGCTTCGGGTGTCCAATCAACAGGCTCTCCTTAACCGCTACATGTATAGCACCTGGGCGGCGGCAGACAAATTCAAGGAGCTGCTTCTGCAGGATGCACATCAGGAGTTCTCTGCGATCCTTGAGGAGGGCAAGAAGGTCGCGAGAACTTCCTTGCAGGCATCTTTGGACGCCGCAGATTCAGCCACCAGGACTCTAGCCTCTGGCGTTACCATGCGCCGCATTTCCTGGCTCCAGGTCTCTGGCCTTCCCCTGGAGCTCCAGTATACCATCCAGGATCTCCTGTTTGAGGGCCAGGGCCTGTTCTCGGACAAAACTGACCCTAGGCTGCAAAGCCTAAAAGACAATAGGGTCATTATGCATTCACTGGGGATGCATACGCCCGTCACCCAACGCAGACCCTTCCGGCCTCAGCAACAACAACCAGTAGGTAGAAATTATAATCCTCACTACAGGCCCCTACCCCAACCCAAGGCAGAGGCAAAGACTTCGCCAGACCAGCGAATAAAGAAATGCCTGCGTGGACAGACGGGCAACACAAGGAAGACAAAAAACAGAGCATACCTCACAAAGCCTTCCTCCGGCCCAATAACCACTTCGTTTTGGAAGAGTGCGCACCAGAGGGCGCTGTACCAGTTTCTATCTCACAGATTCAAACACGAACCCCTCCCTAATTTCCAACCGTCTTTCCTACCCGCCGTGTACCAGCTAACATCGGACCGCTGGGTCTTATGCACCCGTTGGAACGGATACCCACCTGCCACATTTGTTTCATACCACGCCACCTCCCGTCCCCTCCCATCGTACCCATTTTCAAGCGGACCCCCACACGAGCAAAACTCCATCCTCCAGGAAGGTAGCAAATGCTCCTTGTCCAAAGGAGCCCATAGCAGGAGGTGTCCAGAGAGCCGAGCGGGGCAAGGGTTCTTAATTCCCGCTATTTTCTGGAATCACCAAAGCCAAGAGAAGGCCTCAGGCACTATCTCGAACTGGGGGCACTCAACAGTTTACCTGGTAAAGTTGAGTTCCGTAATGGGTATCCATGGGGACCGTTATTCCCATTACTGAGAGACTGGTAACACCACCCTCGACATAGCAAAGACACCTAACTTCCATAAATAGACCATCTTCACCAAGCCCACAGGAAGGTTCCTTCGGTTGTTGTAACACACACCCATCAACTATCAATATCGCGGTCCTCCGGTCTCTGCCTCTCCTGCGGCCCCGCGGGTGTTCACCAAGTGTTGCTGTAGTTTCCGCCCACCTTCGCCGCAGTACCGGCATACATGTATTTCCATACCTCGACCGACTGGCTGATCCGAGGATCCTCAGAGACAAGTCCTATACTCACCTCTTCCCTTCTATCTCAGCACCTCAGGCCACGTCACTTGGTCAAGCGACTTTTCGTGAGCCTAGGCCTAATGCTCAATGTCAAAAAGTCAACACTAATCCCCACTCAAGAATAGAGTTTATCGGCGCACCTCTGGACTCCAACCCATCTAGGCCAAGAGCCGTTCTTCTCTTCTAATCGAGATTTCAAACCACTTGAAGCCATCATACGACGAACTGCAGAGCAGTGCCCTTGACCTAAATCTGCCTAGTCCTGATCTCATTCGGGCCCACATGGCCGGCCTGCACGTTTCTTGTCACGGGATGACGCTAGGGGCACCCACCTCGAGGCCGCTTGCCAGCCTCTCTCGGCTCAATGCCAAGCAGTCATCCCGTTCCGGACCAGGCATCTCTGGACACGGTTGTTCACACCAATATCCACCAGGCGATACGGTCTCTAGGGCCCACGTGCAGTGGATGCTAGTGTGATAGTAGTCTGTAGGGTGTGCGACAGGCACACCCGGTTCCATCTGCCCCATGCCTCTGGTGTCCCTGACAACAGATTGCCTTCAGACCTGGATGGGGGCCCACCTCGATATCCTGCGGACCCAGGGCCAGTGTCAGCCTATTGCGAGCTGAGAGCTCCTTACATCAACAGGTACAGGAATTGAAAGGGGCTCATGCCTTGCTCCTGCTGTCAAAACGATCTCCCGTCAACCAATCGAGGTTCAGGTCCGCTAGTTGTTTCGGTAGTTGCATCAGCGGACAACACAACACCTATGTATTATAGATGTAAACAGAACAGGGCAGCACACGAGGTCTATTCTGTCCCCTGTGTCAGGGAACCTGTGAAGGCTCTGGAGAACTTCTGTTCTAGCCCACTCCAATTACCTCATCGCGTCCTTTCTCCGGGGTTCGAAACAACCCTGTGCAAATCATCTGACGCAGATCTTCCTTTCACGCACGAGTGATTACCCTTCGCCCTGGACGTCGCCTCTTTTCGACTCCTTCGGAGGTGGGGATGTCCCTGGAATGGACCTCTTGCCGTCCGCGGAACAGGAAATTGCCAAGATTTTCTGCTCCTTCAAGGTCTCGAAACTGGGCTCAGTTGACAGACGCTTCACTTATTCCTTAGGAACGGCACACTGTTCCTAACGCATTCCCATCATTTCCGCTCGGATCACAAGTCGCTTCATGAAGGTGAGCGCAGGGACACAGGCCCAGCTTGATCATATGATAGCTCCAGCGTGGCCACCTACCAGCACTGGTTCTCCTAGCTGCTGGACTGTCCAATGGCCGACTATGTCCCCTCGCCTCTTCACTGAGCCTGATCACTAGGACGCACGGCAGGCCTCCGTCACCCGCAGACCTTCAGTCACTGATAATCACCTCACGGCGGCTCCTATGGCTGACACCGGTCGAAATGCGTTGCTCTAACCCCAGTGCGACAGGTGCTCCTGGAAGCATAGGAAACCCTCCATTAAAGCGACGTATTCGCCAAAGGAAGCGTTTCACATGCCTGGTGTGCGGATCGGAACTTCTTCCACACGAAGTTTCCATCTCTCAATATCCTTGACTACCTCTGATCCCTTAAAACAACAGGGCCTAGCAGTAGTCATCGCTATAGGGTTCAACTTGTGACCATTTCCAACCTTCCACCCAGAGGCGATGGGCCGCTCGGTTTTTCTCACCCAATGGTGACTAGGTTCCTTAAGGGTCCTGGAGCATCATTTTACCCCCACAGATTCGCCGCCCCGTCCCCACTGGGACCTAAACCTGTCTGGCCAGACTCATGCCCTCCCTCATTCGAACCATTGGCAACTTGCTCCTTCTATCTAATCTTCTCCTGGAAGACCGCTTTCCTGGTGGCCATCACCTCCGCAAGACGGGTGTTCGGAGCTCCGGGCCCTCACGGTGGATCCCCCGTATACGTTTTCCACAGGGACAAAGTACAGCTGATGACCGCACGCCTGCCTTTCTCCCTAAGGTGGTCCTCGGGCCTTTCACGTCAACCAGGAGATCTTCCTACCTGTCTTTCTTCCCGAATCCCCATTCGTCTCGCAGGGAGCAACAGCTACACCATTGAACATCCGTAGGGTGCTCGCCTTTTATATAGAGCGAAACCAAAAGCCGTTCCGCAAAACCCCCCAATCTTCGTGGCAGGTGGCTGATTGTGTAAGGGTTGCCTGTCTCATCTCAGAGGATTCCTCGTGTGTCTCATCTCAGAGGATTTCCTCTGGGTGACGTCCTGCATCCGGCTGTTATGACTTGGCCCAGGCCCCTCCGGGCCACGTGACTGCGCACTCTACCAGGGCTCAAGCCTCATCGGCAGCGTTCCTTGCCCACGTGCCCATTCCAGGAATCTGTTGGGCAGCGACCTGGGTCCTCCGTCCATACCTTCGCTTCCCACTATGCCTGGTCCAGGCAGTACAGAGATGACGCACCTTCGGCTCTGCGTGCGTACACGCTGCAACCTCTCACTGCGACCCACCGCCTAGGTAAGGCTTGGGAATCACCTAACTGCAATGGATATTGAGCAATCACCAAAGAAGAAAAGACGGTTACTCACCTTTGTAACTGTTGTTCTTCGAGATGTGTTGCTCATATCCATTCCACACCCGCCCTCCCTCCCCACTGTCGGAGTAGCCGGCAAGAAGGAACTGAGGAGCGGACGGGCCGGCAGGGGTATATATCGGGCGCCATGGTGGTGCCACTCTAGGGGGCAATCTGCCGGCCCGCCGGAGTTGCTAGGGTAAAAATCTTCCGACGAGCGCGCACACCTAACTGGAATGGATATGAGCAACACATCTCGAAGAACAACAGTTACAAAGATGAGTAACTGTCTTTTCTTAATTTCAGCTGTTATGCCCGCGGATCACATTAAATCCTACTACTAGTTCTTGGTCTACACCTCTCTAAGCAGTAGTTCATTCTAGAAGGCGAGATGTCAGACAGAGTTGACCATCTATGTTTTTATTATATTACTTTGCAAATGATACCCTGTTTTACTTTGATATTTAAAAAGAAAAAGTTGGCAAAGACTGTACTTACTGCAGTCACTGGGAAGCCCCAACAGTGCTTCCCAAGACAGAGATATCAAAAGTATCGCATCCACCAGTGCACGTTTTGAGGCAGCAATATTTTCCATAAATGTGACTGCTGCCAGATAGACCTTGAGATAGTCTGTTGTACCCCCATTCAGTCCTCTGCAGCTCTACTGAAACTATCATAACAAGATCAAGAAGGTGATATAGCAATAGCATTCTTACAGAGTAATAACTGTTTGTATTAGATGTCAAGGTGGTTCATACAATGTGTGGTGTCAAAATGTCATAGTGTAAACATCACTCTGCAGAAGTACTCATTTAGCATTACTGTGAACATGGTCCTTTTTTTTAAGAAGTATGGGATTGGAATGGACACCTGATTGTAGAGGTAAGAAATCTAACTCCTGGAGCTTGCTGGTCTAAAGGGGGGCATGGTAACCGGTGAAGGGAACAAGGAATCAAGAGATCAGTGTTGGGGTTCCAAGCTTCCTTGACTAGTGGGTAGTGGAAGGATGCCTAGTGGCACACAAACCCACGTCATGTCCTGGCCATGGCAGGTGCTCTAGGAGACACACTCAGTCCTACAAGGACAGATGAGCCCAGTGAGAGACCATGGGCAGATGAAGAATGGAGAGTATTTGAAGACCCCGTAACTAACTCACTGTTGAGTAAGGAAAGGGGGCTCAGAGGTTCAACATTTCTGCTGCATCTATCTCCACATGGAAGAGTGTTCAGACTCCTCCTGGACAAATAGTTTTACGCAGAGCATTTTGTACTGTGTTTACTGGTCTCCAAGTAAAAGAACAAAAAGCCTCAAGACTGTCAAGTTGGAGCCCAGTCATACTAGGGTCCTCTATCCCAAATCCCAACCCACTTGCTGTCAAAGTAACTTTGTGGTATTGCCCTCCAATTAAATCAGTGTCCAAGTATGTGCGAAAAGTGACTAATGAAGAGCTCACACCTCACCACAACACTGAGGGAAGTTACTTACTTGATGGTAAACAAGTTGCAGGTGACTTGATTATTCAGTTGGAATTAATTTTACAGCTTGGTTTAGTTATTCTTGGGTCATACTCTCCAATTTACCAGCTAACTTTGAATCTGGTAGGGGGAAATACAGAGGTAAAAATACATTAGTAGAGTGAGAAGAAACGTTGGCTATTAAAAAAAAAAAAAAAAAAGGCACACAAAGTGTTAGGCCAAAGTCATCACCTGTTGTACGGCTACTGATGTCAGTGATGGAGTTACATCTGGGATGAATCTGGCTCCCTGCAGGGGGAAATCATCAACAGAATCCAGAAATAGTGATGTGAAAAGTAATACGAGCAGCACATTGCTGCATTTGGAAGAGATCAGATGTCAGGATTAGAGGCTGGGAGTGCAGAGAGATCTCAGCTGTACTACCTGCCCTTCTGTTTTATGTTGTTGCACTTTCCCAACCCCCTTATCACTCCCATATTTAAATATAAAAGCCAGGGTTTCATATCTTTGACACAGCCAGGCATCCAGCTGCTCTATCTACAGTGAAGCCATCAGGGGTAGCACTCTGTGCCTGCATTTGGATTAGAAAGGCAGAATGGCCATAGGTCTCAGAATCACACCACCACCGAGTGTCTTAGGATAGTTTGAAGAGGAGAGTTAAGAGTAACAACATTGTACTAATGGGCACAATAGAGATTCTTCAAGGGAGTCTTACAAACTATAATTCCTTATTGGTATGTTTTTTTACCTGTGCAACTTACATTCCATCAAATGAAGTGACTGTACAGAACACAAGGATAGTCCATAGTTCTGTAGGTACAATTGATACACCACTGTTGTCAGGCTGTGCTCACAGACGATTGCTTTTTAGTTGCAAACTTCTATTTTCTTCCCAAAACTAGAGTTCTATTGACACTGTAAAGACTGTTGATTAAACATACAGCATAGTTTGTTCTCTTTGGTTTGAAACTTCTTGGAGCAATTTTATAATAGACACATGATTCAGACAATGTGTGTGTGGCCCCTATGCATGGTAAGGCCCACAGCTGCATCTCTCAGTGTGGCAGGAAACTATTTTTGTGACAATGGTTTTTGTTCTACACAAAGGCACGCTTGCAATAAGTTTTTACAAATTTTGTACACCATGAGCTAAATTCTGAGTTCCAAATTGTGAAGTGTGGCAACAACAACAACAAAATGGATTTATAGTATCACTGAAATCTTGTCATGTGATTTTATTTCTTCAACTAAGTTTGTTTACAATCAGCAACTTTGAAATACAGTCAAAATATTACTGGCTGCCTCTTTGTGCCTCATTCTTTAATGGGGGTGGGAGGAAGAGAACAGTTGGTAGCATTTCCTGTCTCCTATTTGAAAGGGAATCAACAGAATCCCACCAGCCGTACTCCATGCTCTCACTTAAAAATGATTATGACCCAAAGCCTGACATCCTTATTCAGTCTTTGCTCAGGCAAAGCTCACTGAACTCCATGGGATCTTTACCTGAGGAAGAGCTGAGTAACAGAAGGTCTAATCATTCCTTAGAGGCCTACACACAGATCATACCTCTCCTCCACGGGATGGGGACTTAGCTGGAAAATGAGGCTGTGGAGACAGCCGTCTCAAGGACCTTCTCTGACATCGAAGGACCTGAGAAGGAAACAAGTGAACAGAAGGACTCAACATTGTCTCCTCACTGCCCCCAGATTTTTTCATTGAAAAAATACTAGCCCCTCAGTATTATCATTGAACACCAGCTACTGGGACTTCCCTTTAAGAGGAGCACCAAGGGCAATCACTGGCTGCATGAGCCCTGTGTCAGCATGGCTTCAGGTATCAGAAAGCTGGGAGTAAGGAAGCACCAGGGGCACAGAGCTTCCATACAGACAGCCCAAGAAGCCCGTTGCCTGGGATCCACAGGATGTGCAGGCCAGCTCCACACATCGTCCCACAAAGAGTGGAAACCCTGTTTCTCCTCCAGTGCAGGAGACAACTCAGGAAGAAAAATCCATGGAGATTAGACTGTGGACAAGGGCCAGATCCTGAGTTCCTACATCTATATGGAATTCTAAACCATGAAAGATGATTTTCTTTTGTCCTCATACTCCTGATTGCCTTACTACTGTACAGAAGATTTGTTCCATACAAAGTACAGCAGCGGGCTGCGATTCATCCCTCAAAGCTTATGTAATGTCCCTAGCTTCCCACCTCTCCCTTGTTGGACTGATGTGAAGGTTCATGCCTCTCTGTGAGGTCACTAGCTGAGCAGTAAAGCTGGTCAGAATTCTGCGCGCGCACACACTCCCACACACACACCCCTTGGGAAAAGTCAACAAAAAATTGGAAAAGTTTAATTTTCATCAAAGTTTTCCACATAAATTTGATTTCTTGGGGCATTTTTTTTGGTGGGAGGGGGCAGCTGGTGAACAGCAAAAACTTTTAGCTGAGAACTGAAAATTTCAATTAGGAAATGCCTTCATGGTGCCTCATTCCCCCATTCTCCTCTATAGAACAGGCTCTCTGGCTAGACTATTTTTCCCATGATGCAATAAAGTTTCTCCTCTTGCTGAGCCACCATGGTGAATTATGGGAGCACCTGGCAAAGACACTTCATGAGGGATGTAGTCCAGCAGGGGAACATGCCCCAGAAAGAAGAATGATGCCATGAGACACCTAAACTACAGATCCCATGAGGCAGCATGGCAGCATTTCTGCATCAAAAAAAGTGTTTGGTTTTTAGGTATTTTAATAGCGAAAACAAAAAGTCAACATTTTCTACAGAAGTTAGACGCTTTTCATGAAAATGTGTTTATTCAGAAGCCCAATTTCTTTCAAAAAACTAGTTTTTTCAACCAGCCCTATACCACACCTTTAACATGCTGAGAGAAAACCTCTGTGAGGTTACTGGCTTAGCACCCCTAAATTGTTGGGCTATGGAGGTGTCAGAGGCCTATGCTTTGATGTCAGCCAAACACCTCCTGGTCACAGGATCCATGTCAACATACAGGTCATTAGATTAACACTTCTAACTAACTTATGATGGCAAGGGACATGTCTCTGAGGTCTGAAGGAGACAGCGTGGGTCTGTTCACTCAACCTTGTTCCTCCTTTAACACCTAGTGCCTTCTGGCTGCACTGCCCACAGTGGCTTTTACAATGGATGCCTGAGACAGAACTCGCATTTTGGAGTAGAAAATTGTAGGATCATTTAGTGTGCTAGAGGGGACTAGCCATCATCTGTAGAGGTAATATAGCCATTTTCTTCTGTGGTTGCTATTATCTCACATACTCGAGCAGTTCTAGGAACAGGAATCATTTCTCCAGAATTCCCATGCTTACATTTTGCCATCATGATCTGAACTCTCCAAGCAGCCATAATGCTTTCCTCTCCTGTTCCCCACATACCTTTTGCCAGTGACATCAGCCAAAGACGCATGTAATATTCTGCATCATCAGAGATGGAAGAAGCATCACAAATAATCTTTAAAATGCTAATTGAATATAGTGAGGAATTTAATTTGGGAAATTATGGAGTCCAGAATCTGATTAACACTGAAATGCAGATGCATGCACAACCTCAGCACTGTCATTTAAACAATGCCATCTACTTATATCAGACCAGGGGTCTGCACTAACTCAATCTCCCATGAAATTTACCTTGAGAAAATTTTCAATTAATTTCCACAATTTAACATTTTGATTAAACTAAATTTAAGATTCCCATTTGCATTACTTTCCAACTTGATCCTCTTCTATTTTCACATCTAGAGAGGGTCAGGAGTGAAGGGAGATGTCAAGGCACAGATACTGCAGAGAAAATATTCCTAAATATTAAGATTTCAGCACTTCTGAATCGCCTTTCATCTTAAGTTCTCACAGCACATGACATACATTAATGACTTAAGCCTTATAAGACCCCTGTTAGGCAGGGAAATCTTATCTTCATTTGTACAGATTAGAAATGTGAAAGCAAGGCCCAGGTCCTCAAAAGGTATTTAGGTTCCTAATTTCCACTGATTTAGTTAGGTACCTAAATACCTTTGAGGAACTGGGCCTAAGTTATTTGCCCAAGATTTCACAGTTGAGTTGTTGGAGAAACCAGAAGGAGTATCAAGATTTCCTGGCTGCTAGTCCTGGCTTCCATTCCATACTGTTCAACAGGGCCATGCCTTGGGAATATGGATTGATACAAGTAATGACAAATTACAAGAGCTATGTGTTGTTTAAAATATCTCAGGTTGGTCCCCTCAAAACTGAGGCACCTGCGGTCATGATTCACCTTTTGAAAATCATGGCCTCAAATCTTACTTCATGTATAACTTCGATTCACAACTAAATCCCCATCTCCAAAAGTGGTCAACCTAGTTCATCATACTCAGTCATCCATGTCTTCTGCCTTTCATCCCAGCCATATGATTTTAAAGACATTTTTCTTTCAGACTGCAGTTGCTCAACACTTTCTAAAAACCAGGCCTCTTCAAGGCTTCTAGCAGCCATGTTTGGATCATGAAAATCATGACATGATACTCTCTGCTTAGGAGAGGCATGTATTCCAACCCCAAAGGGCACTGCAGATCCACAACAGAAGCACTGGCAGAATTTGGGGGGTGGCAGGCAATTTCAAACTGTTGACATCCATACTGAGAGTGGATTCTGGGTCACCTGGGTGAAGCACAGGAACCTGTGTCAGCAAACCAGAAGGCACTTTGCCAGGAACACTTTCACCTGTGCCATTCCACCCAGGAGTTTTCTTCTGTTTCCAACCTGTTGCCTGGGCTTCTCAGAGACATTACAGTTGGGAATGGAGACAGTCTCCCCAGACAATTGGGCGAAGGGTGAGCATTCACTTTCCTGTTTGGCTGCTTCCCATCATTCCTGTGGCTCTTAAATTTTGGTAGAAATGAAAAGGAGAGGGTGAGAAGGCATCAGCAGCCCATTAGCTCTAAGACCAGGCCTCTGGGATGTCTCTGACTCTGGATATATAACTCAATGGATGCCCAGGCCTGTGTAGAGTCTTTGCTACACCTCCTCGTTACAGGGCTGATGTCTAAGCACAGATCACCATGAACCAACTGCCACACCCACCTTTTCCCTGAGGAGACAAGCAGCATGAAATCCTTGGTGAGCAGCAATGTTTCCGCCCCCATTTCAACCAGGCAACATCTTGCTTGTTTGCATAGCAAACACGGTAAGCGGCATGCTGCACACACTCAAGCTACAGGGCTTGCTGAGGAGCTCCAAGGGTCCATAGCTTTGAAGTCATTAGTGGAAAATGAAAAGTCACTATTGTAAACCCCTGGCAGAACACATTGCCCAATGCTGGGCATGCACACACTGAGGGAAATGTAAGAAAATTAAAAAAATGTATCCAGACATGCTTAATGCACATCCAGCTAGTCACCACGCTAGCTGTGAGCATTAGGCTTTGCTTTGCCTTAAAAAAACTACAGAAATAAAATAAAGTGATAATCTGAATGATCTGGGCAGAAGGCAATCTAGAGTCTTCCAACTGATATGTGTATATCCAGAATGGCCCTACATAACTTGTTCCCTGTGCCCAATCTCTGGTCACATTTCCCACCATGCCATCTCCTCCATTTGTTCTTTGCAGTGTTCCCTTCATCCTTACTCTTTGCTTTCAACCTTCTCATGCTGCCTGCTCAGTCTGGGGCAGCATCCTGAACTTTTCCTCCAAACGCACCCACCCACCCCTCCAAATCCTTCCTTACCATTCCATTCTTCCAGCAATCCTCGCTACCTTACCATTAATAACCCCACCATCCAATTTACCTCACCACTTGTCTGGAATTGGTTTTGTGTGTGTGTCTGGACCAGCTAGGAAGGTTGGTTTCCCTATCCCAGAGTGCTATTGCTCCCACTGGCTACAGAAAATTGCTAGAGAGCCCTGTGTTTCTCCTACTCCTGGCCCCTCTAGAATTCAGGGCTCAACTGTGGCCTCCCACAAGTGCGTATACTGACATAGGAGGTCAGTGATGGGGCTAGCATGTGAACAAGGGGGCTGTGTGCAGGGAGGGGGGTAGTTCAGAGTGCAGGCAGGTAGGGGCTGTGTGAAGGCAGGCGGGTAGCTCAGGGTGCAGGGAGAGGGGGTAGCTAGGGGCTGCATGCTGGGACTCCTGTGCAGTCACTGCTCCCTGAGGGCTCTGCCAGTCTAGGCAGCTCTTACCAGCTGCATGAACAGTAAGAGGGGGCTGGGAGCTGCAGCTGTTCCTCAGCTCTCAATCCTGAGCACTGGCAGCAGCAGGAGATGGGGGAACACTGTGCCTGCCCTCTCCATGGCACCAGCCAGAGCAGCAGCTGCTCCACACTGCCCAGCTCCTGCTTCCTGCCTTCAACCTTGCTGGGGGCAGGGCCTCAAAGGCAGGAGGAGAGAAGGAGGTGGGGGCGTAGAGCTGTCCCCAGGACTGCCTGGCTCTGGGTAAGGGACTGCATTTTAGAGGGAGATAATACCCCCCATGACTACCCAATTCCACCCCTTGTCTCAGGGCTTCTGCCCTGCAGAGAGCACCAGGGCTTGGGGCTCTGGGATTCTGCTCTGTGGCCCCCAGCTTCTGCCCCATGGAGAGCACCGGTGCTTTGCAGCCCCCTCCCCCCCCCCAAAAGGCTCATGGCCTCCCAGGGGGCTGCAGACCCTTGGTTGAGAACCACTGGCCTAGAAAACATGATCCATGAGAAAAACTGGAAAAAAAATAGGGTTTGTTTAGTCTGGAGAGGAGAAGACTGGGGGGGCGGGGCACGATAACAGTCTTCATGTAAGTAAAAGCTTGTTATAAAAAGGGTGATAAATTGCTCTCCTTTATCATGGAGGATGGGACAAATAGTAATGAGCTTAAACCGCAGCAAGAGAGATTTAGGCTAGACATGAGGAAAAGCTTCCTCTCTGTGAGGGTAGTTAAGCACTGGAACAAATTGCCTAGGGAGGTCATGAAATCTCCATCGCTGGAGGGTTTTTAAGAACAGGTTAGACAAACTCCTGTCAGGGACAGCCTAGATAATACTTGGGTCACCTAGTCCAGTCCCCTGTAGTGCGGCAGGACTATCAAGGTCCCTACTTTTCTATGGTTCCATGCTTATACAGATCGGTCCCTTGCCAGCCCACTGAAAGAGATATGCTAAATGGAAGAGTTTCCATTTTTTCCTACAAGCAGCTGTTTTTCCTCATCTTCATTTTACAGAATGAAAAATGTACCACATGAAGATTTGCATGTCAAGCAGCTAGTGTGCTCCTATCTTTCAGAATACTATCATATTTGTTGCTTGTTCAGGGATAAAGAAATTCAAAAATCAAAATAGTTAACAGTGTTTTGAAAAATATGCTAGTCAATGTCTGTTTGTTGGCAGAATGACCCGCATGTGCAGTCACATATGGAAGCTCTGCAGTTCATGAAGGGTCATCGTATCAGCAAGAAGCACTAAAATAAAATTGATTGATGCAGTCAAAACTTCAGCTAGATTAGGTCTCCCCCTTCCATGGCCACCATGAAGTGCTGGAGAGCAACAATTGTGGTATATGCTTGAGTATCATTGAGCTACTTGACAGACATAAGACAATTTTGGCAAACAAATCAGTGACACCAGGGGAATGAAATACTTGAGCAAGACAATTACTGATGAATTTAAGTATTTTAGCATCAGAAAGCAGGAGGAACTTAATAGCTACAAAGAAGCTAATTTTTTTACTGTCATTGCAGACATCAGCACTGACTGAGTGCTCTGGGGCTCAAACACCCACAAAATGGGTGCTCAGCACCCATAAAGCCAGATTAGTCTTTTGTGGGTCCTGGTGCCCAGACCGTGGCCCCATCCTTCTCCCTGCCCCAAAGCCCCATCCTCACTCAGCTTCTTCCTGACCCCTCTGCTCTGCCCCAAGGCCTCATCCCCAATCAGCCTCTTTCATAGATAGATAGATCATTAGGGTTGGAAGGGACCTCAGGAGATCATCTAGTCCAACCCCCTGCTCAAAGCAGGGCCAATCCCCAACTGGCCCCTTCAAGGATTGAACTCACAACCCTGGGTTTAGCAGGCCAATGCTCAAACCACTGAGCTTTCCCCAAGGTACCGCCCCTGCTCCGCCCACAACTTGCATGGGGGGGGGAAGGAGGTGGAGAGGAGCACCCACTGGCCAAAAAAAATAAAAAGCACCTGTGATTATAGATGCAGTCATGGATATTAGTCATGTTGATCAAATAGGCATTTTGCTTTGCTTTGCTTTAATATTGGTCACACTGAAGGAAAAGTAGATATACAAAAGCATGTTGTAAGCTTTGCTGACAATGAGTGAGGCAGATGCCACATCCTTGTGTGACCAGTTAGCAAGCATGGATTAGACCCCAAATACATATCTGGACAGGGATATGTAGAGGCCAGCGTTATGATCGGAGCTCATGGAGGCCTGCAAGCAAAAATTAGAAAATATCTTTCAGGCAAGGGATGCAAAACATAAGTACCATACATCCATTGCCCAGCCCATCAAGTTACTGTAGCTTGGCTTCATGCTGCTGAAGACAACCTTCAGATCCAGACTGGCCTTTTCGTCACAACTTTTCAGGAAATATTTATATATTTTGCAGACTAATCATTGATAGGAAAAACTAATGGGTAATCTAACAATTATCCTTATCTTCAAACTACAGTTTCACAATGGGAAGAGGAACTTGATTATGTACTTCACACCTATGAAGTTGACAGGATTAACGTAGTTCATGAAAGGAGACCTTTCTATCTAAAGGCACTCTGCAAGATTAGCTGGGCAGTTCAAATGGAAGCCAGTGAGGCAAGGATAGTAAATATTCACAGTATAGTTCAATGCCTAGAACAGTGTTTCTCAAATGCAGCCACCAGGGCCTTTTCTTGCAGCCACAGCCTCTTGGGCTGTAATTGGGGGTGGGAGAGGTGTTGGCAAAGCAGTGGCTCCTCCCCTGGGGCTGCCTGCAGGGGTTGGTTCCTACCCCCTTCCAGAGCCACAAACATCATAAAAATAGGCAACCAGTGTGAGTTCCCCACTTCCCCAGGGGCAGTGGGGCTCCAGCTTCAGGCTTCTGCCCTGAGGTGGTGGGCAGCAGGATCTGGCCATGTGGCGGTGGGCTCTGTTCCTCAGCCACAGGGTTTTGGGCACCATCCCTGGACTCCCCCCCACGCCATCACTTCGACTCCCACTGCCTCCTCCAGACCCCCATTGCCCCTGCCCCCTTACCCACTTCCTCACCCAAGGATTAATTTGTCCCCCAGCTTGCTGGGGATGAGTAAGTCTGCTGTGAACAGTGATATTAAATATACAAATATCACTTTTCACAGTAGCAGACTTACTAGCTAGCCAGTCTAAAAAAAATAATCAAAATATGCAAAGCATATTTTTGTTTCTATTCTGTTTAGGTCCAATAAAGAATAGAGACAACTATACGTTATTGTTATTGAGTCTGCAAAAAAAAAAAAAAACTTACATAAGTTACAATGATATGGACACACGTGCATATTTACTTGTTTTTCTTAAAGTTAATTAAGTATTTTAGGAAAAGTTCTCAGAGTGGTCACCAGCAAGAGTTGGTAGCCATACTCTGAGGCCACCAAAAATTATATTGGGAGAACCCCTGGCCTAGAAGATGAAAATGTTGCTGAACACAGGAGTAGCAAGGACATACATTGAGCAAAAATCAACCTGTCTTTGATGGCCTGGATGTTCTACCTCACTGTTGGACTCCATGCTACATGTCTGCTAACCATACTCTGCCCCTTACATCTGCCCTTGTATCAATCTACAGTCTGCAGCGAAATGGAGCAAACATTAGTATTAAATGCTGCAAATCAAGTCTAACAATCAAGTCAGTAAAGTAAAATATAACCAGTTAGTTTAACCAGAAGATCATTCATAGCTTTAACCAGGAGTTGGCTCAATTCCATGCAGTGTTGGAGAACCTATTACAATGCTTCTGAAATATATATTTCAGCTGGCTGTCATACAAGTTGCTGAATATCTATATTCACAACATTGGCTGAGGTTAATAAAGTAAACAGCAGCCAGACGGCTTTAATAAGTCATCAATATTTATGAGGATTCTCTTTTAATTGGGATGACTGCAGCCAATTTCAAGCTTTTGTGCACTAGACCAATTTTAAAGTAGCATTTACACTGCACAGTATGCTTCTGCCTTCTCTGATCTGATAGGTGACAGACAAGCAGAGGCACTCTGTCCAAAGACTTGAATGGTCCAATGGGATCTAATTACTAGAGCGGAGAAGCTGCCACTCCTATTGTTAGACCCCAGCCAGTGCTAAATGTTTTGTTGTTGCATCCTGAAATGACCCCACCCGGATCAGCAGCTAGGCTCTCTCAGTACAAAGGCCTTGGCTGCAGAATTGACTCCTCTGGCAGCTCCTGAGAGTGAGGCTGAGGATCATGAGTGCACAGTGCAAAGGATGTTTAGGCCGACAGATCAGAACCTTTGAATTTAGGGCTCAGTTGTAGCATTTAGAGCCAGATTTACTCTGGGGGAGGGGAAAGGAAGTGCATCTGAGCAATACTGCCTGGAACCAGTATGTCTACTCATAGGCACAGAGTTCTGCTCCTGCCAGTGGGTGCTCAATCCCCCTTTCCCTCCAGCCCCACCACAGCTCTGCCCCCTCCCTGCCCCTATTCCAACTCCTTCCCCAAATCCCCACCTCAGCCCCACCTCCTCCCCTGAACATGCCATGTTCCTGCTCCTCCCCCTACCATCCGGAGCGGCCAAACCACTGTCTGGCAGCGGCTGGTGGGAAGCGTTGGGAGGTAGGCAGAGGAGCGGGGACGTGGCATACTCAGAGGAGGAGGCAGAAGAGGAGATGGGGAGGGGGGAGGAGAGCTTTTCCCCATGGGTGCTCCAGCCCCAAAGCATCCACAGAGTCAGCGCCTATATGTCTACTGACTCCAAGATCACAAATCCGCATTGAAGAGAGCTTGTCCACTCAGCAGCCATTACCTTATCTTTTGAAAAGGGGTAGCTTACCCTACCTCCAGCACAGCTGTCTAGCTGCAATCTGTGAACATGAGGGAGAGGCCCAAGGCCATACTCCACCTAAGCAAGGGTCTATGAGCAACATCAAAGAACAGACTCAGGTCCAGCCATCCTCTTGCTTTTGTTTTTGAGGTCTGCACACACCTGCCTGCTGAGCCTTCAGTCCCATGTAGGAAAGTGAACCTTATAGGGTTATCTGGGTTCTGCCAAGGGTCTGATAGGTGAGACCCATACTCCATACCTCCTTTACTGCTGCTTTAGCTAGGATGCGTTTTCCCTCGCTCAGCTCATTATGTAGTTGAATAAAGCAGCCTGTTCCCAGCCTGCAGACCTGTAGGTGAAGTGTTTCTTGTTCACAGAGTGGCCCCCTGACAAATGTGGTGATGAAGAAAAAGGTAAGAATGGCAATTTTGGGGAAAATTGAGGCATTTAATCAGCAAATGAGGATTAACAGCAATACACTGAAAGATTGGGCCACCATTCCCTTATAAATTAGATGACAGATAAGGACAAACAGAAAATAATATTCCCCAGTGCCTAAGGCAGTAAAAACTTCTTCCCTCTTAAGGAGTTTGTTCCAGCCTCAGAAACCAGGAGATAGAAGTTCAGAAAACCTGCAAAAGATCTTAACCAAGCAAGGTAACAGGGTTCACTACTCACCACTTGCACACCTTCTAGCAGCCCATCTGGGAATGAGCTCACCACGGTTAGATGCTCCTTTCACAGTCACCTCTTGTCTCAATCGCACCCTCCAGGACTCCGCACGGTTTTTGTCTTTGTGACTCAGCCCATGTCATTTTAGTTCTCCCCTTCCAGGGGTCTGTCAAGGTCTCTCTGGACAAGCTGCTGTTCCAGGCAGGCCTGTGTTTTATGGCCAAGGCTGTACCACTTCCCAGGGCTAGCAGGGGAAACCCAGCTCTGCCCCAGGTTTGAGACCACAGACCTATGGTCTACTGGCACCCAGCCGTGGTTGCTACTTCCTGAGGCTTTCTGCAGCTTCCTCTTTCAAACCTCTGCAACCTCTGGGTTTACCACCCATCTAAGCTTCCTCCACTCCCTGTGGCTATTTCTCCCTTTAGCTTCTTGGCAGACCCTGTAATCTCTAACAAACCTCCCTCCTGTAAGTAAGTCACTACGACACTTTCCCCCTGTAGCCCCTTTCTGTTCCTAGCCTGATGGAAGCCCTGCCTGTGCCAGCCCAGGTAAGCTTCATCCTTAATTACACATTATTGAGCCCTAGCTCCCCTCCAGGTGCAGCCTATGGGCCCATCTTAGCCTCCCTTAACCCCTTCAGTTCAGCTGTGGGTGAACACCCCATCACAAGCACAGCACACCAAAGCCAGACGTTGCTGTGAAACATTTCATGTTTCATACTAGAATGAGGGGGAAAGGTGAAAGTGTAGCTGTGTATGTGGTGGAATCAGCAAGATGAACAGAATGTTGCTCATTTGGAAATGTCCTAGGGGCTATGTGGCAGGATAGATTTGTTTGAATTCTCTCATTAGTAACACCACAAAGACAATTGCTGGCAGCAGGAACTTAACCTGGTCCAAAGCTGTAGAATTAGCCAAAACAACAGAAGCAGCAGTGAAAAACTTGTAAGATTTGCACTTGAAATGCAGGGATAATCAAACTAACTCGATAAACAAAACCTATCATGGCTTGAAAGGGACTCAGGCTCCTGAGGGGGTTTCCATAGTGGAGGAGCTCGTTTTGCATCAGTTTGTAAATTTAAAATGGCCCAGTGTCATTAATGCCTCAAGATTGGATGCTTAGCCAGCAAATGCAAAGGCAACTATCAAACTGCATCTCAAGTCCCTGAGGGCAGACCCCAAAAGACCAGAGGCAATGGAAGAAAGCAGGCGGCGTTTTATCTTGTGGTGGAGGAAGACAGAGAGGAGGAGGTGCACACTATGTACTGTCTAAAAGGGAAGAAAGTGGGACCTTATGAAGTAATGGTAGAATTAAACAGTCAGTACATATGGAAGTAGATTTAGGGGCTTCAGCTACTGCAATCAATGAATATACATATTAGCAGTACCAAGCATGACTGAGCTCAGTAGTGAATGCAAACCTATGTCGGGGAACCCATCCATGTGGTCAGTTCTGTGCTTGTTGCTGTGAAATATAAAAGCCAAAAGAAAAAGTTCCCAGTTCCAGTGATCTGGGAACCAAGGCTGAATCTGTTAGGCAGAGATTGGAGGAAGTCAGTCTCTGGCTGCCAATGAAAGGTGTGACCCTATGAGAGAGAGGAGACCCTGGTTATTTAAAACAGAGGTTTTCAACTTGTTTCTGAGCCACCCCCCCTATAAAAACTCCACAGCACACCTGTGCTACAATAACTGGCTTTCTGTATATACAAGCCAGAGCCAGTGTTAGGGAGTAGCAAGTAGGGCAATTGCCCAGAGCCCCATGCCACAGGGGCCCTCCTAAAGCTACATTGCTCAGGCTTCAGCTTCAACTCAGGGGGTGGGGCTTAGGGCCTCGGACTTCAGCCTCATGCCGTGGGGCTTTGGCTGGGGCTTTCCGCCCTGGGCCCAAGCAAGTGTAATGATGGTCCTGCTTGCTGCCCCGCCAGGCCCCTGACTGAGAACCACCGATTTAAAATACCACATCCAGGCTGCAAACTAAGGAGGTGAGTGTACTTAAGTGGTCATCAAGGGGTTAACTGGTTACTCAGAGTATTATGGGTTAGAGCCATGCTCCACTTCTCCCTTACTTCCTGTTTGATTACTCTGTGTCCCCCCCGCCCCCTGTTTATGTAGCTAAAGAAAGCCGCAGGTTCTCAGCCTGCAGTACTCTAAGTAAAGTGTTTTTCTTGTGCACTGAGCAATCTCTTTACAAAAGTCAGCTTTGCTGCTGCCGCTCCTGAGAAACACCCTTTTGCAGTGTGGCTGTGAGCTCTTTTCAGAACAGTGCAGGTGCGTGATGCAACTACCTATCCAGAAATCAGTGAAGCTGACAAGCCCCAAAGGCCTGTCAAGTCCAGATTGGGAACAAACTGGAAAACAGAGAGGGAAGAATAAATATTTGGCAAATCTGTCTTGTTCTTGATAACCTTAGAGGGCTACTTAAATTCATATTAGGTGCAACATTTTCAGATAGAAATGTGATTTTTTTCAGTTGTTGAGTCCGTTTAACTACAGTGCCTGCACAGTAGCCTGCAGCATTTTATTGTGTGAGAAAGCTTAACCCCGTGTTACTTGGATAATGAAAAGCAGTGGTGATGTGGATTTTTATTTCTTGCTGCTGCTGTCCTAAGAGCTTATATGTCATGATTCAAACAACTGGGGACAGATTTGCAGCATTATTTTGTTAATAGGAATGCAGCCCCTGCGGCAACAGAGTAGAGTCATCACATGGATTGACTTTTGTAGGTAGGCACAAAGCCACCTTTCCCCATTCAAAACAAGGAAATGCTGTTTATACAGAATGGGGGGTGTTTTCCAGGCCAAACAGGATGGTTCTGCCTATGCTGCCTGGCCCCCAGTGTCAGGTTTAGATGGGATGGATTCTGTGCGCAGGGAGGGTTAGCACAGAACACAGTCCAGCAGGGCAGGCGGAGGTAGCATTGTGCCACCCAGATTTTATGCTGCTGAACGGATGTGTGTCCCCCCCACTCTAATTTACAGCAGCCTCCTGCGGGCTGCCACGGGGCTGCCACAGAACGAGAGCATTGCCAACCCCAAGTGTTCAGGAATCATGAAATCAGCCCACTTGAAAGATAGATTGGCTTAAAAAGCACTTTAATGGCCCCTGTACACTACCACCATACGTTGGCCAGAGAGGAGAATGGGCCCCTCAGCCATACTTTCCACAGCAGCAGACATAAGGGGCTAAGTCCTCAACTGCCCTAATGATGGCTTATCCCACCCCCAAACATCTCTTGTGTAGAGGGAACTGAGCTGCTGTGGTTCCTTCCTGCAGCCAATGCATGGGGGGCTGGGAACAGTACTATAGCAATCCCAGCTGCCAGAACAGCCCCTTGGAGTCACAGGCAGCCCTTAGGCTGCTCTAAGTTGCTCTGTGGAGACTGTTCTGGAGCAGACTGGCCCATGGTCAGTGGAGCACTGCAGTCCATGGCTACCTTTGCATATGCCTGAGTTGACCGGACTGCTACGTGGGGTAACTAGAGATATGGCCAACTCAGCAGCAACATTGTGTTGCAGCTGCAGAAGAAAAACAGACTTGCTCACAGAAGTGTGGCTTAGCTCACTGGACCTGTTGTTAAACTAGGAGAGGACGCCTCATTTGACAAGGTTTAATCCAATCGTGTGGCAGCTGTGGCTATTCAGTATATCAAGTCCTATTTTCTCAGTTCAGTGCCTATAGGAAGCACAGGGTGTGTGTGTGTGTGTTTGGGGGAGGGGGTTACATTAGACCTGAGGAGGTAGAAAGGTAAGAGCTGTTATTCTCAGCCTATACTAATGTGCAAAAATCAAGTTCTGTTTTCACCAAAGTGATAAAAGTAGTAGCATTTTTCAATTCACCTCATACAGGAGCAATTTATAAAAGTTTATTACATAACTGCACTCAAAAACAAAATGTTAAAACTTTAGAGCCTACAAGTCCACTCAGTCCTACTTCTTGTTCAGCCAGTCACTAAGAGAAACAAGTTTGTTTACATTTATGGGAGATAATGCTGCCTGCTTCTTCTATTTGTCACCTGAAAGTGAGAACAGGTGTTCATATGACACTTTTGTAGCTGGCATTGCAAGATATTTACGTGCCAGATGCGCTAAAGATTCACATGCCTCTTTATGCTTTGGCCATAGTTCCAGAGGACATGCTTCTATGGTGATGATGTTTGTTAAAAAAATAATGCCTTAATTAAATTTGACTGAACTCCTTGGGTAGAATTGTATGTCTCCTGCTGTTTTACCCTCATTCTACATATATTTCATGTTATAGCAGTCTTGGATAATGACCCAGCACTTGTTCATTTTAAGAACACTTTCACTGCAAATTTGACAAACTGCAAAGAAGACACCAATATGAAATTCTACAGATAGCTACAGCACTCGACCCAAGATTTAAGAATCTGAAGTGCCATCCAAAATCTGAGGGGGACGAGGTGTGGAGCATGCTTTCAGAAGTCTTAAAAGAGAAACACTCCGATGCGGAAACTACAGAACCCAAACCACCAAAAAAGAAAATCAACTTTCTGCAGGGGGCATCTGATTCAGATGATGAAAATAAACATGCATCGGTCCACACTGGTTTGGATCGTTATCTAGCAGAATCTGTCATCAGCATGGACGCATGTCCTCTGGAATGGTGGTTGAAGCATCAAGGGACAATCTTTAGCACATCTCTCATGTAAATATCTTGCAGCACTGGCTACAATAGTGCCATGCAAATGCCTGTTCTCACTTTCAGGTGATATTATAAACAAGAAGCAGGCAGCATTATCTTCTGCAAATGTAAACAAACCTGTTTGTTTGAGCAATTGGGTGAACAAGAAATAGGACTGGTTGGACTTGAAAGCTCTAAAGTTTGATGTTGTAGAAAATGTAGAAAACATCCAAAAATATTTAAAATAAATGGTATTCTATTGTTTAATCATGCAATTTTTTTTAATCGCTTGACAGCCCTACTTTCAATAAAAAGATAGAAAAGCAGTTAATGGAAATCTATTATTCAGACATTTGAATTCAGCACTGAAAATGAATCAAGAGTGTCTCAAATGGATATTTTGGAATACAGAATTGTTAGATTAAGCAGATCTAAATGAATATTTCATTTATAATAGTTACATTTATTGGTAGTCAAGATTTTCAGAAATCAGCATTGATGCAACATCAGAGATTTCTAATAGATGGAATGAAGAACTACATAATTATTCCGGGGAAGACTGAGTTTGATGTATAGGTGGGATAAATTTGTATCAAATACTACAGAGGTTACTTAATTACATTTTCATGCCAAGCAGTATGGGATACAATTCCACTTGGCAGTGTATATTAAATGTGATATATATAAAAGTGGACATGGACACTCTTTGCATACAGTTTGAAAATGTAGAAAAATTGTAACTTTTTCAAATGGAACATGCAATTTGTTGGATGTTTGGCTCATTTAATCTCTATGTTTTAATGTAACTTCTAAAAGAAAAGTGTCTCTTTTGTTTACTGTCTTTTGACAGGGTTATTTGATTTCACCCAAACATGAATATAGCTCAGTAATGTCTTCTGTAAAGGTCTGTTTTTACCCACTGATATTACAGGATTCCAGTACACAAAGGGATAATGATTTATGTCTCAGAGGTAGAGGTGGTTAAGATGGTGGCAGTGCTTAAATTCTGGTGTAGACCCACAATCACCTAGCAGGGCTGGATAGGTTAGGTGCCCATCTCCTCAGGGACCACATGGCTGTGTTTATATTTTCCCTCCAGCAAACTAAGGGCCCATGAAGGCTAATGGGAGTTTTGCTGTTGATGTCAGTGTGGGCAGGAGTATGCCCCACCCAAGACTGGCCCTGGGATCTCTGATTGACCAGTCAGCACTGCTAATGCACTGCAAGGGTGTTCTCCAGTTCATTCTGGATTTTGTCCAGGAAGTTCTCAGTGTGATGCCTTGCGGAGGGTTAGGATTTTCCGAGGGGCACAGCACTGGCATGATTCCCGAGCTGAGCTAGACCAACACTAAGCACTGTTGAAAGTCTCACCCTAAGTGAATTGTTCCTGCCACCATTTTTTCCTCCCATTTGCCTCATTAGAGAGCCTCATTTTCCCCCATCTAAATCTCTGCTGCTAGTGTTGCCAGATGCTGTTCCTCCTTGCTGGCCCGAGCTGTTGCTACCAGAGTCTGCCTCTCCCCTTGAGCTTTTCCATACTGAGAGAAGAAATCAGGGAAACCAGATATGTTAGAGGAATGAAGCAGGACCCTGATCCTCCTGAAATTCCCAGCAGTAAAAAGACTTTCTTGCCCACAACAGCACTCCTTAGAGGCCACAGAGAGCCAGGGAACTGGCGGGTCTTCAAGAGGAAAATGCAACCCTCAGTAAGAGTTTTCTACAGGTTAACATTTAAACTCGCTTACACATAACTTTTCTCCTGTGAAGACAACCTGTAAAAAACAATTTTTTATTTTTATTTTTTTAAAAAGACACTCATGAAACAGTCAAATGGATCAAAACATTTGGAAACAGCTGCCAGATTCTGGGTGCATGAAACCAAATAATTATAGCATCAATCACAATCTTATCTATAAAGTAATTTTCTTTATTTAAGTTAAAGTTTTCAAGGATGGTTTCCATCTATAAAATGAACAAAGGACAAGCTCTGTACAGCAGTTTTTTTTAAACCAACTGAAAAGAATTTCCAAACTGTATTTTGAAAATTTGCAAAACAAGCTCACATGTACCATAAATTTTTGCTTTGAAGACTATAAGAAAAGATCTTTCAGAGAAGACTCCATCACAATTTGATTCAGGGGTTCTTAGGAATTTTACCTTTCTAAGGGGCTCATAATAATCCTGATACTTTAAGAATAATTAAATCACAGTAAATAACTTTGGCACACAGTCATGTAAACATATCTAACAAAAGGACACAACCTCTTTTCTGTTCTGCGCCCATGACACATACAGTGATGCTGTCTATTGTACAGCTCCTATATTAAGACGCATCTGCATAGCTTCCATAGGGGTTTAAAGATATATTTCTATTTCGCAATATGTAGGATGACATCTAAAGACTTGGTTTGCAATCAAGAAGGGGGAAGGGGCGGAATTTATAAAAATTAAGACTTTTTACTAGTAATCCTGCTTAGAGACAGAAATCAGAACAGTCAACCATATCTAGACTCGCTCCTGATGTCAGTTAGCAGTAGCTTGTCCATTTGCTAAGCTCCAAGTCATACAGGGAAATGCAGGGCAGTATGAATTTAGTGCACCTTTTAAATTCTCTTCTCTCAGAACAATTAGACCATAATGAATGTGCTGCTGAGATCAGTCTTCAAGAATTCAAACATTTATTCTCAAGAGTAGCAGCAAACCCCACCATGACTGAATCACATCCCTCTGCAAACTCAGCTAGTTTAGGCCTAATATACACCTAAAAGTTAGGTTGACCTAGCTACATTGCTTGTGAGTGTGAAAACCCGACACCACAGAGACCGAGTTAAGCTGACATAAGCTCCAGTATAGACACTGCTAGGTCAATGGATCAATTTTTCTGTGGACCAAGCTAACCCCCTCTAAAGCAGATTTGCTACAGTGACAGAAAACCCCCTTACATTGCTATAGCAAGTGTCTGGCTTCTGTTGTGCCTGTAGCATAGATATACCCTCAAAGGGTGTGGATGGGGAGAAACTGAAGGCCAAAAACAAGTTGTTTATCCATTGCAAGCCACCTTGAAACAGGCAAATGCCCAGAGTTTTTACTGGAGGAGATAAAAGGATTGAAGGGTGGGGGGAAGAAGAGAGAGATCCCTCCTCTTCATGTATTTGTAGGAGAGTTGGACGGGAGAAGCGCTGATTCAATCTCTTCCCTAAGTGTTCCTGGTATACCCAAAAGACACCTGTGTAGATCCACAAATGCATGTTATGCAGCTCCAACTCATACATTATACACATTTATGGGCCTCTTATTTCAATGTCCGTCACTGCAAAGTAAAAACCATTTTTCCTGGAGAGATTCCACTTACTGTACTAAATGCAGCCAGAAAGGAAAGTGCAGCTCATGAAATACTCTGCTCCCCGAGACTCAGAAAAAGGAAAAGACCACTGTTATAGTACGGTTTAGTAACAATATTTCTAAATCTTTCTTTCGAATCAGCCCTTAGGCTGTTTGAGATCCATTATCTTACCAAACTAGATTTTACATCGCTCATCTCCAAGTTATCAATGCAGTGTTTATTGTTGCCAGCACTGATTCTTTCCTTTTTTTTATTTTAAAAACAAATGCTTCAGTGAGCTTTTAACAAATCATATAGTCTAGGCAAACATAAGTGAGTAGGTCAATACTGGGGTCAAGTTAACTTCGACAGCATTGCTTTAATACAAAAATGATGTCAATTGGGCTGAAGCTGTAAATTGTATTTATTCTAAGGTTAAAAACACCACTTGGCATCTCCAGGCCGTACTCTGGGTACCAGGATCAGTTTCAAAAATTCTGTTTGGAGGAATTAAAAAAAAAAGAGGATCCCCTATAGCAGGTTTATAGATTAAACAAGGGCAACTCTGAGATATCATGTAGCTGCTGATCCTTGCAGATTAAAACTTATGATCATAATGTGCTATCTGTACACAGTGATGCTACTATTCTGTCTTATCCTGACTCATTAAGACAAAGAAATTAAGCTGATCAGAGTCCTGCTAAAAAACCAAACTGTGCTGAACCCCAATGGCTGCACCTGTGAAACAGCTGCACTGCTTATATAATTTTAATAAAAGAAAAAAAGTATTTTAAAGACCAAGTACTAAAGAAATGTTCAACATAAATATCAAGTATAAGTTTACAGATACCCAGGGCACACGTAGTGAATTCCCAGTCAGAAGAGACAATCCAAGCAATGATGTGTGCAGATCCATCAGTTTGTTCTGCTGTTTCTCTTCCTCCTCTTGAGTTCCATAATCTCTGCAGATAGTCAAGTGCTAAGAAATAGGTCCAGTTTGCAAAGCAAAAGCATCCAGTGTTAGCATCGACATGACACGCCTTCACACAGTTTTGTTCTCTCAACAGTCCAATCCACTTTCCGGTTTAAGTATGTTAATCACTTGGTTGATAATTACAAGATGAGGAAAATTGATAAACAGTTGGGAATAATGATAAAATACATATATTATATATATGTATAATATATATATTTAGAGTCCATCATAGAAAAGTTCATATTCAAATATACCAATTACACATGGAAAAAAACCCTTCAAAATGACACTTCAGCTTCTGGAAACCACAAATGATGATTTCTATGTAAATGGAGATTTCAATTTCTCCTAACAGTTTATTTTCCCCAGTCTTCCTCCCCCCGCCCTACTCCCCTCCCTCCTTCTGTGTGTTAAGATCCATTTTCTACTGTACATCAATTGTTTCTAGGGATGTTAATCATCTGCTGTGCAAGTACTAAACTGAAGTCAGATAGGAACTGAGAAGTCTTTACACCAGAAGGGAACTTTGCTGCACTACATTCAGTGAGATAATTGCAGTGTTCCACATCCCCTTGGTTCCCTTGTGTTCGGCTTTGTTCTCTCCTACTTTCAGACGAAGATGGAATACTGAGGTATATAAGTTCCATGGAAAGTTTAAGAAATATATCAATCAAAACTTTGCCCAATGTCTAGGAAACAAGATGGCGTTGTGTGTAAGCCCTTCTATTGCTGTAGATTAAGTGTGAATTTCCACTGTTGTGACAGAGAAGGATTGCAGACCTCAACGGTAAGACCGCCATTTTTGGCATTTCGGCTGTCTAGACACAGATTACTGCCAACATGCCTCAGTTTAGAGTTGCTCTCAATTTGCTCCCATTTCTGGAAAAAAAAATAAAATAAAGTAATGAGCTATCCAAGTGTGCATAAAAATGTGTTTCATGTTCTGCCTTCCTAGTTCTCCATCAAATCCCTCCCCGGCCTCTGTTTGTGGTAATTCTGAGACAACAGTTTAGATACTGTCCTTTAAGACTTACCAAACTATCACAAGCCATGCTAACACAACCATTAATCCAGCTAATACTTTGCACTAGAAATGGAGGTTACACCAAGTCATTTTGTCCAGCTCTCTCCTCAAATACATACAATCCCAATGCAGTGCCAGGTTAGAGGCCTGCAAAGCCTGCAGCTGTGGTCCCCTCAACCTGCGGGACATAGAAATGTCAGCACTAACTTCAGCTCCCCGCCACCCCCCTTCCCCCTCCAATGTTTTAAAATTGTAAATCACAAGAACTGATCCCCAAGGCAGTCTTTCAGAGGTTGTGCAACCATGGCCCTAGAGCCCACCTAATTAATTTGTGGCTGTTAAAAGCAGCATTGTCCAGAGCAATGCTGAGGACTGTTGTCTGATTGACCATGTATGGGACTAAGAACAAGGGACTCCTGTATTCTATTTCTAGCTGACAGTTTCCCACTGTGACTTTTTTCAAGAACTCTCTTCCTTGGTTTCGCTGTTAAAATAAGGATAATACTTGTCCTGCTTTTAAGGGTGGAGTTTGTGACAATAATGTTGGTAAATACTGTAACTAGAATGCCCACAAACCCTCTGACAGATGGGGACCTAGCAGCTCACAGCCTATTCAAAGAAGTGAC
Source organism: Chelonoidis abingdonii (assembly GCF_003597395.2). Taxonomy (NCBI): domain Eukaryota; kingdom Metazoa; phylum Chordata; order Testudines; family Testudinidae; genus Chelonoidis; species Chelonoidis abingdonii. The sequence goes on from NC_133771.1 coordinate 135,732,936, forward strand.
CTTTGCCAAATTTTTGTAAATATTGGCAACTGCATAGAGACTCTGGCATAAGCAGAAGTGGTCTCCTTTCCTGGATGAGAAGACTGAGGGGGTTGGGCTGACAGAGGGAAGGGAGATACCTGAAGTTCTGACCCAAACATATTTTGTAAAATGAATCCATTAAGTTTGGTTGTATCTCAGTTAAAATTCTCACTAAATCAGGGGCGGGCAAACTTTTTGGCTCGAGGGCCACATCAGGGTTGCGCAATTGTATGGAGGTCTAGGTAGGGAAGGCTGTGCTTCCCCAAACAGCCTGGCCCCTGCCCCCTATCTGCCCCCTCCCACTTCCTGCCCCCTAACTGCCCCCCTCAGAACCTCCAACCCATCCAACCCCCCTTCCTCCTTGTACTCTGACTGCCCTCTCCCGAGACCCCTGCCCACCATCCAACCTTCTGCTTCCTGTCCCCTGACTACCCAGACCCCATCCAGAGCCCCGCCCCAACAGCCCCCACCCCTTATCCAACCACCCTCTGTTCCTCATCCCCTGACCACCTCCTCCCAGGACCCTCTGCCCCTAACTATCCCCCCCGGATCCCATCCCCTTATCCAAACCCCCTGCTCCCTGTCCCCTGACCTGTCCTCCCACCCCATCCACATCCCCACCCCCTGACAGGCCCCCTAGGACTCTCACTCCCAACACTTCCTGTTTCGCATCCCCTGACTGCTCTCCCCCTCTTCCCTGACTGCCCTTCAGGATTCCCCGCTCCCTTACCCAACTCCCCTGCTCCCTGCCCCCATACCAGCAGCAGAGCTCACAGCCGCAACGCCTGGCCAGAGCTAGCTGCGCTTCCCACACTGCCCAGAGGGCGCGACGGGGCAGAGGGACAGCGGGGGAGGGGCTGGGGACTAGGCTCCCTGGCTGGGAGCTCAGGGGCCAGACAGGACAGTCCTGCAGGCTGTATGTGGCCTGCAGGCCTTAGTTTGCCCACATCTGCACTACATAGTATCTCACAGAAAGCAAACTCCCAGTCACAAAGTATTTGCAGAATAGTTGCTCGCTGAGCACAAAAGCACAGAGGCTTAGAGGCAAAAAAACCCCATGGCTTTGCAGAGCAGACTTCTCTATGACTATATGAAAGGGATTTGCTGCTGAGATGACTCTGCAAATGTGATTTTACTTGTGCACGGCAACTGAAGACAAAATAACTGTGCTGCTTAATAATGCAATTTGTTTAGGGAGCCTGGTGCTCTCACAAAGTGCAGTCCTATGTCTGTCTTCATTTTTTGCCTTCTCCCTAGTTCCAGAAAGGCTTTTCCTTCTAATATTTTCCTTTTAAATGATATGTAAAACATGTACATCAGTAGCAGCAGACATGTCAGGTCTTGGTTGCTGAGGTCTGAAGGGGAGAGGGAATCGAGCTCTATTCTCTTCAGAGAGAGAGACTGTCACATGTTCAGGCTTCGCTGAAATATGGGCTTCAAAAATATATTATGGATCTGTCTCTGGAAGTAGGTTTGATAGCACAGACCCATGCAGTACACACCACCACTGCTGGGCTGACCTACTGATAAGGCAAGTTTGAGGAGGACAGCTTTGTATATTGAGATTACATGGACACGACCTCAAAATGCACATCCCATCCCTTACTGATCTCTGTTCCTTGCATTTCTTATTATATTTCCATTCGACTGTTTACTATTATACTAGCATCTAAGCTGTAATATATGTTGGTAATTATTTGTTAGTCTTCCTTTACATTCTATTACGTTACCATATGATAGTTTCACTTAGGAACACAAGAAAAATATCCACTTGCAATGTAAATAAAAAAACTCTAGATTACACAAGTGATGTGAGCACTTAACATTCTTCTTGTTGAAATAAGAGAGAGACAGACAGACAAACAGGCATCAGTGAAAATCTAAACCAAATATTCTAGAGACTCGACTGCTGTAAAAAACGTTATACTGAAAACTTTGTTACCTCATATGGACAGATTTAGTGCATTTCTCATGGGTTTTAGATGGGGAGAGGAAGAAGGTCATCTGAGCACAAAGGTCCAAAAGACTTCCAAGGTATTTGTGAGATGTTCTCACTAGAATTATTTGATGGAGGACTTGGAGGGAAAAGGTTTATGGTGCAAGTGTTACTGCAGCTTTCCACCTATATTCCATAATGCACTTTAAGAAATTACATACTCATATACCTTAGTAAAAAGACATCAATAGAAGATAGACCCCAACGCAGCCCTCAGTTATACCTATGCAACCTCAAAGCTTCATAGGGGTTTTAAGGGTGTAAATGAGGGCTCAACTTGGCCCTAAATTTGGACCTGCTGGCCTCCTAGGTTACTATCTTCAGAAGGGAGGGGCTACACACTATTTTCTCCATCTAGAGGCCATGGTCTCTGAAACACAGTCTGCCATTACATATCCCTGCATGTATCTTTATCTTTCCTCAATTAAAGACTCAAGACTGTTTCCTTTTTACCTAGTTTGCCAGCATTTAGATTCTTATGGGCACATTGCCTTGATTATTAAAAAAAAAAAAAAATGTATGTTTGCGTTAACACCACCAAGATACCTTCTGAGAGGGGTCACTTAGTAGGCTACTGAGAGATTTTGACAGCCCTTTTCTAAATATCTGACCTCCACATAATTTAGTAGGAAAAATTTAGTCTCCTTATACTAGTTCCACTAATACTGTCTCTTTTCCACTAGACTCCTTTCTGAGTTTCACATCCATCTCAAATCAAGTTATCAATGCCTCTTTGCGGCCACACAAATGGGTGAAGTGCTCAACACACAAGCATGGCCTCATTTTATTTCTACTGCAGTTCCCAACTGTCCTGCTGGCAGTGAGAGTCATCTGCATCCTGATTTATACACATGTGGGGCAGAGAGCAAACTATTGGTTTGTACAGGCCAAGAACCACAGCAGGTTAAGTATGCATATGTGCGCGCACACAGAGATTTTTGATTTTCCAGTAGAACTGCTTGCACAGTGAGTTATACACATTATGTACTCACTTGTCTACCATCACTTTCTCTGCAGCCCTGGAGTTTTATTAGTGAACTAGGTGCTCGGTCCACAACAGTAAGGCACAAATCCATATGTTTCACTGACTTGTCCTTAGTTAAGGCCCATTCCTGGAACACAAGGAAATAAAATGAAATATATATTTGTGAACATAGAAACATGCAAAAACATATGCAAACATGCTCAGTTGGCCTATGTTAGACTCCTGTAAAAAGGCTCAGAAGGGACTTTCTGTAACCAAGAGCCCCACTTTGGATTTAAAGCATCAAGTGTTTGAACAGTGCTTTTTCCACACACAGTTTTAAAAGCAGTGTAAACTAATATTCCAAACTGACAACCTTCTGTTATGACTGGTCAGATTCAGAGCCCATTTTAGCTGGAACCATATTGACACATGGTCCTCTAGGACCCCAATGTAGCTGAGGACTAATTTACTGTGAAACTGCATCTTGCACCTCCGTCTCCCTCCAAAGCATGAGCCTCATCTTCCGAGAGTCATCTATGCAACTATTTTTAGAATGCTAGCGTGGGCCCCACCAACGCAAAACTGCCCACCTGGGCTCAAAACACTGCATACACTGGGGGTCGGCAGCCTTCAGAAGTGCTGTGCCGAGTCTTCATTTATTCACTCTAATTTAAGGTTCCGCATGCCAGTAACACATTTTAACATTCTTAGAAAGTAAGTCTATAATATATAACTACACTATTGTTGTATGTAAAGTAACAGGTAGGGACTAGCCTGCCCTAGCTGAGCAGCACGCCGACAGGACTTTTAACGGCCCAGGTGGCGGTGCAGTTCTGGGTTGCAACTCACGATTTGAAAACCACTGGTCTATACGTCTCTTTAAAGTTTGAGCTAAACGGCTTAATGGATAAATTACCTTATGTTAATCCAGGCAGTTAATTTCCAGTGGTGTTTAGGAAAGAGGTTACTTCAAAAGCCTGTTGTTCACCCAGGACTGTAGGCTTTTGGAGTAACCTCTTTCCTAAACACCACTGGAAATTAACTGCCTGGATTAACCTAAGGTAATTTATCCATTAAGCCATTTAGCTCAAACTTTAGAGACATATAGACACATGGACAAAAAGGGTTATGTAGCTTGCAGGCTAATCTACCCGATTCAACCTTTAGAGACAGGTTAGAAAAGTATGTAAATGATAATTAGGGCCATTCCATGTTAGATGGACTAGAACTTTGAAATACAAACCTGTATTGTTAGAGAATGACATTAAGGTAATTTATCCACTAAGCCATTTATCTTAAACTGTATAAAAACTCTTGGGACCTGATCCTGTCATCTCAGATCTGCTTGATGCTTTATGTGGGGAAGCCTGAGTCGTAAGACTGAGATCTCCAGTTCCACCTGGATCACCCTGGATATGAACATTGGACTATAGACTATGGACTACTTCTGAAAACTCTTTGCAATTACAAAGCTCACCATCTCTACTGTGAAACTGATCTCAGAACTGTACTCATGTCAGTATGTATACTGATCTTTTAACCAATACTCACTCACTCTCTTTTCTTTAATAAATTTTAGTTTAGTTAATAAGAATTGGCTGTAAGCATGTATTTGGGTAAGATCTGAAATATTCATTAAGTTGGGAGGTAACGTGTCCAACCCTTTGGGATTGGTACAACTTTCTTATATGATGAATAAGATTTTCAGTAATCCTCATCATATTTGACTTGGATGTGTGGGAGGAAGTCCAAGGGTGGATTGCTATAAGGGAACTGTGTTGTTGGCTTCTGGGTAACCAGTGAGGTATAGAAGCTATTTTGTGCTGGTTTGGTAAATTTAAGTATTGGAATATCCACCAGCTTCGAGGATTATCTGCCCCATTCTTTGCAGTTTGCCCTAACTGAGTAACCTCAGTGTAGCCCCTCTGGGACCCTTGTCACAGCTCCTGATCGCTCCTCATTCTCTCATTTCCCTCTTCCTCCCAGGCTAATTCCCTCTACCATTGAAAGCCACCTCTTCACCTTCAATTTGCTTCTCAATCAGGCCTTTTAAGAATAAAGTCTGCTCTTGGTGCCTGAGGAGGATTCTGAGCTATGAGACCTAGTTGCACAGGACTGAATTTATTAGCCATAACATTAACAAATATCTTGCAAGCAACACACATGACTGGAAGAGATTAGCTAATTAGATCATCGAATTTTTCATTTGATTTATCTTCTGATTTAACTGCACTTTTGGCATGCACTCTCTCTTGCAACTCCACTGGATTAAGAATGACTCAGTCAATTTCCTCATGAGAATACACACAAAAATAATCAGAATTTATCCAATTACAAACTATTACCAACATAAAGATTTAGTAAACAGCTGCTAGCAATTCATCAGCTAAGGACATTGAAATTACTCATCATAGGTGTAAAGGAAATCGTATGACTGCACAAGAACATTGTTAACTCCCCACGATCCCTTTGTGAACTACAAACCTACCTAAAATTCAGACTGTAAACTTTCAGTTTAGAACAAACAAAATACTCAAAGTATTTTTAAAATGTGTAGTTTCAGGTAACTGAAACATGACTTTTTGCTGGGTATTTCCCTCCAATCCTTATATGATTAACTGCCATTGTTTAAGAGCAAAGTAAAAATAATGGTTATCTGTTAGGACTTTGATTTAATATTATGTAATGGAACCAGTATTTTAAAACTCATGTGGACTTCTAAACATTAAAATCATCGAAATGTATACCCTCTGTGAGAGCCACATTTGATGGTTAATGGAAATAAGCAGTACCAGCTAGCTGGTAAAGCTTGTCACTTCTGTGAAGCACATTATTTTTAGAGAGCCTGATATTTTTTTTTTTTTTATTTTCACTAATTTTCTGACTCTAGTTATGTTTCAGAAGGGCTCCAATGAGCTCTGACTGAGGCTATGTCTACACAGTGCCTCAGCATGTACTATGTAGATGTGAACTGCAGAGCCCACCAAAGTGCTGCAATCTAACTTCCCCGAGTACATGCTGCTGGCAAATTAAAAGGTACCTAAGCCTACGTTACCATAGTCCACTTTCTAACAGGACTATGCTAACAAAAGCTAGGTACTTTTTAATTCACACATGCAGTGTCCACAGAGGTAGAAGCTCCAGAGAAACTATGGTGGCATAACATCACAACTGGAGAGAAACAAGAATATTCCTCGTCAATAGTTGCATCTTAAGGCTCTGAATGTATTCCCTTTGGAAAGCTAAAGCAAAACAATTTTGTAGGCTTGCACTGCCTGACAGCCTTGGCATTCTATATTAATGGTTTCAAACAGAGGGTTGTGACCCAGTATTGGGTCACAGAATGTAAGGTAGTGGGTCGCGACGACTCTGGTCAGCACTGCTGACCAGGCTGTTAAAAGTCCCACCGGCAGTGCTGCCTGGCCCCTTCCTGCACCTCAAATCCTTCATCCCCAGCCCCACTCCAGAGCCTGCACCCTCCCAAACCACAGCCCCCTCCTGCACCCCAAATCTCTCATCTCCAGCTTCACTGGGTTGCAGGCATCAACAATTTTCTTCAACTGGGTCACCAGAAAAAAGTTTGAAAACACTGTTCTAGATGCTTTACAGTTAAGTATTCAAATCAGTCCAATGAGTGACTCAGTAAAATCTTTCCCCTATTGTCTGCATATAAAACTTTCCTTTGCATAGCTGTTACTTAAATAATACAAGCCTTATTAAAACTGAAAAAAGTCTTCTATCATTCCTTGAAGATTACCAGACACTGACAGACAGGGGGCCAGTTAGAAACGAGAAGGCAAAACAAGTGGAGTATTCTTCCAGACTCCAATTCCACATTGTCAGAATGAGGCGATTCTCACAGTAGTTTGTGCAGATATTCAAAATATAATCCTGCAGCTCTTCTGAGCTCCACTGGGCTTGGTTTCCCTTGGTTGAGCTCAGATGCCCCAGTGGGCTTCCTTGAGTGTAGCTCATTCTTGATAGGCAGAAATATATGGAGGGATTTCTTTCAAACTCTACCCATTCGTGGTGCCAAACTGAGCTGTCACTCTGAGTAGATTCTGCTGTGATGTATAAAGCAGTTCACACCTTGGTTCGTATTTTTGAGGTTTTCTTCACAACCATAAGAGCTAAAGACTTCTTAAAAATGAAGAGAGATTCTGAGCACAAGATAGCAGCTTGGAAGAGGTGCAATTAATCCATACCACCACATACCTGACCAATCCAACCCTGGTTACAGACAAAAATCATGGCAGTACTTTTGATTAAAAATTTAACTCCCCAAAGTCAATACATTTGAAGTTAGGATACCAACACCAACCTCAGCTCCGCCCCTTGCATCTCCATCGGTTTGGGGCCAAGCACCCCACTTAAATCCATCCACCCTTTTGCATCTATTTTTACAACATTAACACCTCCTCTATACCATATCCTTACCAAAACTCTACATACTTGTCTGCAAGCTATCAAACCATAAAGTCTCCATCTTCCTGTATGTTGCCCTCCCAAATAGAGTACAGCACTCACCATCCTATATTGGAAGCAACTCCCCCATTCTATCAAGATAATTATCCAATTCAGATAAGACATTTTATTCTATTGGGTGGGTTAACAGATTACAAACCAGAATCTACCCTCCAGATTTAGGTGAGAATCCTCCTATACCCTAATACAGCATGTATGTACAGATAGGCTCCTGATTCCCCATACACTTGCCCAATGTGGACTGGATCAGATAAAACACTAACGTGAAAGCGGCACTCGGAGGCAAGAAAGTTGCATGTTTGATACTCTTTCCCTTTATAAAAAGTTAATTCTGTTATCTCCCCTTTAAAAATGTCACCCCTCATCTCTGCTCATGGGCAGCCGCTAGCTTACATTTAACCAAAGAGGCAGACTTTTGTATTTCTCCACTTGCTCTATTATTAAGTTAAAGCTTTGGTATGCCAACATAACAAGGAGTAAGTATTATTTTTCTAGAAACTTCTCTTTAAAACGAAGTTAAATCTTAAAGCTTTTTTGTTGTCAGTGAAAATCCCTGCTAAAAAGTCCACCCTCTCAGACACCACAAGGGGCCACGAGAAAAGCTTTCAGGTGAGTCTTGAGCAAGATTAGTTAATACTTCAAAAGACTATGTTCAGAATTATCAGCATTGCCTCAGTATTTCCAGTGAGTGGTAAAAAGAAAATTAAAACTTCGCAGAGTTCTGTCTACTCGCAAAGGAACCTGTGTTTACTCAATCAAGCCTTAGTCACAGCTGAATAAAATTATCGTTAAGCTACTCAAAATCACGCACAAAAGCATCTAAAACAAGCTGAAATCCAATTTTGCCTATTACAGTCTTTTTCAAACAAATTGGAGAAAGGAATGGACTGGATACTATACCAGTAGTTTCAAATGCACTGGGTTGAAAGAGGATTTTTCAAGTGCGTTGCTTAAATGCAGAAAAAAGAATTAGCTTGAAACTAGCTCTCCGAAGCTACATATCATAGCAGATCACCTCTCCTAGATCTGTGCTCCTGTCTGCAAGCAAGGCAGGAGCACCAGGCTCAACACTGTAAAGCCACTGGTCTCAGGGGGATTCTTGCACCACCCCTTCACACAGCTTTGCCAATTCCTTTCAATGTTGTAGGTGAAGTCAATCCCACATATATAAAAACTGTTCAGAGCAGGTATTTATAATAAAAATATAAAACTTTGTATTCTGTGTTGTAAATGAAATCAATATATTTGAGAATGTGGAAAACTTTCAAAAATATTTATATAAATAGCATTCTATTATTAACAGCATGATTAATTGTGATTATTTTTTTTAATCGCTTGACAGCCCTAATATTTACCCTTTCCTCTCAAGACCAGCTTGGGGCTCTCCACTTAAAGGATGAGTATTTTCACACAGATGACAGAAAATATATCAGTTTGTGTGTGGGCAACAGTCACTCTCAGCTATGCTCTTTCTGCTGTGCCAATGTTATTTATCAAGTACACAACAATGGTTGCCACGTCTCTCAAACAAAGATATTTTCATACGTAAATGACTGGCTTTTTGAAGGTAGTGTCAAGGCTCATTCTGTATAGGGCAAGTTTGCCATAGCGGTCAGCCTCTGCCCTGTACCCACCTGGGAGATTCCCAAGACAGTTTTCAAAACATTCACTGAACAAAATACCAGATGCAAGGTCTAAACAAGAGTCAAGATTTAGTCTATTAATTTAACAGAAACTCTTTCTGGAGTACTGGAACCTGAGCAATCCCATCCCCTTCAAGCTGAGATGAAATCAGGAAAAAGCTGGCTCAGGATCAGGGAAGTACAAAGGAGGCTTAAAGTTTTTTTCAACTCTCCTCCTGAGTTGTACTGTGTGTTCTTTGGCTGTAGCTACACAATGTCATCAAATATAATGGCATTTGGAAAAATTTCTCTCTTGTCTCTGGAGAAGAGACTGAAACTGAAGATGCCTCTAAAGCTGATGGTATGGTAGGACTGCATTCAGATTCATACAATGCTTTTTCTGGAATTGTTCATATTTTTTAGTTTTGTGATCCGAGCCAGATTTTCATTTCGATTCCCCCCTCCCCCCAATTTAATTTAAAGGTATGTGATTAATAGTTTAATGTGGTAGAAAACTGACTGATTAGAAAATTAACTATTACCTGTTAGTTATTTATTAACAATGTTAATGTCAATTTAATTGTATTTGGAGTTCTATGTGAAAACTATGTGTGTACAAAACCAGCACAGGAAACTAGAGGAAAAGCATATGCAAGTAGTTTGTTAATGGTGCCTGTAAGATACCACTGTATAATTAGATCCTTTGCAGTAATTAATGTTTCCATTCAGTTCTTGTTTACTGCTTTGACACACTTGCAATTAGTCTTTAAAAGAAAGATTGGAAAGGATTTACTGAAACAACATCTTTTCTGTAAATGAGTTGGATGTGACTTTTGGTGCCTATGCTTTCTGAAAGAACATGTCTGAGATTTAAGAAAGATTTTTTCACACTCAGCAACCCCGCAGTGGGAAAGGGAACAGCACCATATAAAAATTTTTGTGTTTTTCCCCCTTGTCTTCAGGATGTTTACGGAATATGGCAATATAAACTCTCAATCCAAACTATTTTTTTTGTAGACATGCAAACATGTCTTCATAAGGATGCAACTTTTGGTGAGGATGGGATAGGGCTATAGAATAAGAGTGAAAATTTAAAATATTGAGATGTGGAGCGGATTATCTGATCCTCATTTTCCATCTCTGGCCTCTATGATTCTAAAACTCAAAATAAGAAGTTATTTGAGGGACAAGTGATTCAGCCAACCTTGTTGATTCAACCTTCCCAACACTAGTACACATTGCCTGCCTGCCTCAAATTCTGTTTTTTTCAAAAAAAGACTATGGGTTTTTAAAAAATAATTTAATAGCATACAGACCTGGTTTCCCCCAGCATTATGACATTCATAAACTCCAACAACACCATCTGCAAAATGGCCCAAAGTGTCGAGGCAATTGGTACCCTGCTGCAAAGCCCCAAAAGCTATATCTTGATGATCAGGCACCCTAAAAATAAAACAAGAAACATCTGTTTTAATTCAATTGCTCTCTTGCTTTAACTTTGACTCCCTTCCTTTACTTAACAACTTTCTAGATGAGAGGCAATTAGCAAGAGGTAATGATTTTATTTTGGTACACAAGCTATATTCCACTCCCCACAACATTCTGAAGAAGTTACAAGTAATTATTTGGTCAAGAGACCCTGCTGTCTTAACTAAGCCGTCAAAGGTTTTTTGTGGATTTGTAGGCTAAAAGGTTGAAGATGAGTAAAATATACTGGAGAACTACAATGAACATGAGCATTAGAGAGTCACACCACAAGTGTGGCTGGCAGCAATGTGTGTAGTTAAGGTTGTGTAACACTTTCCATTGTGTAACTCTTTCCATTATAAATCCCTCTTTTGTGTAGCTCAAGACTCTGTCAAACTTTAACCAGTGAGGCAGAAATTTGGCATGCTGCAGTTCTGCCTCAGGCTGATTTTTTTTCTTTATATTTCAGTAAACAAAAAAACCCCAAAAACAACAGTTCTACCATTTCTGAAAATGAAGTTTGACAAAACAGCATATTTTCCACAATGTTCACAAATCCAACTGTTCCTTTGAGAAACTAATGCCTCCATGCTTTGGAGCAGGGACTTGAGATTTGTCAGTCTCTGTGACATTAAGCAGCTGCCTTTTGTGGTCCCCATGAAAAATTCACTGAGATTTGGTGACTTTATAGACCATAGAAAATCAGGGTTTATTAATTATTTGTACTACCATGGTGCCTAGGAGACCCAATCCTGGACCAAGACTCTATTGTGCTAGGCATGGGCGGCGAGTATAATAGACCAGATACTTTATTATGGCCCATGCAGGTTCCAGGGTGGTACCTTTTGCTCAACTTCCTGGGTTCATCAGTCATCTCTCTGGACTCCAGGGAGATGACCGATGGACCCAGGAAGCAGAGTAGCAAATACTGCCTCCTCAGTGGCCCCAGAATCTTCATGGGGCATACCAAATGCGTCTCTGGACAAGAGCGAGGCTTTTCTCTGCAGTGGCTTAGGGTCTGGAGGGGGTGGCGTGGTTGCAGCTGGCCCTGGGCAGGTTGGGGGCCGGGGGGAAGAACACGACATTGGGGCACCTCTGGGGGGGCTCTCGCAACTCTCCAGCCGAGGGCTTATGACCCTGGTCACGGGGGCAGGGGTGGGGGTTTTGGGGCTCTGGCAGGGCATGGGGCGGCAGGCAGAAAGGGCAGAGCCAGGGGCTAGCCTCCCCTAAGGGGGAGCTCCATCTGCCACCCATGGTGCAAGTGTAACCCACACACCTCGTGGGTATGGTGTTCTGTCCCCTCTGGTGGCTCTGACACCACTTAGAGAGCTAAGGCTATAGAGCAGACTCATTAAACTACCGTCTGGCTCTGAGCTCATGCAGTAGAGGCTCATGCACTAAGCTCCAGAGGCCCCGGGTTCAATCCTGCACACTGATGACCGGGGTCTGTTGGTGTTACACTAGGTGCTGTACAAATAGAGACCAAGGACAGTCCCTGCCGCAAGAATATTACGCATTCAGTACAGGATTTTTAGGGACTGGCAGCAAAGATTCCCAAAGATTCCATCTGCACTGAGCATGCTCAAAAAAAAAAAAAAAAAAAAAAAAAAGAAGAAGAAGAGCTGAGCAGGACTTTTACTTCAATTGTTTCCCAGGGCTTCTGAGCACCAGGCACCAGAACCAGGAGCACAGAACATTTCTCCTGTGTTCACACTTCTGGCACCCAGTCACCACAGAAGGGGAGATGAAGACAGCTTGACTCAAATGCAGAGGAATAAACATGGAAATGGACAAGGACATGAGGGAACTGGGACAGATGGCAGGATAATAGATAGAGTGGGGAGGGGGCCTTGGGTTATCCTGCTTTTTCTACTTCTTCCGCCTCCCACATCCTGCTCCTACTGCCTCTGCCTTCTACCAGTTTCTCCAGGCACTCAGATCAACCCTGTGTCCTCCAGTCCTCTTCTTTAGATGAGGGATAGGCTCCTGCCTCCCTTCACACCCACCCCACTACTCCATTCTGAACACTGAATAAGGCAGATGTCCTGGCGAAAATATATTGTGTGATCACTTAAATACTATCATAATGTACACAATGTAAGAGGGTTCAATTAAAGTTGCACAGGCAAACTTAACTCTGGAATTCCTTAATTTTTGTGCACTTGATTTTGCAGTGTTAACATTTTTAATGTAAATTTGTGAATATATATGTAGTAATGTTACAGAATGTACCAAAACTGGAACCCTGAATCCAAATCCTTGTCACAGCTAGAGGATGAACTGCACCTCGGTCCCCTTAGTCCATCTTTAGTGCAAACAGTCCAGTCACTTTGGGATTGGGTCTCTGACTTGCAATCCCCAGTTGTTCCCAACCACGTTAACACCAGAAGCCCAAACTCATTTTTGGCACCTATAAGAGTTTCCCTTCAGGAATCCATGACAACATAAGTTTGCAGTGACACAGAAATTGCATCTTCAAAACAAAGCATTATTTATTCATTCTTCAAAAGTACAAAGCACACAGATCAAACGATAAAACAGAAGACCTACATACACAGGTATTGCTTATAAAAACTGGCAAGGAAAGTTTAAGAGATAAGACCCTTTTGCCCTGCTGATTCTATCTCTGGCAGGGAGAAGCAGACTACATTCCTTTGTGTGTTTGCCAGACTGTCCACTTTCCGTTGACACACCCTGCACAGTCTCTCCTAGCTCACCCAAGCTCCCTCCCTTTTCTGAAGTCTTTGAGGTTTAGGATCCCGCAAGATCCCAGGCTCTAGCCCAGGGAAGAGTAAACCCTTCCAGTTTGGATGAAGCCAGACAATTTCTTCCCTGTTGATGGTCCAGCCATTGTTAACTCCTTTGAAGCTGTTTACCCCAGGGCTCTTATTTTTGTCACTGTTCCATTCCTGGTGGGTTACCCCAGCAACTTCCTTTGAGTTAACTATGTATTCAGGCAGGATCATCTTACCCAGATGAACTGAGATGCATATGATTTATTTAAAAAACAAATAGTGATTTCCCAGTTCTCACCACTTGTAGTCAGATTTTTAAAAAAAAAAAAAAAATTTTTTTTTTTCCCCCCCCAAAAGGCCAGAAGACCACCTGCAAAACACAGGACAAAAAATCTCATGTAGTAATTCCTGCACCAGAACCCACCCCTATGGTTTTGATACCAGGTTGGATTCAAAACTGCAGTGATTGGAAAATTTTATTCTAGTTTGGATGAAACTGAAATCTTGACATTTTGGCCCCAAAGCCTTGCAAAGACAGGCTGAGAGTTTATGGCACAACTGAACAAGTAGCTTAGCGTAAAATCTAACCTGGATCTGAACACTCCATTGAGCTCTCCCACTTTTAAGGAAGGTTCATTTTAAAAAAAGAGCCATTCATTAGAAAAGAATGAGGGTCTGGACACTGACTTTACAAATGAGGTTTAAGCCATAATTAACTGCTAATATCCAAAATAAATTAAGCTAATATTTTAAAAGTTTGACCTGGTGAAGAATTACAGGTTAATAATGTGTTATTTACTGATGCCTGGGGAATAGTATTTATTGTAAGTTACTTACAAGCCTTCATTGAGAACCCTTCCACTAAAATATAGCATTGCCATCTTGTGGTAAAATTCAAGATGGTGACAGAACAAAGCTACAAAATGCCAAATTTATTAGCTGCTTGAGGACTTGCAGGAAGGTATGAGTAATCTTAAAATTTCTAGTTAAGTTTCAAATGAAATTCACGCAAATCCTAAAACAGGAGACCCTAAAGCACATCCGCCGGTAGGTATAGGTGTGGGGAGTTGCAGGGAGAGGAACATCTGTTCAAATGAGACATCAGAGATCATTTTTGCCCAACTCTAAGGGAAAGTAAATATCCCATGGCACTTTTTGAATAGAAAAAAGGGTAACTGGACTCCTTACCATTATTATCCCTCTTTATAAGACAGACTCTAATGTTTATGGGTCTGTGAAAGTTTTTACTGAGGGTATATTAGCTGCTACTTTTGCCTAAAAAAAATAATCACTGTACTACCAGTATTTATCTCGTATTCTAACTTAGTGTTTTGGAACTCCTACAGCAAGAAATGTGCTACTGTATAAAAGCCACATACTAGTCTACAGTTATTAAATAAGATTAGCTATATGACAGATACTAACTCACAGACCCTTAGGTTTGACAGATAGGGCTAGTAGTAGGATACTGAGCATGGTGGTTTTATTCATTTAAAATTTTTGTTTGGTAAATAAATACAGCTCTGAAGATTTTTCTATCCTACAGAAAAGATGAATGGAAATCCACCGGATAGGCTGTATTCTCATGCCTGGGCTCTGATCAATGTCTCCAAAGTACCTTAAATGTTTTCATCTGAAGACCTCAGTAAACCTATAACATAACTCTACATGGAAGGATTGCTCACTAAACTGGCAGTAAAAGTTTTGCACTGCACCTAGTTTAAGGCTGCTCACATTGCTAAGCATGCCACATAGGTGAAGCTAACAGCTTGAAGGAGAGTGGAGAAGGATGAAGAATGATGCATTTCCAGCAAGCAGCTAGGCCAGGAGTACAGCAGTTTTGAAGGAGAAAGTCAGCCCTCTTGGCAGTGACTGAATCACATGATGCAATTGCAATATGGATATGGGGCAAGAGAAAAGGGGATGGGCGAGTGAAGAAAGTGACAGCAGAATAAAGTAGTAAGCAAAAACTGCAAGAGACATGTTTTAACTAGCTAATATCCTAGATGCCTGTGCAGGAGAGATGTAGTAAAGTTTCTGGCCAAGCCAGGTAAAGAAAGAACCTACGTTGCCAGAAAACAGAAAGGCTGTTTGAGACTCACCTTAACTCAGGATAGACGTTTTCAAGATACCATTTGAAAGGTTTGCAGCTAAGTCTCTTTCTCAGTTCCAATCGGCTTTGAATACTAGAGAGAAACAAAAAACCAGCAAGTTCTGGCAGTTGCATTTGATGAATTTTAAATCATGTTTAATAAGCGAGACATTTATCAGTAGAAATATATTTCAAAGAAATAAACATCCCTTTGCCCTCATGAACTACAAATGGCAAACAGAATAAGTGAATAGGAAGATGCAACAGATCGGACTTACTTGCCATAAGGTACATTTCTGGCTGAAGGCACTGCTGCATAATAGAAATTTTTGTACTCATCCATCCACACTTCTGCTGCCCTACGTGTATTTCTAGGAACAATCAAATTGAGATGCAGGTTATGTTTTCCCCGTCACAATCATGACACTTATTTTTGTTTGTTATGGTTATGTTTATTTTTTCCCCACCCTCTAATACACATACCACAGAGGTGATATGACTGAAGCACACATATTTGGAATGGACTTTGTGCCTTCCTTATACTTCGGCCTGATCCACACTTAAAATTTAGGTCAACATAGGTATAATGCTCACGAGTGTGAAAAATCCACACCCAGTGACTCAGCTATGCCATTATAGTCCCCACAGTGTAGAGATGGCCAAAGGCAGGGGTCCTCAACGCTGTGCCCCCAGGCGCCATGATGCTTACTGTGGCATCTATGTGTGCCCGCCTACTGGCCGCTGGAAAAGCAGCCGCTGAGAAGCGGCAACGTCAAGAAGCGCTACCACTGAAATGCCTCTGATTTTCGGCAGCATTTCGGTGGCAACACCACTTGATGACACTACTTCTCAGTGGCATTTCGGTGGCTGCTTGTCCGGTGGCCACGCTCCTCGGTGGCTAGTCATCAGGCGCCCGCCATGCTGAAAAGGTTGGGGACCACTGGCCTCAGGGCTTGTCAACACATGAAAATTAACCCATAATAAGATAGGTAATCCACTTTAAATTCACACCCTATTCCTGATTAATTCCATGTGTGGACATATTTATTTTGCAATAAAAAAAGTTCATACCTGGAGTTAATCAGGAATAGCAGACAAGTCCTAATAGCTGGTCCAGGCTTCCAATCAGAAGAGGTACAAAGTTTAGTTCAAGACTTTCATTTTCTACAATGCTCTTTTGGAAAGCAACTTTGTTAATTTATTAGGCCATGTCTTGTAAAGAAACGACATTTACTGAGTGGTTTTTGAATCAGCAACTTGGAAGAATCTAAAATCTCAACAGCTGCCAATATTTGACAGTTTGCCTTTTATCTTACAAGCAGTTTTCACTAAAGCCAGAGAAAATTGACACCATCTTTTGGAATGTATATTTCTCAACCTTCTCTTTGTCCCCCACTACACACCAACTTGAACCCTACCTAGATGGATAAATAATTGTAAGTGGTGAAACATTTAGATTTCTGAACCAACAGGTTTTGTTACAGCTGAGATGACAAAGAATAAGCTGAACGTTAGACATTTGTAACACTACTTAAAATTCTGTATTAAAGATATGAAAATGTTGTCCAAACTCTTCAGAGATTGCTGTGTATTTTTATATATTTATATAAACAATGTCTTTAAACTGGAGCTGCAATGTGACTAAAACTTTGTCACTCTCCAGGATATTCCCCTTGCCATTCTGTCAAAAAGTTCTCTTCTGCTGGAGTACAGTCACAAAAAGCAACTCTAAGCTTTTATCAATTCAACACTAAACAGATAATCTTGCACAGAAACATATTACCTGTTAGAAGTTGTCTGCAAAAATCCTGGTGTGTTACATATGCGTACACAGAAGCAGCATCCATGAAGCAAATATTACAGAACCAAATTATAAATATCACACACCTCTGACTGCCTCAGCTGCCTTCTGTCCACTAATCCATCATCTCCAGGACTTACAAACATTTGTAACA
Source organism: Chelonoidis abingdonii (assembly GCF_003597395.2). Taxonomy (NCBI): domain Eukaryota; kingdom Metazoa; phylum Chordata; order Testudines; family Testudinidae; genus Chelonoidis; species Chelonoidis abingdonii. Next base: position 135,750,276 of record NC_133771.1, read on the forward strand.
TTCCAAAATGCTAGGCAGCTTCCAAAAGCTTTTTTCTTTATAGGTCAGCCTACCAAAGAAATATTTTCCCCCTTCTCTTTCAAATATGGTATTCCTATATGCCAAAGATTACTTCCAATGAGGATTGGGATGGGCAATCCAGTCCCAGTAACATTTTCTGTGCATAAAAATATCACAATTTGATTGTATGTTGTCATCAGATACTGTAAAGCTAGAAATAGGAGCTTCACGTTATTGAGGGGGGAGATTCTCACCTCCCCAGTGGAAACCAGCATTTGTTTCTAGACTTGGGAGATTGTGAGACACCTACAATTTTAAGTAGTTATGTACAGAAAAGCAATTTTAGGTCATTTTTAGACATTTGTATGATCTCCTGAGGTACGTGCAATTGGACAGGAAGGATATGGACAATATTCCCAGTACAAACTTTTTAAACTCTCTAAAATGTAGTTTTTCAGCTCTTCCTCCTGTTAAAAATCTCTCTTCTCACACACCCCTCTGCTCCCAGAGAAAGCCTTATTATCTTTTACAAAATTAGAAGTGATCATTTGGGGACTTAAAACTTTTATTTCATTAGCACCTTCCATGCTCTGAAGCCTATTTTGTACATTTGGCAATAAAAATCTCTAGTGATTTGTGGGACATTACCCATCTTCATCTGCTCAGGGAGGATAGGTCCATCAATGGCTGGTAGCCAAGATGTTCAGAGATGCAACAAAATATTCTGGCTGTCCTTAGCCTCTGTTTGCTAAGAGTGGATGACAGGAGATGGATCACTCAATGATTGTTCTGTTCATTCCCACTGCAGCACCTGGCATTGGCCACTGTTGGAAGACAGGATACTGGGCTAGATGGACCTTTGGTCTGATACAGTATGGCTGTTCTTATGTTATCTTTGGATAATACAAATTAGTTTGGGAGTTAAAGACATTTGTATCCTTCTGGTTCTGCAGGGGAAATGAAATAACCATGAGCTGAAGAAGCTGGTCATAAAACTCCTGAGTGCAAAAACCACAAGCGAAGAGGAAGCTCAAACCGTCTCTGTTTTGATTGATGATAATTTCCTTGTGGAAGCTGCTAATTTTCTAAAACTCCCTTTCAGCCAAAGCCAAGGAGTTGTTTTTCAGTTCCCATTCTGCTTCTGGGTTTTGTCAGGGATACTTCCTGTTTGGCCAACAGCAACTCAAGTGTAAACAAAATTGCATCAATTAACCTTATCCTCCCAGCCCTCCATCCCCCAAACAACAAGCAATTAGAGTGACTTGTAAGGGTTTTCACAGCCTTTCAGTCCATGAGGCACCTGGGTAGCCAAAGTGGGAGGGGGAAAATCAGCTGTGTGGAAAGGCAGACCAGAAAAGACATTGCTTATACACTTGCACTGTCTTTACAGTTCAAGCTGGTATTGGTTTCTTAAAATCCTTTTGAAGAACAAAGATAAGAACATGTTTTAAAAAGATTTTCCCTTCCAACACTTTCCCCATTCATCCATTACAACTAAAGGGCGTAAGGATATCTGTTTGAATGAGGAGGTCCTACCTGTGCACCCTTGCGATTTGGTTGCATAACTGTGACATCACAGGCCAGATCCTTTCCAACCCAAATGCAGTTTTGGATAGTGCTCCAGGTAAACAGTAATTTGATTTACCACACACAGTTATATTATATATATAGACACATCCTTTCCCATTGCTCAAATCTGGGCTATATTTAAGTACTAGAGCTTGGTGAATAATGGATTTTTTTGGTTCATTAACTAAAAAAGGATGACTTAAAAAAACAAAATGCTTCAGTTATGATAAAACACTTCATTGTGACCCAAATACTTTCATTTCAGTGTTCAGGCATTTTGAAAAAAGCAAAGGAAAGGAGGATTAGATTAACAAAATTGCTGGAGAAGGTGGTGATGGTGCCTCCCTTAAAAGCACTTTCTCTCTGGCCCAATGACTATCCCTTGTCATTCAGAGACAATTCAGACAGGGAAAGAGTGAGAATGACTCTGGAGCCTGGACATTAGAGCACTCTCCCACAATGTGGGAGACCCAATTTCAAATTCTTTGTCTCTCACATCTCAGGTGAATGCCCTAACCACTGAGTTAAAGCTTATAAGGAATAAACCACCACCTCTTGTCATTTTCTGAATCTAGTGCCTTTCCTTTGTCAAAATGCCTGAAATTTAAAATAGAATTTTTGGTCAGAACCAAAAAAAGTTGAATTTTGACATTACCAAAACATTTTGATTTTTCCAGTTTGGTTGAAACAATTCTGTGAATTTGACACAAATTTGCAAATAGTTTTGGTTAGCCTAAATGTGCTTTCTTGGCAAGTAAGCTATTTGTCTGAAAAATGTCGCCCATCTCTATTAAGTACCTATTATTTCTTAAGCATCTTGGCATCAGCCCAAAACTGAAAATTGCAGAGCAGTGTGCAAATTACAGTCTTTCATTAACTTGACCCTGAAAACTACTGTGAAATTGATATGCAGTTATGTCATAAACCCAACCCATATAGTGGAATCAGTAGATCTTCCTATTCCCTGGTGTGATATTAATATTGGAGCAGGACTGTAATCAAGACAGGGTATTTCATTATCAATCTTTTGTTTCCTCAGATGTGCCATTATTAATTTTCCACAGCAGCATAAAGTTCAGATCCCAACAGAAAGGGGAAGCAGATTTACAAAGAAAAATCCCTGCTAAAACTATTCAGAGAGAAACAAGACCAGTAATTTTATATCACCAAATCAGCCAATTCATTAGTGCTGCACAAAAAGTAGAATCAATCTGTACTTCCAAGGAGAGAGTTATTTTATCTAATGTGAAACACTGCCTAAGCGATTGGGTCAGAAGATTCCAGATGTGAAGACCGTATCTCTGGGCTCTCTAAATCAGTGGTTTTCAAGTTTAGGTCAGGACCCAGTACTGGGTAGCGGAATAAAAGGCACTGGGTGGCCTTGCTCAGCACCCAAGGACTCTGGCGGCCAGACAGTAAACACTAGTAGTCCTTACCTGTTCTGACACTGCGCTGCGCCTCAGAAATGGCCAGTAGCAGGTCCAGCTCATAGGCAGGGAGGCCCACAGGGCTCCATGCACTGCCCCCGCCCCAAGCATTGGCTCTGCACTCCCACTGACCGGTTCCTGGCCAACGGGAGCTGGGGGGACGGGGAGGTAGTGCCTGCGGGCGAGAGCCACTCTGAGCCACTTGCATGCCTCCGCTTAGGTGTCAGACCTGCTAGCTGCTTCTGGGGCGCAGAGTGGTCCACAGTGCCAGGACAGGCAGGAAGCCTGCCTCTGCACCCTGGCTGTGCTGCTGACCAGGAGCCGCCGGAAGTAAGCCTGTAGCACAATCCTCTGCCCCAGCCCTGAGTCCCTCCAAACCTGAAGACCCCTCCTGCACCCCAGAGCCCTGACCTCCTACCACATCCCAACCCCCACCCCAGCCCAGAGCCCCCTCCCACACCCCAAACCCCTCATCCCCAGCTCCGTTAGGTCACGGGCATCAACAATTTTCTTCAACTGGGTCACCAGAAAAAAAGTTTGAAAACCACTGCTCTAGATGACTTGTGTTAAATAAGATTTGCTTGGACACCAGAATTCCTACAGTACAAAACACAACATTTTATTCTGTTTGCATTTAACATCTTATAAATCCTATAAATTACTGATGCTTCATCAACTTGGGAGAACTCAGAGGGATGCCTAGAATAAGGGTTTGTCTATGCTAGGGACTGGCAACCTTTGGCATGTGACCTGCCAGGGTTAAGCACCCTGGCGGGCCAGGTTGGTTTGTTTACCTGCCGCATCCGTAGGTTCGGCCAATCGCGGCTCTCACTGGCCGCAGTTCGCCGCTCCAGGCCAATGGGGGCGGTGGGAAGCAGTGGTCAAGCATATCCCTCAGCCTGCGCCATTTCCTGCAGCCCCCATTGGCCTGGAGCAGCGAACAGCAGCCAATGGGAGCCACGATCAACCGAACTTGTGGATGCAACAGGTAAACATGGCGGGCCGCAGGTTGCTGATCCCTGTTCTATGCTATGGATACTCAGGGCCGGCGCTAGGATTTCTGACGCCCTAGGCGCCGGGACATTTCGCCGCCCCCCGCGTGGGTCTCGTGGCTCTGGCGGAGCTGCCGCAGGCATGCCTGCGGCAGGCCCACCGGAGCCGCGGCTCCCTGACCCCGGGGGGGGGGCGCCCTGGGCGCCGGACCGCCCGGCGGCTCCCTGCCCCGGAGCCCGGCGCCCCGGGCTGCCGGGACCGCCGCGGCGGCTCCTGACCCGGGGACGCCCTGGGTGCGGGCCACTGCGGCGCTTCCTGATCCGGGGGCGCCCGGGCTGCCGGTGCTGCGCGTGAACTCCCAGGGGCGCCCTAAGCAGCCGGGCTGCAGGCAGCTGCTGCCGCCGGCAGCTCAGACTACGCAGCGGCCGCTGCAACCATTTAAAAAATTTGGGGGGGGGGGCGCCGCTTTTTGGCGCCCCCAAATCTTGGCACCCTAGGCAATCGCCTAGTTCACCTAAATGGTTGCACCGGCCCTGTGGATACTACAGTGGTTCAGCTACGGTGCTGTTGCAACATAATATTGACTCTTCTTACAGAGACAGAAGGGTTTTTTTTCATCCACCTCCCCAAGTAGTGGTAGCATTCTTCCCTCAATGCAATAGCATCTACACAGGGTTAGGCTGGCATAGCTACAGTGCTCAATTTCACATCCTTAGTGACATATCTATGTTGATCTAAATTAAGTGTAGACCAGGCCTTCCACTGCATCTCTGGTTCTTTAGGGAAACAGCACATCAATGAAAATTTCGTATAACATGTACTTATACAGTGCCTTGATGCATAGGTCTTAAAGCTCTTTACAAACATTGATAAAAATCACTTTCCTCATTCTACAGAAGGAAAACTGAGAAAAAAAGTTAGTGATTCAAGTTCACACAGTGAATTAATAGCAGAGATGGGATTTCTTAACTGCTGAATCATGTCGTCTCCCCAAAAGGGTGTTTTGGGGGGTTTTTTTGGTTGTTTTTTTTTTTTAAGTTACAGTATAAGGAAGGAAAACTTCATATAACAAACACACACAGAGAGAGGAGTGGGTATTTTTGACAGGCCAGATTCTAATAGGTACTACTTATTGGAAATATCAGAATCTGAGCCTATGTGATTATTAACATGACACCACAAAATTGTTTAGTATTGAACCAGGAACCTCAAACCAAAATGCAACACAAATATACAAAAAGATCACACAGTTGGTGGATTCTGAGTGTCCAAAGGGAAAAAATGAACAATTTAATTTTCTTCATCTTTTAAATACAGACTAAATACTGAAGATAAACCCTTTATTTCCCACAAGATCATTTAAGAAGATATACACAAAGTTGATGGCAAATTTCCGTTATTAAAACATTTTCCATTTCTTCCCTTTCCCCATTTGGCTCAGAATTCTTCTGGCTGATTCTAGGTAATTCCTCACCTCTTTATTAAAACGTTTCACCACTGTCATCTTAGTCTTCCAATTTTTATTTTTGCCCTAATTTGAGCATCTGAGTTATCACTAGAGCTAAAAGGTAATCTCCTTTTAATTAAAAAAATTATTCATAAGATTTTCACGTCAGATCATATTGTACATATTTTTAGTAAAAGGCCCTGCAAGTTTAATGAAGTTACTGCCACCTGCTGGCTAACTGGAAAAAATACAAAAATCCACAGTTCCACGATTTAGCCAATAACTTGCAAATAGTTACCTTGCAAACACAGTACCACTCCCACCGGGGAAGGTGTAAGGATGTTGCTTGCGGAATACATGACCCACTCTGCTGCATGGGATAATTTCAAGGCTCCCTCCACACTGCCACACTCTGAATGAAATCTCTGCAATTAGGAATGCATAATAAGTATCCACATAAACCTAAAGTAATTTGTAAATTCTGAACCTTAATACATTTTTCTACTATATGCACTATGTCACATACGATTAAAGGAAAATATTTAGCTTGCAGAGAACATGAAAAAACTAACAAACTGGGCTCTGTGTCGGACCGTCTCACTTCAGTGTTCTCTAAACTCTGGAGAAGCAGCTATGGATTTATATCCCTTTATAAATAATGGCAGGCAAAGTTCCATTGGTGAGTTTTACTAGGGAGTTTACACAGCTTTCGGCCCAGAGATTAAAATCTATAGTGGACTGATGCAAAACCAAACAACTAAATTCAAGTGAGAGCTATGTAGAGTTGCACTCATAGATAAAAGTTTGAAGCTAGTTTACATAGTTTCAGCAGGAGGCTGGGTGAAGGGTAAGCACACAACATATGTCAATATTAGAATTCATAAGGGGTTTAGGAGGATTTATTCTGAATGTCAGATCATGGAATCAGAACTGGTATTGGCACAAAAAAGCTAGCTTTTTAAAAAAAGGACTGAAATAATGACAAATTCAAAGATAGCGTTTGTATTCAATATTGAAGTTGATTTTATTTTTACAAAAAATTTTAAAATATCTTTCACAAATGACCTTTTATTTTATACATCACTGTTTGCTGTGTTTCAATTAACCAACCCCCACCCCCGCCCCAATCAACTACCCCCATTACATATCGCAGGCATCAGGATATATTTTTTATTTGAATATGGTCCCAACTATTTACCTCTGAATTGATGCACATCTGTGATTTCATCAAAAAGGCACAGTCAGTAACTGGTGTTCAAGATGTGTTGCTCATGTCTATTCCACAATAGGTGTGTGTGCTTGCCACATGCACTGGTGTTGGAAGTTTTTCTCCTAGCAGTACTCGTAGGGGAGTGCCCCTAGCAACCCCTGGAGTGGCATCTCCATGGAGTAGTATAAGAGACACTGCGCGCTCCCCCTACCCTCAGTTCCTCCTTGCCAGTCAACTCTGATAGATGGGAAGTGGGGCGGGATGTGGAATAGACATGAGCAACATCTCGAAGAACACCAGTTACGGAAAAGGTGACTGTCTTTTCTTCGAGTGATTGCTCACGTGTATTCCATAATAGGTGATTCCAAGCTATACCTTCTGGAGGTGGGGAGGCGTTCAAATTCTCCGGCCGGAGCACAGCCCTGGCAAATCCGGTGTCCTCCCTGGTTTGGGAGATGATTGCATACCACGTGGCAGCCCTACACATGTCCTGGATGGGGATATGGGCCCAAAAGGCAGCTGACAAGGCCTGTGCCCTAGTTGAGTGTCCCCTCACAGTTGATGGTGGGGGGATTCCCACCAGGCCATAACTGGTACGGATGAACGGTGTGATCCAATTGGAGAACTGCTACCTGGAGACCGGATGACCCTTCATGCGTTCAGTTGAGGCAATGAACGGCTGCGAGAACTTTCTGAATGGTTTTATCCACTGCAAGTAGAAACCCAGAGCCCAATGCACATCCAGTGTTTGAAGGCGGTGCTCCTCACTGGACGCACGGGGCTTGGGGCAGAGGACTAGCAGAAAAATGTCCTGACCCATGTGGTAGACAGAGACCACCTTTGGGAGGAACGAAGGATGTGGGCAGACCTGGACATTATCTTCATGGAATACCCTGTACGGGGGCTCGGAGGTCAGGGTCCTGAGTTCCGAGACCTGCCTAGCCGACATGATTGCCACCAGAAAGTCTACCTTCCACAAGAGGTGTGACCAGGAGCACGTAGCTAGCAGTTCAAACAGGGGTTCCATGAGGCAGGCCAGCACCAGGTTCACGTCCCAATGTAGGACTGGGGCCTGATGTACGGGAAGAGACGATTTAATCCCTTAAGGAATCGGCCAGTCATAGCATGGGAGAATACCGTGTGGCCCTGCACCAGCAGGTGAAAGGCCGATATGGCCACCAAGTGCACCTTGAAGGATGAGAGAGCCAAGCCCTGAGCTCTAAGGTGAAGGAGGTAGTCCAGAATGAGCTGGATTGGGGCAGCCACAGGGGAAACGCCCGGCTCATCCACCCATCAGGTGAACTGAGACCACTTTACCAAGTAGGCTCAGCGTGCGGAGGGTTGCCTGCTTTCCAAGAGGATGCGCTGGACCCCTTCTGAGCACGTCCTCTCCTCCCAGCCTAACTATTGAGCATCCAAGCCGTGAGGTGGAGTGCCTCTAGCTTGCGGTGTAGGAGGCAGCCCTGGTCCTGGGAGAGCTGGCCCGGGCTGGACGGCAACTGCCACGGCGGGGTGACCACCAGGCCTGTGAGGGTCCTGTACCAATGCTGCTTGGGCCATGCGTGGCAATCTGTAGGACTCAGGCCCTGTCTGTCTTTATCTCTTCCAGGACCTCAACTAACAGTCGGAACGGGTGAAAAGGCATAGAGAAACCAGCTCAACCAGGACAGAAGGAAAGCATCGGAGATAGTGCCAAGTCCCAATACCCCCCAGAGCAGAACCAGGAACAGTGATGGTTCTGCGGGGTCGCAAACAGAGTTGCCCACTCTTGGAAAAGTCTGTACACTAACTCTGAGTGAAGGGACCACTCATGCTGAGAGAAGTAGTCCCTGCTCAAGCGATCCGCCTGCAAGTTCCAGGCGCTTGGTAGGTTGTAGGCCTGGTCACACATATTGTGGGCTATACAGAAGTCCCACAGCCTGAGGGCTTCCTGGCAGAGGATCGGGCCCCGCCTTGCCTGCTGAAGTAAACCATAGAGGCCATGTTGTCTGTGAGATCCCTGACCAACTGGCCCTCCAGGTGCAAGTGGAAGGCCATGCACCCCAGCTGCACTGCCCTGAGCTCCTTCATGTTTATGAGGAGGGCCAGGTCCTGCGCAGACCACAGACCTTGGGTCTGAATATTCCCACATGGGCTCCCTACATGCATTGGATACCAATTTCATCAATGGAGGCCTGCCTCTGAACAGGACCCCAAGGAACATGTTCCATGGGGAGGACCACCATCATAGGGAGGTGATCACTGGTTTGGGCACAGTGAGGGCTTTGTCCATCCTGTGTCTGGTCTGGGAGAACGCCGAGGCCAACCAAAGCTGGAGGGGCCTCATCCTGAGTCTGGTGTGGCGGACCACATATGGGCACGCCCACATATGACCCAAGAGCTGGAGCCATGCTCTGGCTGCTGTCACTGGAAACCTTGTGATTATGTTGATAAGCCCTTTCAGGGTCCTGAACCTGCCCTATGAGAGGGAGGCTCTGGCCAATGTGGCGTCCAGGACTGCCCCAATAAACTTTATGTGTTGTACTGGGACTAACGTGGACTCGGTGAATTTACCAACAGACCAAAGTGGCGCACGTGGACAGAAGGAGTGCCATGTGATCCCGCACCTATGACCGGGAGCTGCCCTTGACCAGCCAGTCGTCCAGACAGGGGAAGATCTGCACCCCATGGCTCTTGAGATAGGCCATTACCACCGACATACACTTTGTAAATACCCTCAGGGCAGTGAACGGGCCAAATGGGAGGACCGTAACTTGGTAGTGTTCCTGCCCAACCGTGAAACGGAAGAAGTGTCTGTGCCCCTCAAATACATGGATGTGGAAGTGCGCGCCCTGCAGATCGAGGGCAGTGTACCCATCCCCGGGATCCAGGGAGGGAATGATGGAGGCCAGGGAGACCATGCGGAACTTGAGCTTCACCATACTGGTTCAGGCCTCGCAGATCCAGGTGGGGCCTGAGCCCCCCTTTGGCCTTCAGGATAAGGAAATAGTGGGAGTAGTACTCCTTGCGTTTGTACTCCAGTGGCACCACTTCCACTGCTCCTAGGCCAGTGAGCCACCCCACCTCCTGCTCGAACAGCATCTCGTGAGAGGGGTCCCCCAGGAGGGACAGGGGCAGAGGTGTGACCAGGAGCACATGGTCACATAGAGTGGAAGTAAACTGGAGGGTGTAACCCAGGAGATGGTGTTGAGGACCCACTGGTCTGAGGTCAGCCGCGACCACTCTGGGAAGAAAGCACATACCCGGTTGGAGAAGGGAAGCTTTATTGTGGGTGGATCACTGATGAGAACTGGCAGGGCTCCCCTGAGTGTCCCATCAAAACCGCTGTTTCCCTGCTTGTTTGCCCTTGGAGGACCCAGGCTGGAGGGCAGGCCGAGATTGCCTCTGTAGGAATTTCTTATAGTCCCGTGACTCTTTAGAAGCAGGCTTGTAATTAGAGTGGGCGGCCTGGGTGAGAGCCTGCTGAGGCTTAAATTTAGGCTTAGCCAGAGCTGGAACATAGAGGCCCAAAGTCTGCAGCACTGTGCAGGAGTCTTTCAGGCCATGCAGTTTTATATCCATTTGTTCTGCAAATGGAGCTTTGCCATCAATCGGGAGGACCTGCAAGGAATTCTGAGCCTCACTGGACAGCCCAGAGAGCAGGAGCCATGACACCCTTCTCATGGACACTGCGGAGGCCATGGACTGTGCAGCCATGTCCGCTGCATCCATGTTCGCCACATCCAATGCTGCCTGCAGGGTTGCCCTGGCAGCTGCTGTACCCTCCTTCACCGGTGCTTTTAACTCCTTCTTGTCACGCTCCTGGAGGGAGTCCTCGAACTTGGGAAAAGAGCCCCACAGGTCAAACTCATACTCGCCCAGGAGAGCCTGATGGTTCACCACCTGCAACTGGAAGCTCAAAGACAAAAATTTTTCTTCCAAATGAGTCTAGCCTCCTTGAATCTTTATTTTTTGGAGTAGGAGCTGGTTGGTCCTGCCACCCCCTGTGGTTGACCAACTCAACCACCAGGGAGTTACGGGCAGGGTGGGTGTATAGGTATTCATGCCCCTTGGCAGGCATAAAATACTTGCGTTCTCTCAGAGATGGTGGCCAATGAGGCAGGGTTTGCCACAGGGCATTTGAAATTTTCGCCTCCTTTTCATGGAAAGGCAAGGCCACCCTGCCCAGTACCAAAGCGGACAGTACATTAAATAGGGAGTCTGAAGGCTCCTTCACTTCCTCTGCCTGGAGGTTGAGGCTTGATGCCACCCTTTTTAGTAGTTCTTGGTGGGCCTTAGAATCCTCCTGCAGGACGGAGGGAGGAGGGTCTGGTCTGTATCCATGCACAGTGCCGAGGATGTATGTCCCATTGACTCCTTCCTCAGGGACTGGGAGAGGGAGGTCAACAGTCCTTCTGATGCTCCGGCCACCGAGTGAACCCCCACCGGGGGCTGCATTGGGGGCCAGAGTGCCCCCGGTACCACTGCGCCAGCCATGGTGCCCAGTGCCACTGCACTGTTCGGCCTGGCTAGTCTAACCCATCGATGGACGGCTACAAAGGGAGGCCAGGCTGATGTATGACCTCCAACAGTCCCCAGATTGAGAGGAGCGGTGGCGCTGGGAGCGGTGCCGACCCCAAGACCACGACCTCGATGTGGAGGACCGATACCATCGGTAACAGCAGCTCGGCGATTGGCTCCGATGGGCAGATCCGTGACGGTGACTCGTCGGTGATCGACGCCCAGGGCTGGAGCGGGACAACCGTGTCACAACCAGCTACGATAGCCCCTCTGAGACCACGACCTTCGGCGTTGTCTGCCTCGGTCCCGTCAGTGTTTGCTCCTCGAGGCGGAGCGGTGCCTGAAGTCTCAGTCAGGCAGAATGCAGCCAGACGACCTGGTGGGAGTTGACGGCGACCCATATGAACTATGCACGAACGGCTGCTGAGCGGTGAACAGCGTTGGGAACGTTCCCTCAACCAAGACCGGTACCGAGCCGGAGTTGACTGGAGATCCAGTGGCTGCTTGCCTCTGGAGTGTGGGGCTAACATTGGCGGTGTTCCTGGTACTGGAAAGGACATAGTGTCCTAGGTTGCCTGCAGGGCCTCTGGTATGGAGGGCATCTGGACATCCAGGGAAGCCTACTCCGACTGGGCTGGACTACTCTGCTTGACTTGAGTCGAAGGCCTACAGGCTGATGGGGATCGAGGACTGCCCAGCACCAGGTCTAGTCTCTGCCCCAGATTTACTCCAGTGCAGTGATGGAGAAGGCCTCCTCTTAGCCTTCTTGGCATGCACTGTGGATGGGAAGCAGTGCCAACTAGTACATGCTACCGGGGGGTCGCCGCACCCCGACACTGCGGTGCCCGATGCCAACTTGGAGCGGCGCCCAGGAGTCGGGGTCAACACTGACTCCATGAGGATAGCCCAGAGCCTAATGTCTCTCTCTCAGTCGACGGCTTAAAAGACTTCCGAATCTTACAGCGATCGCTGAGATGAGTTTCACCCAAACAGTGTAGACAGTCCAAGTGCGGATCACTCACTGGCATCAGGCGCCTACAAGTGTTGCATGACTTAAAACCTGGGGCACAGGGCATGACCCTGCCCAGGTGCACTAGCTAAACTAAAACTAATCGAGTACTAAATACAGGTCACTTATACTGAACAAACAAGAGTTCTGGGGACAAGCTACAGCAAAGCTGGAACAGAGCAAAGCTGGAGCAGAGCAGCTCCGAAGCACCTTCACTGGCAGCAAGAAGGAACTGAGGGTGGGGGGAGCGGGGCAGTGCCCCTTATACTGTGCTATGGAGGCGCCACTCCAGGGGTCACCAGGGGCATTCTCCTACGGGTACTGCTAGGGGAAAAACTTTCAACACCGGTGCACGTGGCAAGCACATACACCTATTGTGGAATACATACGAGCAATCACTTGAAGAACTACATATTCCCCAATAGTGTAATGATATTTGTATAGATTCGTTCAACAATGGACTAATTCTTGTTGCTGTAGCATTACACAAATATAAAAACTATGAAGGAAGTCTTGCTTGCTTACGAACTGGTTTTAACAAAATCAAACCACTACAAAGAAGAATGTCTAAACCCAAGTTTAGATCCAAATGTGTTAGAAGTATATCTTATTCCCCACCATATTCAAATTCTTCTCTGTTTCTCTGCCATGCTCTTTTGTTATTCTGAGGAATAGAGTTCCCAAAGTTAACATCATTGATTTATAGCCAGTTTCCGTATGTCACACAACAAAAATACTGTATTTAACAATGACAATAAAATACATCCCCTCTTAATTGTTTAAAATAATGGTTGAACAGACATCAAAACACTACAATGCCATTTTAAATTTGATAGAGTCAAGTGTACGCCTGTAAATAAAACCTCATTTAGTTCACTCAACTGCATATCCAGGAGAAATATTTCAATAGAAATAATGCTAAGTTTTAAACAGTAAGTTTCAGCAGAATATTTAGAACTAATGTTTTAAATATCCAGTAAGTGGTTTTACTTACCTGCAGCACTGCCCAATCAATCTAGACATATTGTTACTGCAGCAAGTTAGATGATTGGACATTTAGATGTCCACTGCTGTACAATGTAGATATCAAGTATCTGGTGTGCATATTGTACATTTTAAACAGAAAAATGAAGGATATTCAATTTTTCCTGCCAATTGATTATTTTTGACTAAATCATGTGACACCTGCAGAAAGTTCACTACTTGCTACTCTTACTTCATTTGTGCAGTAGTTGACACCCATAATAGGAAGAGAAGTCCCTGCCCAGGCAGTCTTCAGAACTGCCTCTAGCTTCCCTCATATCCTTCCACATGGGGAGAAGGGAACAGAGGAAGCACCATAAAGCAGGTCTTTGTCTGTTACTCTTCACCTTGAGAGAATTACAGCTTCCAGCCTGCCCTTCCTACCCCCCGCCCCCCGCAAAGCCCTGATCCTGCAAAGCATTTGAGCACCTGCTTAATTTTAAGCATATGAAGTCAATAGGACTACTCATGCTTAAAGTTAAACAGGTACTTAAGTGCTCTGTTGGATTAGGGCCCAAAGAGTATTCTGGGAGGTGAAGTGAAAGGGAACAGTATGGAAAATGTGTGGGACAGCAGGAGAGAGAGTGCTTGGACGGGGATCTCAGGGCTGTGTTCCCACTGAACGAAAAAAGGACCGAGTGAGCTGTTGGAACCTTCCCTCAACAGATAAGAAAGAAAGGCATTAAAATATACTGATTGGCTCAAGAGTAATACTGTATGCACTGGTTTAAAAATGCTTTCAGTTAAAATAAAGTCAACTGCAACATGCAGTATTAGTTTTACAATGAATTTCCTGGTAATTTTTTTAAAGAAAGTGACCATAACTGCAACATTCAAATAAGCATGATTTAGTAATGAACAAATCAACATGAGAGCCAAACTTGATTCACGTGTTTGAATACTCATGTGTATTCTAGTTCAGCCAGGAGTTATTTTAGTGAAATTCTATGCCCTGCATTATACAGGAGGTCACATCAGACAATCCTTCCAACTCTTGAATGTATGAATTATTTGTATTATTGTAGTGTACTTCTGGCAACAGATTGAGATAAATGCACTTCAAGGCTTTAAATAAGTAAGTATGTATGTAAAAACCCTGAATTGATGGATGGATGGATATATGACACAACATACTAAAAGTTTGAAAGTTGTGTACTTTGCATGTGCAGTGCACAAATTTGAACTGTAACGGGTTTCTAAATGAAACTACTTCAGAAATGTCTGATACTTAATATAGTCCTTCAGTAAAGACAACAGCAAATTGGAAGTTCTAAGAAGCTATCACAGTGAAAAATATTTTTGTATACGCCACTCTTAGCAGAAGCAAAAAACTTCACGCTACTGTAATCCAAACAAGCAAAACATAATTATTCAGCTCAAATATCACCCTTAGCCCAAGAACAAGAATTAGAACATGGCCAGTTTTCCCCAAAAATAATAGAACTATCTTAAACTTAGGGCCAAGTGGTCTACTAGGACAGATGATAAAAAATTATGTTAGATCAGCCTTCAGCCAGCTACATTTTAATTGATTTCTTAAAGTAAACTTAAGAGGATTAAACTCATGAACTTTTGTGTTCTGCTTTACATGATTAAATTTCACCAACATCTTAAGAAGCCCCTTAAACTGGTGACACTTAGACACTGTGGCATTTTAATCAATTTAGCTAGAAGAGCTAGAAAAAATTATTTTTCAAAAATGCAATCTGTATTCCTGTAATTTCTTACTTCCATTTTATTGGCCTGCCTTTTCACAAAAATAATTGAACTGTATAGTTAACAAATGCTTCCCTCTCAGTCATTCATATTCAACATGCTAGTCCTACCCTATTCTAATTCTTTATTTTAAACTGCAGCTTGGTTGTCTCCGAATTTTTGCTAATAATCCACTTAGTCTTAACTGTCATTTAAATCTTCTCTGTAGAAACAGAAGAAAGGCATGTACATACCTAAGTTTTCTCCACCCCACACATCCATCATCATATCGTACTTTCCTAACTCTTCGAAATAGAATTTGTCCATCACAAACAACCCGCCAGCTATCATTGGTGTTCTAAAGAGAGAGAAGGGAGAAAAAAGTCAGAAGTTAAATATTTAATCATCTGCCAGTTTGTCATTCTCTACCATTTGAACCTTCAAGATTAATGCTTACTTGAAGTAGCCTTGCAATATTTTGATCTTGAAAACATTTAGTTACTATTCCTTGTACAGCACTACATGCACTAGCATTTCTATGGAATATACTACTTCATGGCTTATATAGATAAAATTTGTTTCTATTTCCAGGTCCTTAGCCGAGTCTCATATTTCTTTTATATAGGACATGTATTCTCAGAGTCAAACTGAATTTTAAAACCCTTACCTTAGTTTTAGCACAATAAAGATTAATTTCAATTCA
This sequence comes from Chelonoidis abingdonii, assembly GCF_003597395.2. NCBI lineage: Eukaryota > Metazoa > Chordata > Testudines > Testudinidae > Chelonoidis > Chelonoidis abingdonii. Next base: position 135,765,852 of record NC_133771.1, read on the forward strand.
AGAAAGAAAGGGTCATCTTATAAGTGCAGACAGTACACTAAGATCCTTTGAAATAAAAGTTACTTTGCACTTATAACAGTTTCTATCCGAGGGTCTCAAGAGTGCTATACAAGCAAAGTAAGAATTAAGCCTCATCATCCCAATGAGGTAGGGTCAGTGGTCCCCTTTCTGCAGCTGGGGAAAATGAAGTAGTCCATTTGGACATGCTAGGCCTTGGTCCATTTACATTTTTCAATGTATGTCAAGCCAAGTGGTGTACACAGAGTATACATTATAATGTGTTCATGTCATATACATCTGACAGTTAAACATCATAGGTCAACTATCAACAGTTAACAAGCCAACAAACTGGTTAAAAATAGTTCTACACATTCTAGAAAAAGGAATAAATAAAAGAAGCTCTTGATTTTAACTATTAAATGCTATCAGACTTTTGCTGATTATGTATATCAATAATGGAAGCTGAACAATGAATAATAGTGATTATTTCCATTCAAATCCACAGACTTGTACTACATGGAACAGAAGCAAGAAACTGATAGTACAACGCCAGCTTGCACAATACTAAAAACCATAAGGTAGAAGAATGGGGAAGGAGAAAAGTAATGGAAGACTCAGCTTCAGGCGATGTTCTGGAACAACATTACAGAACTGCAAGTTTTTGTCTTGCATTTAAACTTTAATAAAAAAAACTCCCTAGCACTTGTCAGTTTGCATAGGGATCATTTGTGGAAGACAACATTTGGGAGATAATAGCTCAGGAAGCTGCACTATTTAAAATATCTACATTGTTTTGTGAAGGGAAATGTTGACAGGAACATACTTTATGGGAGCAACTGGGTTTCCTTGTCTTGCTCTTCTTTGCTCTGGTGTCATGTAATCCCATTTGAACACCAAGTTCCAATCAAAGCCTACAAGGGGGGGAATAAAATCAGAAAGGAAAAAAATTGGAAGTTAATTGAAGTTTTTATTCATTGTTCAGCCTTTACAGATGAATTTCTGACTAGAATTATTGGGAACTGACATTCAGATTAGATGGTTAGCGCAAAATGAAGAGTTTAATATAAGGATTCAAATGAAAATCTGACCTCAAGTAAACATCTGAGGAGAGAACAGAAATGAAAAGGATGGAACAAATAAGATTCCAGATGAAAGAGAAGAAGCTAGATATGACACAGAAATAGGCTCAAATGTAAACTAAATTATCTTGAAATACTTCTATATTGTATTTTTAAATCCACAGTCAGCAACACTAAATGAGAAACAAAAAGCCTTGGCATGGATCTAGTCTCATAGACCTCTGGTTAAGTAGAGCATCCAACAAAGAACTTTCAGTTATCATGGACACATGAGAAGTCATTACCACACAGTTATAATCTGATTTGTCAGAATCTGATTTGTCAGATTGTATATACCACTCCCACAGCAGCAAACGTTTATTTGTTCATCTCTGTTTATTACGTGAAGCACTCTCCTGGATATTACAAAAGGTTATTTGCAATTTTTTTCACCTACCTAGCTTGGAAACCTACTTATGCCACTTTCTTTAACTGCATGCTTAGAAAATATGGCATGTTAAAACCTTCAGATGCAGTGCTTTATGTTTAGCTAAAATTGTTTTATATAAGGGTGGAAAACCTCTCTTTGGACAGCTTCCTTTGTGAATTAAGATTAGAAAAACAAGCACAGAAACTGCCAAAGCTAGATCAGACCAGTCATGTATCCAGTCCAGCATTCTGTCTGCAACTGTGGCTCGAACCAGATGCTTCAGAAGATGCAAGAAACCCAGCAGCTATGCGATAACTGGCCAATAGTGAAAATTTCTTCCTACCCCCCTTCTCTGAGGAAGCCTTATGCCCTGAAGCATGGAGGTTTATAAAAGGTACTTGAGACAGCTACAGTGCTCACTGTGTAATGCCTAACATGCCAGCTATTCATACTACACCTGCTACCAAAAGCATTTAGAACAGATGAGGTCATCTAATGGAGGATTTCCAAATTTGTCAGAGAGATCAGAGGTTTTCCTTTCCTGAATGGAGGTATAGCAGTTTGCCTTTGGAGAAATGGGACAGATAGGAAAAGGACAAAACTGGATCAGGAAACATTTGCCCCACCAACTCTTTTGCACTAAGAATCCTTAACACATACCAGTAGATTTCTGCCTGGTAGGACTGATGTAGACAGCAAAATGAAAACAGCTGACTCCATCTTCTACCTCACAAGATATTTATATTAATTTTATATTCACAGAAAGCGAGTAGCAGTTATGAAGTCTTTCATCAGACAAATGTGCCAACGGGGCAAACCTCTTTAAAAGTTTGGAAGTTCCTACAAAATGTTATTAAAAAACTAAAAAGCATTTCCATATTATATTTAGAGCTTTCATCTCTTAAAAAGCACTTTTAGATATAAAAGTAGTATTACATTAGATAAAGTCTCCATCACAACAAGAAAAATGTACCCTGATACTTGGTATCCTATTATGTCAAATTTATTTTTTACCCCATAAAATGATTTGAATTACAGTGGCTTGTACTGTAGCTGCTGTTCCAGTGCACAAGCACTATTGAGACAAGAGTTACATACCCTATACCGAACACAAGGGGTCTCTTCTTGAACGCAGGAGAGTGTTACAAAACAACACACAGAATAAGCGTAGAAAGCATTTCTAATGATAGTATTGTTTTTGCTTCACCATCTTCAGTGACTGGGGAAAGCCTGAGCTCAATGAGGTGAGATCACCGATTCAATAACAGGAGTTCTTTTAAACAGCACGTTTATATGTACTGTATCACTCAAGTGCAGGCCTCATGTGAAAAAGGTATTTCTTCTTCCTTCATATGCAAGACAATTTATGGACATTCCTATCACTAAGTGTTTAGATCTAATTTAATAACATTCTATTACATTAACTGAAAAGATTTTTTTCAATGGGTAATAACACTTACAACACTATCAGTATGAAAAGGCTGAAAATTGTCTTGGACCAAAAAGATGAAAAGTACATGGATTTGAAAACTGTGGTCAGATTTAGAAGTGGATGTAAGGAATTTTTTTCCCTTTTTCCCACTCATTAAAAAAAGAAAAAGAAAAAAAAAAAAAGATGATGATGATGAATTTAGTGCTTGGAAAAGACGTCAGACTGCTAGCCCTGGGTAATTAAGTTCTCTCCCCACAGTGTATAAAAGCAGTATAAGTAAGATTTCCAATGCCTCAGCCATGACATGGAGAGACTACATCTTGGGACAAAAGCATAGTTCAGTTTCCATGCTTAGTCTTCGGCCTTTGCTGAGATCGCCAAAGATGCCACGTGTCACAGTGATTGTGATTGGTGTTTGTCCTCAAGGAACAGGGGGACGCCACAAATTCATGTAACACAGACTTCTAAACTATTTTTAAAAGTTTGAACATGCAACATTTCTATTGCCACAATTCAAAAGTAGGCAAATCCCACCTTTTGAGTCCATGAGGGTAGAGGGTCCCACATGCTTAAACTGATGGGGGACAAGTGGGCAGGACTGGGGAACCACAGCTCCATAGGAGTAACATGAGGAGTAGCGGTAGGCTATTAGATACATTCACCATGCACTATTACCCTCTCTTCCCCTCTCCACCCACTCCCATGGAGCAAGGGTTTAAGCAGCATAACCACTATGGCAGCTACTCTAAAGCTGGAAGGAGGGGATACTACCTCAGTTGGCAGAGAATTCCAGTGCACAAAAATCTAGGATTTAAAAGCATGGCAAAAAAAAAAAAAACAAAAAAAAACAAACACTAGACTTGCATGTTTTAGAAAGCTGGCACATGTTTACACACTACCACCAGAATGCTTAGAAAGTGTTAATTTTGTATACATTTAGAATTCAGTTATTTACCTTCTTTATGATAACAAGTATAATAATTGTGGGGAAACTGCATGCCTCCAGGTATTAATAAAGGGATAAGGAGCCTCTGATCACCAGGTCACAGGTTGGAACTTGACACACAGGCGTAGTGTCTGAAGTGACGACTGACCATATTCAGTCTAGCTTTGTCAGTAGGGATCATTCCTAAGACAGCCAATGTAACTAGCAAATGCAGTGGCAGTCTCAGTAAACACTAAAGACTAAATGGGCATGGAAACTGAACTGCCCTCCCTGAACGGAGCCCCTCTAAGCCATGGTTAAAACACCTCAGAGATCAGCATGAAGGAGTTTCCACTGACACTGCTTACACAGTACCTGTCATGTGAACAGAGTTCAGTTTCTAGGGTTACTGCTCATCCACTTTGCTTTGTCTTGTATTTTAATGGCAGCACCAAAGAACTCAGCCCTGGTTTGAAGTTTTACAGGTGTTGTATAAAAGCATTTATTGTCAGTCAACTATTCATACAATAGGTTCAGGGAGTGCTTTTAATTTATTATTTTGAAAGAAAGGTTCTATTATTTCTAACAGAGTTCTCCTTTATAAAATTAAGGAATAGTAGAATCTTTCCAACCAGTATACATTATTTGAAGGTAGCCACTGAACCCTACCAATGACAATACAATCATGAGTTGTGTGCAAACAGTTAAGTCCAAATGTTTGAGATGAGAGTTTAGTTTTAATTTTTAAATAAACTCTGCATGCATGCATCGGGGGCAGGGTGTGAGGAAAAAAATCAATAAGCACAACACTACTGATGACTTGCCACGCTATACAGTGATAAATGCCTTGGCATCTAAGAGTAGAAACAAATACTGTGGCCATATGCTTCTCATAAACATCGGTGAGAGTTTTGTATGAGAACAGGGTAGCATAAACCTTAAGAGTTTGTTTATGGCTCAAAAGAAACAGTTTTCAAATAATGGAATCAGAATCCAATTTGAGTCCAGTCTAAGCCCAGGAAGACTGTGTGAAAACATCAACCATATGTCTGAAAAGAAACTTGGGTGCATTAATGCTGTCAGTTCTGGGAATGCAGCAATTATGTTTTGCGCTTTGATGCATTAATTTTTTGTTGACTCGTATTCCAGTACAGGTACATACCGCCTTTTAAATCAGCTGACGCCCCCACGTACTGGAAGTTGTCCATATTAATTACATCAATTATAGGAGACACAACTCTGGTCTTGTCCTAAAATAAATATTAAAAAGTAATATTGAAATAATGAAAATCAATAGAAAAAGATTCAAGCAGAATGAGATGTTGAACCATTTAGTGGGAGACCATTAACACCCCTTTTCCTGTTTTTGACTCACTCTGAACAGTCAGAAAGAATTTCTCATATCGGCTCTCTCAGCAAGAGAGTTCTCTCTATCACCTTCAAAAGCAGCTGCCTCGTCTTATGGTTTTCACCTCTCTCTACATTCTAGGCTACTTTTATATAATTTAATCCTCTCCTTTCGACTTGATCCTCAAGCAGACATTACTGCACATCAAACCTCTGAAGGCAGTCAGAAGCATTTGCACCATTCTTAACTTAAAACTATCCCAAAGAACAGGAGTGTCAAAGCTGCTCCGGAATTCAGATCTCAAGTCTCCTGCAATCCAGTATACTACAGTACTCACTAGGTCTTTGCTAGTCTACCACCTTAACCCAATAAAATAAATAAATAAATAAATAAATAAATAAAATGTTTTGACCCTGCTACATCAGGAGATCCTTTCACTAGCACTGATAATGTTACATGACAGTGTAGAATGTAAGAAACCTGGATTCTTAAGGAGGACAACAGACTCCACATTCAAATACAGTACTCAATTAGGTAGGAAAAAGAATGTCAAAATATTAAATCTATGAAAAGTCACTAATTGCTACCAACAAAGCCTTTGCACCCATCAGCAGTGAAATTGCTTTGAATGCTACTCCAAACAATATGTTCTTCAAATGCAAAGTGTTTTATCAAATTCACAAAAAACTTGCTTTCCCACTACCCCTGAATGTAATCATTAGGATCTTGGTACGGTCTTAGTACTTAAAACTACTGATTTTGTGATATTCCAAATGTGATAGCATGGCATGTTCCATTTCTTTCCATTAAGTGAACATAAACACATTCAAACAGAACCTCTGATAGGTCATAATTTGTTTGAACAATCGTGAAAAATATTTGCTTGCATGCAAAGTAATAGTAAAAGGATTCTGGGCTCAGACATAAGATTCAGATTGCATCACTCTGATGACATGCATAGATAACATTTCTGAACAGAATGCCATCAATTAGGGGCAGGACGAAAACATGTAACTCAAGAAATCCCTGTAGATTAAATAGTATGGAAAATGTAAACAGGTCTCCAATAAAGGAAAGGAGATCTATTTTGATTAATCTATAATAAAGTAAGCAGTCATGTTAAATGAGGCACAAAGCTAAATCTCTTAATCATGCTTTTAACTGTATTTATGTGGTTAGTTTTCATTTAATGTAATAGGGTATATAACTTCTAATTATGCATTCAGCACGCCACACTTTGCACCTCTAATTGGTTATTAATCATTGTGTCCCTTGTACTACTGAACTTTTGCAAGATTATTATAATTGCATATTGAAAGTGACTGCTGTAAAGTATTCACTCCTCTGGCTAATCAATTTAAATATACCAAGTCATGAAAGATATCACCTTGTTTTATCTTCATTTAAGATTAATTGCTAACTCCCTAATGATCTCAGTGTAGCCACTGCAAGTACCTATAATCTTGTGAAATACGGAGTATTTTACAGGAGTCGGACGGGTCATCTTACCTTCAGTGAGTAGGCTGTCTGAAATCTACAGCCTTCTAAATTCATCAAAGGAGAATCTAATTGGGTCTGTAATTAAAATTCAAGCTAAGGGTCCTAACCAATATCATTTCAGTTGTGGCACATAGGCCAAGTATGACCCTTCATTGAAGACTTTAAACCTTGAACACTGTGTTGCATTCATAGTAGAGGGACAAATAGTGCAATAATTAGTTTAGTCTAAGTTAGAAAAACCCAGAGACACAAATCAAGCTTGAGACACAGGACAGGAAAGGCAAAAAATTAGCTTTTTTGCTCCCCGACCCTTTATATATCCATTTGCGCCAAGCTAATCCTAGATATAAACTGCACAGACAAAAGACTTAACACTAAATGAACCCCTTTGTGCTCTCAAATGAGCAGTCAATTTTCCAGCCAGCTCAAGTATGCTGGATCTTAGCTATTCCATTAATTTATAGGAATGAGTAACATAGAAAACCAAAATGAACTCCCCCAGAAAGTAAGATGTTTGAACCAAAAAAAATAAAAATAAAAATAAAAATGTGTGTGTGTGTGTGTGTTTTACTTTGGTAAAAATATTTCCAAATACTGAGTTGCTGCTAGGGGAAACTTCCTTGTTTAAAAGTAAGTGGCAGGTGGGAAGCCTCACAGTGGGCACCCAGAAGCACTGCAGCCTATCTGGTTGTTTTTACAGTACATCCAGCACTGGATGTCCATGTGTAGCAACCAATTCCACACTAAATGCTGCTCATTCCTCAGTTGAAAGTGAGGTATCTAAGCCCATCTGTGAGAGAACCAGCTTGGCACAGCTGAGTGGCAGTAAAATGCTCAAACCACCTTTGCAGCTCTCCAATATGGGGCTGTCACACCAGAAGGGGGTTGCCAGAACACAGCAGAGCTCCAGCCATGCCCTCTATGTCAGGGGTGGGCATAATGGGGTAGGTGGTAGCTTGCTGACTATATATCCATCTGTGATTCCCACATGCCAGGAATTCTAGTCCACTCCATTTCACTTTGATACCCATACACTAGTATCACAATTTTTAAACAAAAACTTTAAAAAAAATTATAAAAAGCTTCATAAAGTATCCCACAAACTAATTTGTAGGTTTAAACTACCAGACTGTAGCTGTCTAATACTGCATTACTCTCCAGTTTTTTTTAAATGATTATATCTGTGGTTTTCCTCATGTAAAGCAATAGATTTTTTTTTTTGTTAGCAGAAAATGGCACAGCATTTATGCATTCTTAATATTAATCCTTGCACCGTGCTACTAAAACTGTTCATGCATGTAAAGTGTTAACTGATATTCAGGCTTCAGTATATAGGGGGTACAGAACCCTCCACTGAAAAGATTAAATTCAATGGCCCCCCTGAAACAGCCATTAGTTAAACTGCATTTGCTATGTGAAAAGAGACTTAATTTCCATTGCTGAAATCCTATACACAGTCTGATGTGCATTTTGAATACCAGAACAAAGGCTAAGTGAAAACCTTGTTATATTTTTTAGTCTGCTGCTTCTGTTCTGTTGGTTTTCCACTATACTTTGCAATGGCATAAAGAACAGAAAAGGTGTGTGTGTTTTGTGGTGATGTTGAAGGGAAATAAAGCGTGAACACAGTACGAGTCTCTAGATCCTGGAAATTCAAAGTAATATAGTATTTCATTTTAATATTTGGTAGAGAAGTAATGCAGGCTTTACAAATTTGGTGCCTCATATACTGTACTTAAACCATCAGGATGTATCCTCAGGATTCTAAATATTTTGCTTTTAAAAAGTTCTAGAGGATTTCAAATGGTTTCACAAAGATTAAGCTTCACAATACTACGAGGATCTACTGATATTCTCATTTTACTGTTGTGCAAACAGAGTTTAAGAGACTCACTGAAAGTCACAGGAGAAATCTGAGAGCCACGGAAATAAAACCAGTCTCACTCAGTCACAATACCATCCTTTCTTCATAGACTCAGACTCGTAGGTCAGAAGGGACCAATATGATCATCTAGTCTGACCTCCTGCACAAAGCAGGCCACAGAACCCTACCCATCCACTTTTATAACAACCCCTAACACATGACTGAGTTATTGAAGTCCTCAAAATTGTGGTTTGAAGACCTCAAGCTGCAGAGAATCC
>NC_133771.1:135776888-135833949 GCF_003597395.2 Chelonoidis abingdonii
TTCCATCTAGTTTGAACTGAATCAGCTCATGATCACTCGAACCAAGGTTGTCCCCTATCACCATTTCTTCTACGAGGTCCTCACTGCTCACCAAAACCAAATCTAAAATGGCATCCCCTCTTGTCAGTACTTCAACTATTTCCTCCAAACCTCATTTGTTTTACAGTCTACCACTGTCAAATAAGAGTGATACTCAGAGTTTACAGTCTACAGTTAGGCTGTGATGGCAGAGATCGTGAATTAAACTGTCCTCAGATATGCACGCAACCCTTGTTTATAGAACAGATAAAGGAAATATAAAATACCAAATAGAAAGAATGTAATATTTGGGCTTGTGAAGAACATGGGAGCTATCTGTATTATTTTTACGAATATTGTGTACCTGTTTATTTGATTATGATTACGTTTGCTACCTGATTTCTATGGATTAGCTCCTACAGGAGCTGACCGCACAGCAGAGATCAGAGCATGGCTTTACGTCAGTCAGTCACCAGTTTCTAACAGATAATACAAACAACCATCTGCTTTGAAGCCTATCCTTGACCTCCCTCGCAGTGGGGTGCATAAGCTGATTTGGTAATTTTCAGGACCTCTCCATCAGACAAAGGAACTTTGGAGGGACATAAAAAGGGGACCATAGAACAGGAAGAGAGTCTGCAGGAAAGCAGATGGAACCCCTGTCAACAGAAGCAGGAGTACCTAGGATAAGCTGGACTTCCCTAGGCTTTGAAGGAATACCAAGCTCTAGGCAAGACAATATGCGTGTAGGCCTGTCGTTTTAACCCTTTTCTCAGATTGCTATGCTACTATACATAAAATTTTGTTTTGAAAAAGCTGCTTTGAGTCACTGTTTACACCTACTGGCCACAGCTCCTGAAGAGAAGGCTCTTGCAGGTGCCAAACCCAATTGGGCCTGCTCAGGAATCACGGTAAGTAAACTGGGATGCTGGAGCCCAGAAACCCAGTCTGAGTCGGAGAATCATGGAATTCCACTCCCAGACAGAAGGCAAGGGCCCAGGGTCTGAGGGGTGTACTCTGGACAGATCTGTGAGGGGAAAAGGTAGAGTTTACATTAACTGTGACAATGCTGTTACAGCATGTCAATCGTGTAAACTAATTCAATTCAATCGCCACACTAAGATATTTGTACTGTACTCTAAATCTGCTCTCCTTCCCCTGCCCCATTAGAAGTTTTCTATCAACCTTCATAGTGTATTTAATCTTTGTAAAAACCAATGACCACTGGACAGCCCTGGAAATAGACTTCTAGTTACCTACAAAGCTGGTATTGCAAGGGCAGCAGCAGTACAGGCTTTCCACACCACCCTATTAAACGTGTCCCAACCACGACCTGAAGAAGTCATCTCTAGGCCTAAAGCAGGTGAGTTTTCACATCCATTCTACTTTTAGGCTCAGACTGTGAAAAAAGTGCCAATTAATGCCAAACTACATATTGCTTGCACTGTGAGCAAGTCTGAGACCAACGCATAAGGTAACCAAGAGCCATCACACACTGTATATGAACTGTTTCCAGTCCTTACCAACCGGAGCCGGCACAACACCTGGAATCAGTATGCTCCATCATCAAACCCCCAGTCATCTAGTCCAGTGGTCTCCAAAGTGGGGTGCGCAAGACGATCCACTGGGGGGCACAGCGGGAGGAGCATTGCAGGAGGAAAAAAAAGGGGGTGGGCGGACAGGGAGTGAGCAGGGAAGCTGACCCCACCCCACCCCACCGCTCCGGCAGGGCCACCCGGAACGCAGGGGCTGCATGGCCCTGGGCTAAGGGGGCCCCGGTCTGCAGCTCTAAAGCCCATTTCAGAATGCAGCCCTGAGTCCTCTGGCCCCCAGAGGAGCAGGGGCAGCCACGCAGCCAGCGGCCAGAAAGAAGCGGTGCTTTCCCCTTCAAATGTGGCTGGAGAGAAGCGGCGCTTCTCTCTGGCCACTGGCTGTGCGGCTGCCCCTGCTCCTCCTGAGTCCTCTGGCCCGGGCTCGCAGGTCCGCATTCCGAAAGGGGCTTTAGAGCTGCAGGCCAGGGCCCCAGGGCCCCCTTAGGGGCTGCAGGGCCCTGGGCTAAAGCCCCTGCGTTCCAGGTAGCCCTGCCTGGCAGGGCGCAGAGAGGGGGACAGATCCCAGAATCACGGCAATGGGGGCAGTGTTGCGCTGCACAGAGCCACCTGCACACCCCCTGCACCAAACAGGAGCTGCCCCAGGTAAGTGCTCTGCACCTCCTGGCTGCCCCAGCCCCGAGCCTCCTTCCACAACTGCACTCAGAGCCCTCCCACACCCTAATTCCTTCCCGCACCCCACTCTGAGCGCCCTCTCGCACCCTAAACCTAATCCAGACCTTCAAATCACTGTATCACAAAGTGTTAAACCAAGATTTTCAGAAATAATGAAGCATATTCAATCACATTGCACACTAAAAATATTGCTATTTTTTGAGAGCAAAAAGGTTTTTTGTAACATTAATAAATTTTTAAAATATTGTTTATTTCATCTTTATCTCATCCTTTAATTTTTATTTTTTGTGTATGTTTTATAATGTACATAATATATTAGTACAATAGTACATGTATATAATTTATACATAAATAAATATACATATATTGGGGGTGTGTGCTCAAAATTTTTTTTTTTTTTTTTTACTGATACGGGCATGCAATCAAAAATGTTTGGAGACCACTGATCTAGTCAATGATCTTGCCTTTTTTTCTGAAAGGGCAGAATATATTATTCTTCTAACTTCTACCTAAGAGAGAAACCTGAACTTCATCACCCTTAAATGCTCATCTCATTTATAAATGGGCTTATATGGCGGGTTGCCTATAACAGTAGGGGACTGGATTTAACAATCCAGAAGGGCCCTTCTAGTCCTATGTTCATTGAACAAATGTACAAAACCAAGTATGTTACAATGCAAAAAGTGAAACTAATACATCAAATAGAGAACCATTCAGGATTTCAGATGTGATTAGTTCATATATGTTTCTACTTCTCAGGGAGGTATTTGCTATATGATAATGGGTGAGGAAACAAGTTTAAGTGGATTTAACCACTTCTAGCCTGCTGGACATAGCTGACGTGGAGAAAAATGCATCAGATGCTTCTTCCAAGCAAATCACTTAATAGTGGAGGTGCTCCATTACTCTGTCAGAACTTCAAAATAAGAAGGTACCATATATTCTGTTTTAACGAAGGGGTTAAATGACATTTATTACCTCCCAATTTAACTTTCTAAAACAGTCAAGTGTAGCCTGAAAAGTGCATAACGGCACCGTACTAGTACAGAGACTGGAAACAAATAAAAGCTGTGGGGGGGCGGGGGGGATATTTGCCCTCTACAAAGAGCTGTACTGGCTCAGAACTCCACTTTAATTCCTGTCCCCCAGTAGGTAGAGGCATCAGTCAAGCTGGGTTAATGGGCTTCCAAAGAGTTTCCTTCTCCCTAACTTTTTTGTACTGGCATAACAAGTTTGTAAGCTGAGGGATTCCCACAAGACATTGTTATTTTCCTTTCCCTTGCTCCCTCTGAAACTCTCTGTAGAGAACTGCTTGCTGGTTTGGGGGTTTTCTGCTCCCTTTTGAGACAGAGACCATCTAGCACTACAGAACCAGAGGGATAGATGGAACCTCAGCTAAGGGGGCTTTGATATACTTCACTTTACGCAAGTATTAAGGAATATCAGCACTGATGTGATGTAATTAGCTTCAGGCACTCTAGGCACTAATTAGTTACTCTAGTACTGTCAAGGTTTGACTTGGTTGAAGTTATTAACATTTGGAAATAGAACACCAAATCAACTAGCAACCGGGTACCACAGAATTAAATAGCAGAAAGTACCAAAAATAGAAATTGGTACCTACCACTGCTTCTTGATAATAATAAGAACTACAATCCATCTGTTCTGAATTGGAGTATTGATGGCAAAGACTAATTCTTCTGTGAGACAGGTAGAAGAATATGGCACTAGTAAGACCAAGTATCTAATGGAAACTGTTTTTAAGATGAAGGCTGCATTATTTATTACTGTATTCATAGTTTGGTACATTATAAACTGATTTAGATGTGATTTTGTCTGAAGCTCCAGACAGCAGCATTCTTCAGCCATCCTGGGCCCGGGTTTGATCAATTCAGCTACTGATGGTGGCCTATGTAATTTTAAAACAAGAGTTTTTCATCTTTTTCATCCCCTCCACCTCCCACTCCACTATGTAGAAAGAGGGATTAGAGCACGGTCATTGTGAGAGGAAACATTTGTGGAACAGGTGTGATGTTATTGACATGAACTGTGAATGTATAGATCACTCTTTCAACCAAGGTCATACAGTGGCAGCAAATATTGTATAAAGGTTGTCATGTGAGGTCCATGAAGACAATGGATTTACTGGTTATAATTATGCTAGCTGTATGTGTGTATCATTTTTGTATTTGAAGTTATGAATATGGGCTATGTACTTGTATCTTAAATCTTTTTGATTCCAAATAGCCTCAGTGAAGCATTTGGTCAGCTTCTTGAGAATGGACTATTCTCAGTAAGTGCCCAGTCAAGAAACACTTAACTGACAATGAACTTTGGTAGATACCAATCCACATCTGAGCTTTCCTGGGAACTTCAAACTAACATGTAAACAATGGCATCGGCCTGTAAAGAACTGAGTCATGCATGGACATGTTACTTGTCTACGAGACTCGAAAATCCATCTTGCTGTGATTTTCCACAGTCAGAACAAAGGTGTGTCTTTTCACAGGGAGAGAATATAAAAGGCTACGGAAACTCCTCCATCTTGTCTTCAATCCTGCTTCTGACCTCTGGAAGAACTTTGCTACAAACTGAAGCTCTGAACAAAGGACTGAATGACCCATTCCAGCTGTGGATGTACTCCAGAGACTTGATTTGAACCTGCAATTTATTCCATCACTGCTACAAGCCTGAACCAAGAACTTTGCCATTAATGTATGTCATTGATTCCATTTAAACAATTTTAGCTCTCATCTCTATCTTTTCCTTTATGAATAAACCTTTAGATTTCAGATTCTAAACGACTGGCAACAGCGTGATTTGTGGGTAAGATCTAATTTGCATATTGACCTGGTTCTCCCGATCCCAAAGGACCCCCAGACCCTTTTCTCTTTTACTGGGATATTGGTTTTCATAACCATTCATCCTCATAACAAGTGGCACTGGTGCGGATACTGGGAAACAGGAGTGTCTAAGGGAATTGCTTGTATGACTTATGGTTAGCCAATGGGGTAAAACCGAAGTCTTCTCTGTCTGGCTGATTTAGTGTGCCTTAGAAGTGGAGAAACCCCAGCCTTGTGCTGTAACTGCCCTGCTCTAAGCAATTTGTCCTGAACCGATACTCTCAGAAGTGTTCCACCAAAGGCAGCATCGTTACAACAGGTAAATTAAAAAGGCATTTTAATGAGAAGAGGAGGAGAGGGTGAAAGGTCAGGAATTTGCTTTTTGCAGTTTTCTTCAACGCTTCTTGGGGCAATGCTTGGACCTGCTGTTATTATACAGAATTTTGAGAAATTAAAGATGTTGCTTGCTTACCAAGAAACAGGTAAAAAAAATATGGTTAACACGTGTGTACTCTTAACCAATCTTATCAACAGCTTTCCACAGACACAAATTAGTTAGCCCAACTTTTTCCCATTAACAATCTGAATATCCTCTCATAACACCATCAAACAGGAATAAATATTCACATAAATGGAGTTACACTGAGGTGACGAGAATTATATCTAGCTTTACAGTTTCTTAAAAAAAGTTACAAAGAAAAGTCACTGAGGAACCAAGAAGCATGTTTGAATTGCTTAGAAAAATTATAAAGAGTATTTACAGATTAAGCTCTACTGTTTATATTAAATGACCAAGAAGTGGGCTTTCATCAGTGAACACTCATGTCATCTTTCCTCTCACTTCAAAGAGAAAACAATCTTTTCATATATGCATAAAATTAATGCAATATAAATCATTTTATAACCAGGTAAGCATACATCTTAAACTAACCTCAGCAACTCTCTCCAGAAGAGGTTCCAGCCAGTGCTCATTGCATTCACAGTGACTGTCCAGGAATGTCAGTACTTTAGCCTGTGCTGCATCTGCCCCTCTGACACGGGAGCGCATCAAGCCTGGGGGGGCGGGGGAGGGGAGGAAATCTAAGTCATCACAGGAGGACGAATATCAACAGTAAAGAGACAATAACTAAGTGCTCTAAAATGTAATTAGTACTCCAATCCAGTCAGCCTGTTAAACAAGCCTAGCTATAAACCACCTGTTAGTGTAGATTTAGTGAAATGATGAGAGAATAAAATGACCATAAGTGACAAATTTCCAATCTGTTAAAGTCTGGTCTTCAGTTTTTGTACTTAACTTCAATTAGGTGTGATTTTCTACCAAAATAGTCATACTAGTGCAACCCCTGGTGCAAACACAGTATACTGGTCTAAATGGTGCTTTGATAGCATATCTTAATTCCCCTTCCCTTACAGTGATGACTATACTGGTATAAGTATCTTCACACCTGCATAACTCCATCCCACTAGGAAGCTGTACTGCTTTAAACTATATTGGTATAGTTAAGTGGTATAACTTGCATGCTTAGACAAGCCCTAACTTTCCCAATAACTTGCTGTAGTGGTTCCTGTCCCAGGCAGTGGTAGATTTGCAAAAGGGGACACCATTGCCAAAACTCTCCCCTTCCCTTTTACCTTATGACGACTCCTTGAGCACACTTTCTGCTCCTCCCTCTTTGATTGCTTCTAGTTTGGCATCTGCCCCTCTCAACTGCATCAAAACTGTTCTCACAAAACTAGGGCTTTTTATTGCATGTTTAAGCATCTTCTCCATTTCCAATCCTCTATTCCTTGGGCTTCTGTGACCGTCTTCTCTGGTGGTCCTCCTACTTGGCTGACCACTCCAAAAGAACTTTTGATGAACACACTTCTCCCCTTCCCCCAGAGTAAGTCCCAGGGAGATTTACCCTTGGTTCCCTCCTTTTTATCTTCTCTTCTACTATTGCTAACTGAGTGATCTCCTCAGTTCCTATGGTCTCTTACCATATCTACGTTAACAACTCAGATCTCTCTCTCTGCCCCCAACTTCTCCCCATCGGTCTCATTTCTCAACCAACGTCTCACCTCTTACTTAAATTAAACACAGTAAATACTGAACTTCCTAACTTACCATGTCTTCATCACTGTTTACAATACATTGTTTCACTGTTGTTCAAGATCACAACCCTGGGATTATATCCTTCCTTCTCTACTTAGACTCCAGTTCCCATCAAATCTTGCTGCTTCTCCATCTACAAATGTTCTAAAATCCACCCTTCCTCTCCATCCTCACTGCCAAAAGCCTCATTCAAAAGCATAACTCTGTCATATGGACTACTGCAAACTTTTCCTCTCAGGCATTCCCAGCTCATCCTTCCCTTCCTTCAGGCTGACATTCAGCAGCTAATGAAGTCCCATTCACAATGTCTTTCTACATGAAGTTTAAAAACACCTCATCCTCACTTTTAAGGCTCTACCCTGCTTACATTTCATCTCATTTTTCCCCACCTCGCCCTCTGTGCTCTGACCATGATCACACCTTGTTGCTTTCTTTGCCTCCTTCCCACTCTCACCTACATACTTTTTGTTTGCTTGTTTTTAAATAATTGCGCCCTCCATGTAGAACATCCCACTGGGGCACCAACCATCTTCATTCTTCTCTTTCAAGTCCCTTTTCCCAAAATACAACCTTTGGATTTTGCTTGCATTAACTTCCACTTCCAGGATATCTTCTCTACTCTCTTGCACTATGCCTGAAAAATATCAGGCTTTCCAATTTCCTTGCTCTGACTCCTTTTTGTTTTAACTCATCCCCTCATTTTCCTATCTTTTTCCTTTGTCCATCTTCACGTTCTGCTTTTCTGATTTCTTATGTTACACTTCATTTCTCTTATCATTGCTCCTCTTAAGTTTTAACGTTCAGATCAGTAAGGTATCAATTTAGTACAATAGAATTTACTTTCTATATTTGTTCTGTACATAATAGTAACATGCTTTTGATGAAAACAAAATGTTAAAATGTTTTCAATGCATTGTTTTTTGTCTATGTGCTCTTTGTAAACTTGTATATGGTTGTACATTTAGATAAAAAAATAAAATCTTAATAAAAAACCAGACTACTTGTTCTTCAGGGCAAGAATCATATCTACCCTCTAAAGCACCATGCAAAATGTATCCACTCCCATTAATTGTTCATAAATTGTTTTTCTGGGACACGCATCATTAGTAAAAGATTTGAGAGTCAAATTATGTCTTCGGTTACACTTGTGCAATCCTGCTCTCTAGATGTATGAAGCAAAAAGAATTTAGCTCACCCTCTAAGTACTGTGAAGAGTTAAACACACTTTAAAATATTTACTATCACACTAAGATCTCTACTTTAAATCAGTTTTCCAGTGACAATTATCTTGTTCTATCTTATTTTAAATGCAGTTATGATCTGAAAAACGCACCCTCTTACTCAATAGATCCCACTCAGTGTTCTAAGTCATCAATGCTTTTTTCCTGACAAAGTATTGCTCACAAGCAAAGTCCAAACAATATATTCAAGCACTGTATACCCAGCAGAATGGAAATTCTTGCGCTAAATATACCTTTAATTATACAATGTCAAGTGGTTTCACGGGTATCCATTCCTAGTCTTGGACAATCTCTTATAATTACTTACACATCCAATAATTCTAGCTGCCCCAGAGGCAAGACTGGCAGTCTCATAGGCAAATATTTATAAAAGTGAATAAGGACATGTCTGATAGTTCACTCTCAGCTAGAGTAGCTGTCAACCTCACAAAGTTACATCAATAAACAGCTGTAGGACAGTCTCCCATGTCTTTAAACCCCATATTCAAAAAGCTGCTGTCTGAAGGGCTCCCATGCTGTGAAGCAAGAGACTAGTGTGCAATGTCAAGGGGAAGAAAGAGCAAGACGGGAGAGAAGTGTCTGAATCAGAATGGAAAGTTATCTTATTTACACACCTAAAAACATTACTTTTTATTTGTTGCATTACTAATCCACGTATACTTTTTTGCACAAAGAGATACAGAATACATAGCACATATTTAAAATATTTCAAGTTTGCTGTTAACAAAAAGTAACTATAGGGCCTAAAATCCAAGGCATTTTCCCCTTCCCAAAGTAATTTTACAAAAAACACACCTTCTCGACGATCATTTCGAAGAACCCGCACTTTCTCAATTTTCCCCAACAGAGCACCATCCTCAGCTGGATGAGACATGAATCAAATAAGTGATATGCAACTTGACATAATTAAAAGCAATCATAAAATTAGCTGTTTACCAATGAAAAGCAAAATATTCAAGTTTCAAAATATTTACAGTGTAATATACTTATAAATTAATAAAAAGGTAAAATGAATCTCTCGTTTTGTCACAAATAGGTGAAAAATTATTCAACTGAAAAACTGAGCTTGCCTTAAGTTTTGCAATATTTCTGATGTGATGAATTTCTAATGTGCCACAAAATGCATGTTCCTGTAAATTAAAGGTATCCTGCCAACTTTATTTTAGGCATAACGTTTTGCAGAAATAGGTTTTTACAATATATAATTAAAATAACTGATTTCTCTTTGAACATTTTTTTAAAAGGCATTACGTCTCTGCAGTGCCTATAACCCAAACTTCGCAGTATCCTGCTAATATATGTGAACTCACCAGTGAAATGAAGTAGATGCTGATTTGTAATCAGAATTTATACTGACTGGCCTAATTTCATTGTCCAAGGTGTCAGCTCCCTTGTAAAGCAGTGATATTAAATCGCTGGTACAAATACCAGAAGTTTATAAATAAAAACGTTAATACTACGGTAAGCTCTTTCTCCTGTTTGAGCTACACCCAGCAAGACGTGATTAAAAACTACATATTGCACGTTTCTTCATAGTTAAATGGCAATGACAATAATTCTGACAGAACTAAGATCAAATACGGAACCTGAAACTCCAAACTCCAAGTCACATCAGTAAGTATATTGAAGGCTCAGGCCCCACCATAGTACTTACGATCATTGCTGTAGTCATCCACCAGTATGATTTCTTTGATAAGATGTGATGGGCTTTTTTTAAGCACACTGAAAAAAGAGAAGTCAGATAACTAAGTAAGGTTCACCTTCCACATTACAGTTATGAGAATGACTTGCAGGGCAACAGGATCTCTCTTTGTATACCTGACAACAGTTCGAAGTAAAGCAGATCTGGCTTCGTTGTGGAAGGTGATCACTACACTAGTGGCTGGCAGGTCTATCCGCCATTGTTTCCGCTGACACCTAAAGACAAAAAACCCTGTAATTTAAACTCATAGTACTCACATTGCAAAGAACTCCATAACGAAGCTGTTACCAGTAAAGTTAATGTATGTCCTACCATACATCTACCTTAAATATTCTTCAGAAGATTGAAATACTTGGCTCTTGTGAGTAACATTTGTGATGGGGCAAGGCCAGATGGCTACAGTAAAGTACTGAGAAACAGGTATGTTAGCCCCAGGCTAAACAAATCCCTAGTATCCTGGTAACCAAATGGCAGTTGCTCCAGGTTAATCAAGGCACCTGGGGCCAATTAAGATCTTTCTAGAAGGCAGTGGAGATAGCTACTTTAATTAAAAACTGCGCCAATCAGGCAGGCTATCGGGCACTGGGGTTTAAAGGGAGCTCATCCATCAGGCAGCGGAGGAGCCTGAGAAGAGAGGGTGTCATGTAGACTGGGAGCAAGAGGCACAAGGGGCTGAGAGTACGAAGGTGTGTGCTGGAAACTAAGGGTACAAGGTTATCAGACATCAGGAGTAAGATCTGTGGTGAGGATAAGAAAGGTGTTTGAGGAGGCCATGGACAGTACCCAGGAGTTGGTAGCTGTTAACAGTGAGTACTATAGAAGCTGAATCCAAGGGCCCTGGGCTGGAACCCAGAGTAGAGGGCGGGCCCGGGTTCCCCCTAAACCTCCCAACTCCTGATCAGACACACGAGGAGTTGATCCAGACTGTGGGAAAGATCACTGAGGTGAGCAAATCTGCCAAGAAGCGCAGGACCCACCAAGGTAGAGGAGGAACTTTGTCACACATTAGAATAAAGTAATTTCCTCTTTCTGACAATTCTGGTAACTGCTCTAAGCAGAGTACTTTGTTTATAGTTCACAAAGTTATAATAGCTATGTGCTGGCCATATTCAAGGACTAGGTAAGCCTCTCCAACCAGTGACAAAAGGGCTTCAATTTGATTTGCTATGAGCCCACAGATAACCCTTTATTAAAAGTATTTATTCAGTACTTTGTATTTCAGAGTAATTTATTGAGGAACCATTTGAAAGCATGTGATTTTTACAATTACTTAAACAACAGGTTTCAAGTATTCACCTTTCTCTGTCAAAATGCACACAAAGATATCTAGAGTTTTCAGGGATGCATAGCAATGTATCTGACAAGTGTAGATGTATGTTTATGCTACTATCAATGCTTGGTAAAAACTAAGAATTGACATGCAAAGGCTGCGATGTACACTGTGCAACAGTGACAAGCAAGGCAGAACAAGCAGATGGCTGAACAAGTTGGAGCTCTTTTGTCACTGGAGACGTTACAGCTGTTGCCTGAATTAGGCCAGCATGCAAACATTCTGACATTTAACTGTTTTGTTGCCTCATCACTTTAGCAGATCATATGGGAAAGGTGCTGAAAGTGAAATCCACTGGGAGAAGGGAAAACAGAAGATAAGGAAAGAAGGCAGAAATAATGATGGTCCTGAAGATGAGCTTACTTTCCCAGCAAGTGATTGAATGCAACAATAAAGTACTGAATGAATGAATTAAATAAATAAAAGATGGGGAAAAGTGATGTAGTACTCAATTTTCAAATGGCAATATTGCTTAAGCACAGCAGGAAACTGCTTTGAAACCTTCTTGTGAAGCTGCTGTATGCATATAAAATTTTATTCAAGTTGTGAGTTCAATTTTTTAAAAAAGCTGGTAATTTAAAATTGGCATTTCAGACTACTGCTTGTGGCAACAACTTGATTGAAGAGCAGCATTAAGTAACATTTTAGCCCCTTAACCATATTTTATACATATACACACACAATAGTTAGGCTAGATAAAAATTCAATACTATTTCCAGGAAATAAATAAAAAAAGAGGACACACTTTCCCATAAAATATTTTAACTCAATAAGTAACTGAAAAACAAATTAGAAGTTTTATCTGACCAAGTCTTCCATTTTCTTTTAACGTGTTTGTTCCCTTGCAAAGGTGATAAGGCACTTTTCAGCTGAGCAGTTCGTTTTGTACTACTAGCATTGCAATCCCTGATGAATAAGATTAAATGGCAATTACATTTAAAAAAAGAGATAGATCAACATAATTAGAAAATACTACTGATGATCTGGGTAGAACTGGATCTGATCTTGTCCTTGAACTGTAATACATTACAAATCTTTAAGTTCTTTGGTTCTGGGAAATCTGATTTTCTCTAATGCCTAAAATCCAATATCAGAATTTAAGGGTGAACATATTCATTCCTCAAAGGTCCTCTTTTGCTATATTTGACTTCAGTGCAATGGTGCTTAAAAAAGCTCTTTATAATACTTAGAACCTGGATAAGTACATCTAAATACAAATAGTTAAATAAACCTCTTAAAAATTAGAGTGTTTAAAGGGCTGCATTCTTATTGCTTGGGACTGGGTGCTCAATTTCACGCTCAGTCCCTCACTTTCAACATCCAGTTCCATGTACAGTACAGTGCCCGCCACCTAGGAGACCTGGTCTTGCTCACAAATATGATCTTCTATGTAATTGTAAAAATCTATATTTTAGTATTCTAAAATTCAGAATGTGAAAAACAAGATTAGCTGTGAAAGGATATTCATGCAAACAAGCACACAATATAATCCTTCTAAACAGTGATAGTGGTAGGGTAGTCCATCTAACAACTAACTTTTCATCAAATCTAAATGGGTTTAGAGTTTAATCTAGAAAAGACCAAATCCCAAAATGCTTAATCCCCCACAGGACCCCATAAGAAATTAAGCTGCTTAAAAATCTCATTGGCAATACATTTGAAAAATACTATCAATTATTGTGTATTTGTTCCCTTCCGAAGTTAACAGAGCAAGAGAAAGCCTCACTTTAGAAGAGATCCTATGGTATGTATCACAAAAGGTCTAGGGAACAAAAAAAAGAAGTGATCCATGTCCACGTATAATGATGCACACTAGTCTTAGTGACTTCATTTCCTCTGATGTCCTTTTAATTAATATTAAAAGCCGAGTGTTTTAAAGTAAGGTTTCTCAACCTTTCCAGACTACAGTACCCCGTTTAGGAGTCTGATTAATCTTGCATATCCCAACTTTCACCTCACTTAAACTACTTCTTACAAAAATCAGACCTACAAATACAAAAGGGTCACAAACACACTATTACTGAAAAATTGCTTACTTTCTCACTTTACCATATAATTATGAAATAAATCAATTGGAGTATAAATATTGTACTTACATTTCAGTGGACAGTATATAGAGCAGTATAAACAACTCATGGTCTGTATGATATTTTAGTTTGTACGGATTTGGCTAGAGCTTTTTATGTAGCTTCTTGTAAAACTAGGCAAATATCTAGATGAGCTGATATACCCCCAGAAGACCTCTGCGTACCCTGGTTGAGAACCACTGTTCTAAAGCACACAGAAATATGCAGCGTTGGTAGCCATGACTAGCTGCACCATCAGCTAGTAACAAGCTCAGCACATCTAAGCAATGTTTTGTCTGAATATACAATCAAACCCACTTAAGGGGAAAAARAAAAAAAAAAAAAAAAAGATTCCTACCTAAATGTTTTAAAAAAAAAAGATAATCTGCCTGCATAAAAGCATTCTCCACATCTGAGGACATGAGAGTCAATGACACACACATAAAACTCGGCAAGTTATAAATATTTATGGAATGGAGAAGCAAGCAGCAGTGGCTAGAGCTGCGAAAGCTTCCGCCTTTCCCACGTATAAAAGGCCCCATCTACACTAAATTTCAGTGTTAACAACTCCAAATCCCTAGCACATGATAGCATGAAACACACACACACACACACACACACACACACACAAAGTGCTTCCAGTGGTACACAAATATTCACAAAACAGTTGTGATTACAAATCAAGGCTATGGCCATCAAGCCTTGAAGGTCTACACTGCCGCTGGGAACTAGCCTTCCAGCCAGGCAGATAGATTTGCATTAGAGGGGCTCGAGGTAGGACAATAAAAATAGCAGCATGGATGATACTCCACAATGAATCAGGCTGGCCACCTGAGCTCAAATCCAGAAATCTGGGTAGGACTAAGTCAGATAGCTACCTCAAGCCTTCGCTGGTGCAGCAACGTCCATTGCTGTTTTTAGTGTGCACTAGCTCAAGCCCTGTTAGCACAAGTCTGTCTGCCCAGGCTGGGAGGCTTGCTCCCAGCTGTAGACAGGCTCTAATTGAACTGTTGTCTATCTAGATTTGCAGAGCCAGGTTTGGTTTCGTGACTCAGAATCTATTGCTGTTCATGGTCTGTAGAGTGACAGTGAAATTGGATATCACATTAATGTCCATTGTGGGGTTAGAATACCATGTCTCTTTGTCCACTCCAGAAAAGTGAAGACTTACTAAAATCTTAACGCTTGTTTTCACCCCATCTAAACATCCATGCAGGATCCAGCCAAAGTGATACACCAAGGCTTGGATCACCAGGAAGTTGGAGCCTTCTTTGTGAAGGTATTGACTTAATGGGGTAAGCCCAGAATGGGCATCTTGGTATTGTCTATAGCACCAGTGCAGTTCAAAAAGTCCAGCTGTTCTTCAATAAAACTGGAACTTCCATTGGCAGCTGCACGGCACATCTGAAAGCCAGGCTACTAATTTACCGTATATAATCATTCATAAGCCACATTTTTTTTTTTTTTAAGTAAAAAAGGGAAGCACCAGAGAAGGGGGTCGGCTTATGAACGGACATAGAGGGGGAGAGATGGGACACAGCCCCTGTCCCCAACAGAGGGAGCAAGGAACATGCTACGGCCATGCCACCCCGTCTGGTCCGCTGGAGCAGGCTGCGGCCACGCTGCCCAGCTTGCCAGAGCAGCTCCAGCCACGTCGGAGACATCCTCCCCTGGCCCTCCCCAGATAATGTGGGAAGGGATGGGGAGACTGGGGGGGTCCCAGGCTAGGAGTGGGGTCATATGTGTGTGTGTGGGATCACATGAGTTACTCTCCTGACTCCAAGCTTCTCCCCCCCCCCCCCCAAAAAATTTCCGCACCACTTGCTGTCCCAGCCCACCAGGGTAAGCAGCTGGCATGCCGGACACTTTGTTTACTTTGGTTTACCTCTGTGCCTGCCGACCCTCAAGGTAAACAAACCATCTCGACCTACCAGCAGCTTATCCTGATGGCCCGGGAGCCAAAGTTTTCTGACCCTTGAATTATAGGGTTGGCTTATGAACGGGTTATAAATTTTTTTCCATTTTTACTTATCCATCTTGGAGGGGTCGGCTTATAAACAAACAAGCTTATGATCGAGTAGATATGGTAAATGCCTAATTTTTACACGTGTTTGACAATGGGGGGGGGAGGGCGGTAATGAAGTTCTCTTTTATTAAAATCCTATGTACATTTATATGCCAAATATTAGAGGTGTAGCCGTGTTAGTCTGGATCTGTAAAAGCAGCAAAGAGTCCTGTGGCACCTTATAGATTAACAGCCGTATTGGAGCAGGAGCTTTCTTGGTATTCACCCACAGGACTCTTTGCTGCTTTTATATGCAAATTACACACAACTCTCTGGCTCTCAGCAGGTTGCCAGCAGGACCCGAGCATTACAAAAATTGCGTACCACTGACCTCAACACTGTGAATGGTCCTACCAGTACAGGCTCACAACACAGTCTCTTAAAGGTTCCATATGCTGAAAATTAAATCTGCTGTCATGCATTTTATTTTTTGGCCCAAAGCAACTCAAATGGATTAGATATCCTAACACTACAACTAGTATTACCAAAAACAGCATTAACCTGCTCCTTTTTAACTAGTATAAACGTATCTCACTTTAATGACCCTGAGTCTGTTCTATATGCCAGTGAATCATGAAGTTAACATTCAATAACATGTAGTAGGATTTGAAAATTTAACATTTAACTTAATTTAGTTGTTGCACTTTTTGCAAATGAGGAAATTTGAACCAGAATATATCTTATGAAATGTCCAAGTTATTTGATGCAGAGAAGTTTCTTGCCTTGAAAAAGGTAAGCTTGGGAATAAACTCACTCCTATTTTGAGGGAGAATCCAAGGCTCCAAATTTGAACTACCGAATAATGATCTGAAAGAATTTGCCTATTGTATATTTTAAATGTGACCTATTTATATTTCTCATTCTATATTCAAAAAGTACTGTAATTTTGGGAACGATATTATATTCTTCATGCATAAAGTGTTTGAATTCCTGCTTTAAGCGCAAAACTCAACTCAGCCTTAGCCATGGAACCACAAACAGTGTTTGCAAAATAGGATGACACTGCGGTTGTGCTCAAGATGCACATCTTGCCACTCCACTGTCAAGAACTTTGTAGAAAGCCTTTTTTTTGGTTGGACTTCCCAAAAAAAAAAAGTCTGATCAACAGCCAATTTCCTAACATCTTTATAAACATATTTGGGCACAGTCAAGTGCTATAAATTAAAAATGTCAAGTCACTTCAAAGACTACTAAAAAGGATGCCATCAGAAGTGTGGTAAGGCACAGAAATTTTTTTAAGCTTTCAAAATGTTAAATTTTAAACTAAGGGCTGAAATTTAAAAGCTGTATCTGTCATGGAAGTTACTGTGATGTAACAATGCTGAGCGCTAACCACAGTAACTTCGACTGTACAGAGGCATCCACCATGATATTAACACAGTTACTGTCACTGAGGGGCCATCCAAGCCTATCACTGTATGAGCACACTTGATATCACGCGGATAGTTTAAAATAAAATCAATCAGATCCTCTCAGTGTTGCCTTCCATTTGTCCTAGGACACTTCTATCTAAACCAGAGGTGGGCAAACTACAGCCCGCGGGACCGTCCTGCCCGGAGAGGCTAGTCTCCGGCCCCTCCCCCGCTGTTCCTCCTCCCCCGCAGAACCACGCTGCCGTGCGGGCAGTGCTCTGGGTGGTGGAGCTGCGCGCTCCTGCCAGCGTGGCAGCCAGACATGCTGCTCTGCATGGCATGGTAACTGGGCCGGGGTATAAGCGGTGGGGAGGCCTAGGGGGGTAGGGCAGTCAGGGGACAAGGAGCAGAGAATGGTTAAATGGGGTGGAGTTTCTGGGGAGGGCAGTCAGGGGACAGGAAATGGGAGGGTTGGATAGGCATGGGGTTCCAGGGGGCCTATCAGTGGGCGGGGGTGTGGATGGGGTCAGGAAGTCAGGGGGCATTGGATAAGGGGTGGGGTCCCAGGGGCGGTTGGGGCAGGGGGTCCCGGGAAGGGGCAGTTAGGGGACAGAGCAAGGGGGAGGGTTTGGGGATGAGTCAGGGGTGACATATAGTGGGGGGAGAGAGGGGGGGCCCTCAGGCCAAAAAGTTTGCCTCATCTCTGTCTAAATACTCTCCTCCACCTCCATATCTAATTTCACACCTTATGACTAAAGAAAATAACTTTTTGGAAACTTGTAATTCCTCTAACACCCTAGAATGTAAGAAGATGGAAGTTTTGTGTGCTGGTTAAAATGCCTAGTTATTTTAAATAAATGTTCAAATAGAGCTTGAATATATCTACAAAGCCTAATCAAAAGCAGTTTTTAAACGTTCATTTTTTACAAAAATTAGGAAGTAAAGACATGAGATAAGATATTAACAGCTTATTCAGAGAAAATACACTACTTTCACCCAAATCACCTGCAATTTAGCTGGAGCCAACATGACACTCTGTGACACAAACTCAGATCTTAAAAACATTTTTCTTTCTCGGTCTGTCGCTCTATCAAATATTTCAAATCACTTTTCCGTTTCCAGGCTGGTGCCGTGATGATCTTTGCGCAAGTTAAAAGCAAAAAAGACTCACTTTCTTTGACATAATATGGAAACTGCACAGAGCAGTCAGTGGATGCTATTTTAAGAACTATTTTAAAAAAAACCTAATTTATAGAGGTACTGTCAATTTTTGTTCTAATGCAAGCTACACGTGATACGCAAAATACAGAAGCAGCCCTTTCCCAGGAGCACCTTCCTTGTTGGCTTCCTGTTCCCTGGACCCTTCTAACTCTCCCCAGAGTAGGACCGTCCTTACAGGATGATTTAGTGCAAGTGATCAAACAGACCTACACATCCTGCATACAGTCAACATATGGAGTTCAACAGCAAAGGAAACCATTATGAGAAATTCTTTCAATCCACCTCAACAAAAACTAGGTGCTACAGAGCTTTCCAATCAGTAGATCTCAAAACATTCCACAAAGGAAGGTATCAGCTCCATTTTGCAGACGGAGAAACTAAGTATATCATACTTCTACTCTAGCCAGGTCCAAAGGATACTAGCATCACAATTCAACACAAAAGGAGGAACTCGCCAAAATACCCATTACCCAATAAGCTCACTGAAATTATAACAAGATAGGGGCTGAGGTTTTATGCTTTAAAATGGAAGTGCAGTGTTGAAACAGATGCAAGATTAGATTTCTCACGCATTAAAGCGTACCTCAAAAAGGCTAATAAAAGGCCATCTCTTTACAACTGCTCAATATGCTGTAGGCAAGTTCCTCTGCTTTACTGAGCCCTAGTCTACACTACAAATTTATGTTGCTATAACCGCACTGCTCTGGCATGTGGAAATCTGCACCCCTCAGCAACGCAGTTATACCAACCTAACTCCTAGTGTAGACAGTACTATGTGGATGGGAGGGCTTCTCCTGTTGACATAGCAACCACTTCTCAGGGAGGTGGAGTACCTGCGCTGATGGGAGAAACTCTCCTGTCAGCATAGGTAGCATCTTCATTAAGCACTACAGTGGCACAGCTGCACCAATGCAGCTACACTGCTGAAAGGGTAGACAAGCCCTCAATCCTTTCCTGGCAGCAAAGGAAACAAATACTGAATTCTTCTTGCTTTCCAGAATGATTAACATTAGATATACAAGACTTTCTTCTAATCAGCATGCCTATCACAAGTGAGAGGAAATTCCAGGTTGCTATAGAATTTGTAGTTACAAATCATTTAAGAAAACAAAATGTGATGCCAATCCCTTCCCCATCCCCCTCTCTGCTGTCTCTCCTAGCTACTCCCATCTTCAAAGCACTGCCATGTTTAACTAACCTAACTACTTCATATCTGTATTATCTAACCTACTTATGATTGACTCCATTAATTATAATACTTTTGGCACTAAGTACATTTTTTCAAGAGCTACAATTAAGCCAGGTGGATTGTTTCATTTTGTTTTTCTCAAGTTATTGAAGAGCCCCACATTGTGAATGACTAATGCTTTAATCTTGATTAAATAGCTTGCAACGACATTGCTTACACTGTAGTTAAAGCAAAAAAAAAGTCTTCAGAAATCAGGAAAGTGGTCTGCAAGTTTTTATTCTGAAATGAAATAACTACCTTCACACTTTTTTTTACACACATAAAAAGCTACAAAACAAAGGGTGCCCAAACAAATGTGTTTGATATAAAAACAGTGTTTTGAACACTTGATAAAAACAGTTTTTAAAGTCTAAAATTAAACATCACCCCTTTAAAAATCCATTTAATGCACAACCCTGGGGGAGGGGGAAGTGCTCTCATTATTTCTTCCTTTAAAAAGGCAGTAAGTTTGAGGGCCTCTTTTTCTTAAGGCTGTTTCATTATGGTACATAGAAAGTGTATTAGATCAATTGTTAACATGTAAACTTTCTTCTGTATTTCACTTTACTTTCAAGATGTTCCTGCCACACAGTTTTTTAAAAAAGGCTTTATTGTATTATTGAAGAGATGTGCTTAGTTGTACTGAGAAGAAAGTAACTTACTTGTGCTTTTCATGATCTTTGACACCCCAAATGCAGACAGAGGCATCAGATTTTAGGCTTCACTCAAGAATTAAGAGTCCATTAGCTCCTGTACCAGCATGGAAGTCCTTCTCTTGGCCCTGCCTCTCAGCAGGTGTTTGTATGCTGCAGGGAACTGCCCATGTATTCCTGACGGGCTCACTGGTGGGCGCAACAGTATGGGTTGAGAGGCCTCAGGCTGAATAGAACTCAGGGAGTAAACCTAACAGCATTAAAGAAAGGGAGAAGGCTTGGGCTGAAATTTGTTGTAGGGCAGAGGACGACTCTTACTAAGTGTCTGTAAAGCACTTAACACAATGGAACTATGATTTCAGTTGGGGTCTTGGACGCAAACAGTTATTTGTTTCTTTGTAAATAAAGCCAATCATCATGAAGGGGATGAGCTTTGGCCTTTTACAGGGTGTGGGCTGTGTTTTGGAGAAGTGTGGGAAAGCCATCTGTTCACAGGCCACCTATGAATTCTTTAATTCCCTCCTGTCTCCAGTATTTTTGACAAAGCAAGCGAGTAGGGAAGGAGGAGGGAGCACTTTGGATGACAACCAAAAAGGTCGTGGGTTTATTTTCATCTGGCTTCTGTTCCATTCAGATGCAGGTTTCAGTTAAGCAGTCCTGTGGGGACCGGATAAGGAGTGCAGTGCCCACAGTTGGGTGCTCTTATGTGCAACTTGGAGAAGTGTGGTTGTTCAGAATACATCAACCTGTTCTGGATAGCGAGCCATCTCTACACTCACAGTCTAAGACATCTCACACCCCTACTAGAATGTTTTTCCACTGAACTTACAAGCAAGTCAGGTAATGGAGAGTGCCTCTCTCCTTTTTAAAACAGACACCAAACTCTCAGATTTCCTTACAGCTACAGCAGAAGGGAGATAGCCAGGAAATGGAACTACCTCTAAGTATACAAGTCTTTCCAACCCTAATGAGAACAATGAAAATATAAATACAGATTTAAATAAAAATCTTCAGTGAAGAAATGAAAATGCGATGAGAGAAGTTGGGAGTTTAATATCAGGCCTATCCTTTCTCAGGAGGACTGCTTATGAGCAGTCTGCTAAATAGCACTGGGGTTGTGTATGAAGGTTACACAATTACCCTTCTGTTCAATGAGAATATAAAATGAATGGGTTAAGCTGAAACTTGCTGTGTGGACCATCAAAACTCTCATAATGAATTTGACCACCACAAGGTCCTGGGACATTTATTTTTCCATTTGGGAACTGTTAAGTGCTAAAAGTAGATCCATTAGCACAGGGGTTCTCAACATTTTTCTTTATGAGTTCTCCCCACATTCCCCCCAACATGCTATAAAAATTCCAGGAGTGTGAGTGAGTGAGCGAGTGTCAGGGCTTTAGCTGCTTTAGATGCCAAATGGATGGAAGGAGTTCAAGGCTCCTGCCCCATGAGGTGCTGCGGGAACCTTGGGGTTCCCAGGTTTAGCCCCATGGGGCGGCTTAGGGTTTACAGACCCCTGAAACAGCTTGTGGATCCCAGTTGAGGACCACTGTATCAGCACTCTGCCAAAGTTCTCAATTGTACAGAAACAGCATGCGATACGGAGATGAAAGTGGCATGCCTAAATAGCAAAATGGTAGTCTACAGTCAGCACCAGAAAAGATGGATTCCAAAAAACAAAGAGGGTGGGTGGGAACAAACTAACTGAGATGATAGTGAGAAGAGCCATTAGTACTAAGCCAAGACACTCTTTATGCTATTCAAGAGCTCTTGACGGTAATAACAGAACATAAATGAATAGATCCAAGAGTAAGCCCTTGTCTACACTACAAAATTAAGTTGACCTAAGTTAGGTTATGTCTACATAAGAGACTTTACAGAGGCACAGCTATGCCACTGCAGCTGCACTGCTGTACCGTCTCCTCTGTAGCTGCTCTATGTCAACAGGAGAGAGCTCTCCCGTCAGCATAATTAAACCACCCTCAATGAGCGGCCATAAGTATGTCGGCAGGAAAGCTTCTCCCACTGACATAGTGTTATCCACACCAGCGCTTCTGTTGGTGTAACTTCTGTCACTCAGGGGGGAGAATGGGGTAGTTTTTTCACACTCCTGAGCGATATAAACTGTAAATCGACAAAAGTGCTAGCATAGATATAGCAGAAGGCCGACATTCAGCCACCGCAGCTCATGGACACACTACACCCTCTCTGTTGGTGGTGCATGTCCTTACTAGGAGCACCTCCACAAACTTAACTGTATGGGGCACTGTAGGGCACTGACAGCTGGCGACTCCTCACCCCACCCCAAGGCCCACAGCCTGAGCTATATGCCCCCCCACCTTGGGGCTCACAGCTGTCAGTCCCATCACCAGGCCGCTCCAGCTGTGAGCTCTAGGGTGGGTGGGCTCCGGCTGTAAGCCCCACACAGGGCTGGCAGCCAACAGATGATTTAAGTACAGACACCGATGCACAGTGTCTATCTACATCAACTTAAGCAGCACCCTCTTGTGGAGGTGGGGTTATTAGGTTGATGTAGTGGGCAACTTACATTGGCAGGAGCAACACTGTAGCGTAAACATGTACATAGTTAGTTTGACACAGGGGTGTGTGAAGGAATTTAAATTCACTGCTTATGGAGGGGCATGTTTTGTGCCCCCGCCACAGCTCTGGGGCTAGAGGAGTTCTGCGTCTCTGCCAGTTACTGGGGGGAGACCAAGTCCTGACTTGCCCCTCCTTGTGCATGCCCCTAGGCTGACATAAGGCAGCCTACGTCAATCCAATTCCACAGTGTAGACCAAGCCCAAAGGCTAGTCTACACTGGCAACTGGCTGCGGCAACACTTTAAGGTGCCTTGTGTGGTCGCGGCGCAGCACTGGGAGAGAGGTCTCCCAGTGGTTAAACAAACAAAACAAAAACACCTCAACGAGGGGTGTAGCTGCCAGCGCTCGTGCACTGTCTATACTGGTGCTTTACAATGCTGCAACTTGCTGCACTCAGGGGAGTGTTTTTTCACACCCCTGAGCTAGAAAGTTGCAGCGCTGTTAATTGCCAGTGTAGACAAGCCCTAAGTCACAAGACCAGCAACAGGTCAATAGTTGTAAAGCAACCACATGTCATCTATATTATAAACTAATGGACTCATGAGTTTGCAGGGCAAAGTTCCAGACACTGCAAGAGAGCTATTTCTGTTCTCGTCAATTAGTCTGCCTTTCTAATAGTCTCCCAAAGGACTATTTTTTGTTGCCTCTTTTTTTTTTTTAATAGATGGAGCTCAATTCCATTACACTACCCCAAAAAGCTACATTATTAGTGGAAACCACAGATGTATTATAAACATCATTTTTTCAAATAACTCTAATTCAAGTATTGGGATAGGTGGCCACTATAACAGACTTTTTCTAATACAGTTGAACCAAACAGATGATTTATGACATGTGAACTCCAAAGGCATTCTTAAATTGGAACACACTTTAATTAAGGCCACACAATATAACTATAGCTGTAGAAAGAAAAAGGATACATCTGATTTTTTTTTGTAGTTATAGGGGTGCAAAGTAAGTTAATTCTCAAATTTATATGTTCATTCTAATAATCTATGATCACAAACAGCAGAGGACACTCTCTGATCCAAACATTTCTTTTGGCACATTCTGAAAGAAACTACAGAACATTAAAATATTTATAGGACTACGGTCAGCCTGAAGTATGGAAAAGACAAGGTAATTCACAACTGTAACCATCTCTTCTTATCACCCGGCCCCCAACAAGAGGAGGAAAAAAAAAAAAAGTTGTTTTTCCGTTTTGGTTGGGTTCCTATAAGTTTAGCTTTTTCAATCCATCAGCCTAATGGATTTCATTATTCCATTTACTAAAATGTTCATGGGGAGCCCCAGACATCAGTGTGGGTTCTCCAGCATTCTTTCCTGGCCATTTAATAGCACTGAGTGGGGACAAGGACTCTAACAAAAAGGCTGAGTATCTGACTCATTTGTCATTCTAGATTCTGTGTTAAACTCCTCCCTTTAAAGAAATCAATCCTTTTCTGCGCTTTCACTTTTTAGAATAATCTCTCTTGATGTCCAGGGGAGCATAAAGCCATAGGTGGTTGCTAAATTAGGGTCACAGTGTGCCACTCATTGAGATGCCAGGCCAGCTAATGCCCAGAATGTTGTAAATTACCAAGGACAGCTGGTAATGACAACTCACTAGTTACTCACTTAACCTGTTCCTGTGAGCTCAACTCCAGGAGGGGGGGGGGGGCAGGGGAAGAGGCAGACTAGCATGAAGATTGCTTTGTCTTCACTAAAGTTCTCTTTACTTCACAGAAACTAAACAGCTTTTCTATCACCATGTGCATGAATACCATTCACTACCAATAGCACAATTTTATGCTGCTCAGCTTAACTTACAAATCCTAAACTTATGTGATTTGATCACACAAATGCATTCATCTGATAAATCAGTATCCCGGACAGCAACTCTTCATTTCACTACTCCAAGACAGAATTTCCATAAAACTAAGTGTAAACACAAACACTGAAGTAAGTTAAATGACAAGGGACTCTGGGAGCCACTTTCAATTTCGAGTGTAATTTACAGCCTTATACTTGGAGGTCTACTTACTCTACTTTGATATACGTACCGTGGTGCTGGAACCCTTTTAATAATATATGAAGATATACCTATCTCAGAGCTGGAAGGGACCTTGAAAGGTCATTGAGTCCAGCCCCCTGCCTTCACTAGCAGGACCAAGCACTGATTTTGCCCCAGATCTCTAAGTGGCTCCCTCAAGGACTGAACTCACAACCCTGGGTTTAGCAGACCAATGCTCAAACCACTGAGCTATCCCTTCCCCTGAAATCTAGCTCCCCTACTCCTTCTGTGACCCCCTCCCCCCAGTAGGGGCCATGAGCAGTGCCCTGTCTCTGGGGAGGGGGGGCAAACAGGAGTAAGGGGAAAAGGCTGAGGGTGGGCACAGGGCCATGAGTAGAGCCCCAGGTACAGGCCCACAGCCAGCACCCTGCATGCAGGGTCAGGAGTGAAGCCCCGGGAGTGGGGCCAGTGGCCAGGATCCTGGGAGCAGGGGGCTGGATGTGGGACTCTGGGCACAGGGCCAATGAGCGGGGCCAGCACCCCAAGAGCAGAGCCCCAGGCACAGGGCCCTGGGTACAGGGCCAGCAGCCGGGAAGTGGGCAGGTAGCCAGGACCGGAGCCCAGGGTACAGGGCCTGTGGCTGAGACCCGAACTCCGGGCGCAGGGCTGGGAAGCAGAGTCCCAGGCTTGGGGCCATAGGCCAGGAGCAAGGCCCTGGCGTGGAGCCCTGGGCATGGGTCCAGTGGCCAGGGAACAGGGCCAGCAGCCGGGACCCAAGCCACGGGCTGGGGAGTGAAGGTCTAGGTGCAGGGCCAGCGGCTCCACGTAAAACCTGGGGGTGCTACAGCACTCCCCACACCCATAGGTCTGTGATGTTTAGATGTTGCTTGTAATTATTAGAACTGGGAGCACTGGCTGTTGGGAGTCTGAAAGGTCAGGAAACAGGAGCGGGGAGGAGTTGAAGAGGCAGAGTGAGTTACAGAGGGTGCAGCAGCAGCTTGGTAAAGAAGTTTCCACTTTATTTTTAAAGTCCTGTTGAAGTTTGTTAGTACCTTGCCTGGGTTGATACAACAAATTCCCATGCCATGTATACATTTTAAAAACAAAGTTTATTTGTCTACAATACTATGTAACTAGCTAATCTTTAACAGCTGAAGAATCATAACCTTATCCATTGACTTTGCAGTAAGACATAACACAGTATTGGGTTTTGCAGTATCATGAATAATGCAACCCTTGATCAGTCATCCAGTGGGTAACAAGTCAGAAGATTTAGCCTACTTGTCACCAATGCTCAAGGTTGAAGTGGGCAAGAGAGAAATGCTCAAAGTCTCGTAGACATTCCAAATGCATAGCTCAAAAAAGTTAAAGCAGACACGTACTTCTTCCACTCCCCCCCACCAAAATCTACACTGCTACCCATTGTCAACAGTGTGATCAGCAAAGAGTCCCCATAACCTGATAACAAAAGTGGTTTTATCCTACCTAAACTATTAGTTAAGCCATTTTCAGTATCAGTTCAGAAGGAACCTGACTACCACTATCAGCAATGGAGCGCAGTTTCTTTGAATAGATGAGGTTAGAGACACAAAGGACTGGTTTATATTTAAAGTGTAGGTCAACATAGCTACATCAGTCCAGAATATGAAAAAAATCCATACCCGACTAACATAGCTACACCAACCTAATCCCCAGGGTACAAGCAGCTACACAGATAGAAAATTGCTTCCGTCAACCTAGCTACCATCATTTTAGTAGGTGATGTTTCTACAGTGACAGAAAACCCCCTTCCATTGCTGTTGGTGAGTCTACACACCATGGGGCTATGTCAGTATTGTCCCCGTAGCATACGCACACCCACAGACTTCAGAGTTAACATCCCATTGACATAAATTGAGGTAGTTCA
Source organism: Chelonoidis abingdonii (assembly GCF_003597395.2). Taxonomy (NCBI): domain Eukaryota; kingdom Metazoa; phylum Chordata; order Testudines; family Testudinidae; genus Chelonoidis; species Chelonoidis abingdonii. The sequence continues at coordinate 135,803,427 of NC_133771.1, forward strand.
CACCTCTTAGTGTAAGGAAGAGGGCACACTTGTTTGCCCTAACTCATGTGCAGGCAGGCAGCATTCAGGAAGGCTTGCCAGAGGATGTGGACTCACAGCATGTCACGAAACCCTGTTGTATTCCTGTGCACTGATACCCAGTTGTCCCACTGCTTTGTGAATCCACTGAACATTCACACCATGTATTTTGGGGCATAAGCAGTGTGGAAGCTACCACAGCCTGAGAATGGAGTACTGCTCAAAGATCAGGAGTGGGTATACACACGTGCATTCTATCAACCCCCAGACCTGAAGCAATTTCATGATGGACAGCCCAGCTACCCAGGATGGGATTTGACCTTCAGGCAGTTCATTACTCATCCTGAATCTCCAAAGGCAACCTGCAACAGAAGTGCTACAGTTTTTGGCATTTTACTTATTCTGCCTGGGATCCAGTAATAGCAAAGCACTAGACACGCAGACACTACAAAATGGTTACCTGGTCTTTGTCAACACTAGCAAAAAGAAGACATGTAATTCACCACCAGTTGAACTGGTGAATTCAACTGGTGATAAGAAAAGTAGAAGCTGTACCGTAGACAGAGTTTAGGCAAGCTTAAGCATGTTTTATCATGTCTAAAGCTCAAGATCGTACCATCGGCCCAGCTCCTTGGGCCAGGAAATTCTCATTTGTGGCAGTTTAGACACAACTGTGCAGGGTACTGAAGAGCCATATGCAGCGCAAGAGCTTTAAATGAAGAATAACCAATTAACTCAACAACTGCTGAGTTTGGCACTTACTGATCATGTCTGGTATCAGGTATGTTTCTGTCCATTTGCAGTTTGTCACTTTCTACTTGATTGAACTTATTACGAGCGTATGGGTCCTGCCCAGATCGGACCATAGTAACACCAACGTAACTGTCTTGATTAAAATCTTGCCATCGAACTTTTCCTAAAAAGGAAGAAACCCAAAGTTAAATATTTGCATCACAGATCTGAAGCATTAAGCTCTAGTTTTCAAATGTCTGAAATCAAGTTTTCACTTTTACGGGATCACAGTGCTTTAATATAAATGAAGCCTTAAACACAAAGTTATTTGCATAAAGTTATTTGCTGTGAGTCACACAATTGACTAGTGCAAAGTTTCAGTAGGAACTGAATTAATAGTATCCTGACTCCTAGTCCTGCTGCTACTGTAATCATTAGACCACGCTGCTTTCCTCAGTTACAGGTTTTAACCTCAGGAACCATATGTTCCACTTTCAAAGGACATTTCCACATCAGGCAGCTGATGATTCAAGCACAGATTTACTCCCCAAGAAAGACTCACTTAATTTTTCCAGTTTAGATTAACATCACTAAACCAAGCCACTGTGGTTTAATTTAGCCAGTCTCATCTTTAAAAGTAATGATTTGCATCTCTGTGCTCTAAAAGATCTGTTCTTCATAAACATGGTTACAAGTAAATTTTATAAGTTATTTTGTAAGACATATATATGCTACCAATAGTTAGGACACTTGACCACTTTCTGATATGAAATACATGAACTAGTTGAAACACTTTGTAGCTTTTAGATTCTGTCAAGAGCAGGTTAACTCTTTACTAAAAAGAGCACATAGCTATGCGATCCCTGGTAATAGTTGGCATGCTTATGGGGATGTATGCTTTATCCAAAGCCTGCTTCTTCTAACATTATACTACGGAATTAAAGTAAAACAATGTTCTCTTCTGAGAGGATGGACACTTTCATAAAATTACTGATCTTGTGATATACACCAGAAGCTTGAAGGCTTGCATCTAGACAAAATGAAACTCTGTTCTTAACTCTTAATTTTAAATACATTATTCCTTCTTATATGGCTACTGACAGCCAACCTATTGCAACTGTACAGGATTCATGCTTTATGACTCAAAACCACTTGAGCACAAATAGTGTTACCCCTAAAAACTAAATGCAATTTTAATGCATAAGTGTTCTTCAAGGCACCATACTGAAGTTGCTGTGTGGCACCAGGCACACAACTGACACTAAATAAATGATGACACAAAACACTCTTTGGGGGTCAGTATGTTTGACAATGAACGTGTTCACAAGGAGAAGTTATGCTTCACTGGAGTTTTTCAAAAGCAACATGGGGAATTGATATTTCAGAGCTATTTTTGGGCAAGTCCAGTAAGTGGCAGATTAGAGCGGGGCGGAGGGCGGGAGAGAGAGCGCGCACGCATTTCTCTTGGAGCACCCCATAGATGCTAACAAAAAAGTTTTTAGGCAAGCAAAGCGTATACCTTAGGATACTTTATATGTAACCTGGTGCTCTGCTTCACGGATGTACTATTATAAGAGGCATTCATTAGGGCAGCCAGAGATTGGTCAAACATTTCAAATACATCTTTACTGTTGCCAATTTGCAGTGTGCGCTAAGTGAGTTAGGGCTGTCTGTTACACAACTGATTGAAGATATAGCCAGCTAGAATTCCATTTGGAATTTCTGCTGGAAAATAAAGGCTGATACCAAAACATTGTGTGACACAAAAATCCATTGAGAATGGAAACTGTTCACAGAAAAGAAAATCATTGAATAGATTTGAGATTCTCTAGGGTTTGAGCCATCTGAGGAGTTGATGAAGTTAGCTCTGACCAAGCTTGTGGTGGTGTTTGGAGTTCAAATACTGACAGCTTACCTGAATAGCAAGTACTAGTGAAAAGCAGAGGAGCCATGGAAGTAAATATTTTAAGAGTCTAGTCACAGAGCAAGAACATAGATGCCTATATTTTGGATTACAGGCTTAAGAGCTATTCAATTAGTTCAGATTGAACAACTCCTACAAATGAATTTACCTCCCAAAAGAGGCTGAAGAAAACATGCAGAAAAGCCAGAACCAGAGAGATCAAAATGTAACAGACTAAAAATATTTATTTAGCAACCGGTGAAGAGAGCCAGAGGGAAGACAATAGCACTATGGGGAGAAAGACAGATTTTCAGCTTCCAATTAGTGAAAATGCAGTAGAGGGAACACTTCGTAGCTGTCAAAGCCCAACCTTAAGAGTAGTGAAAAGAAACTTTTATGAGTCTTCCACAATTTCTCTCAGGACATTTTTAGGGTTTGAAGGCAGTTCTACACTTGAGAATTCTAACGTTGCAAACACTTGCAACATCTTCACACAACAATGTGCAATAATGCACAATTGCTCCTACTTGAAACAAGGCTTATCACTTCTCCTGCACCAAGTCACTCAGCACTTTTGCGAAGACAGCATATGCCACTAGTGCTAATGCTGCAGCTACACCATGGTAACTGGTCTTCCTAGCAGTGTTCCACAATATCCCTGCAAGCCCTCCAGCAACCAATATGTGCAATATCACTGTGAGAGATATGGCAAACAGGTATTGAACATTAGGAATGTTATCTGTATATTTGAGCAAGCCCTTGAAAGCATGAAAAACCTCAGAGACTATTATATTGAGAGGCCAGGTGATACAAAGGTCTGTGAACGTTCTATTTGTGTGTTCCCGGCTCACCGGGTGATTTCCCTGTGGAATCACTATAGATGATCAACGCAAAATCCCAAGGGCTGGTTATGCAGATACCCAGCATTTGAAGCCTGACTACCTGGGGAAAGGGGCAGTTTTACATGTTTCAGGAGGCTTGAAAACAAAAACAGGGGTTTTGGATATAAAGGCAGAGTTTGAACTGACAGAGCGGGCTTCTTGGGCTACAAATGGCCATGACGTGACAACCAAGAGAGGCAAAGCCTGACTGAAAGACTTTGGAATTTATCAGGGATTCCAATTCCCATAAGAACTGATGGTGAGGATGGGGGCTTCTGGCGAACTTAACAAGCATTTAATCCTTTTATTGTTTTACATGTTTTCTCCAAGGCTTTTTATCCTAAAATCAATGTGCTCTACTCTGAAAGAGATGTTTGACTACTTGGAACTACTGGCATACATTAGTCAAAGTCCTGGAAGAGAAAACAACACACAGGTGCTGGACTCAGACTTGTGGAGATAAACAAGTGGGCTGCAAGTCTAAAGCCCCTGGGTTAAGAGGGAGAGGGATATGTGTCCCTGCCCAGAGAATGGTGATGGCTAGAGGCCTGAGAGGGGATTCCTTGAGGAGACCACAGAGGAGGTCAAAGGTTTAGTTAGCCCAAAACTGACAATCACCTATACGCCTGATGATTTATACTCAACGACAGTAACTTCTATTATTTGAGACATATTTGTTTTCCATTTAATAAAGTGCAAGGCATTCAATCCTAAGGCTTTTCTGGTTTCAAAAATAAAGGCTATTTTAATGTAATGCTGACATTTAACTTTACAAAATACATACTACTGTATACATTAAAAATGTTAATGCATATGATTAACTTTTTAAATGGTTATAGCACCTCTTTAATAGTGAAAAGGTATTCCCACCAACCCCTGCTTCAGGGACTTGCACCGACAACTGTGGAATGCGTACCCACAATGCTCTGGTATGGCAGCAGTTTGAGGGAGCAATGCAAGTGTTCCCATTAGACAGGTTTACATTAGCTAGAATTGCTCATGTGGTTCTGCATGGTTACAAGTTACAATAGTCCAAGTGAACTACTGTAAATTACAACTGTGCAGAGGGAAATTGAAATGCTACGCTGCAAAAATAAGGCTATTGTCTTTGAAGCTGCAAAGAAGGTAGCGTGTGACCATTTACTAATAATTAAGTTTTACGTTTTAAGATAAAAGGCTCTATTAATCAGCCTTTTCCAGCAACTGACCATGTATTTTTATATGTTATCTGCTTCGTTTCCCAGTATACAAGTATGACTACAGAAATCATTTTTCAGAGCTACTGGTGAACATTTACTGGTGGTTTGGAGAGCTGGGTCTGTTTCCAACTATCAAACTGCATTAAAAGACAGGTACAAATACTTAGCTTATATTTTACCTTATGCAATATTGATAGAATATGGTTCCTAAACTTTGTATTGTATGTGCTATGTAGTGTAGTTTTGATTTTAACTCTGTTAAACTAAAAATAAAATTTTCCCCAAAAATTGTGGTTCTGATTCATATATATGATATCAGATTAAGTTTCAGGACTGGCAGTTAGTATCCAACAAGACCGGGAAAAAAAAAAACAGAACCATATTCCTAATCACTGACAATGTCCCAGAGAGCAGTAGAGACTTGCACTGCTTCAGGCATTTGTGATACAGTCAGCTGTAGCCAAGGAAACGCAAAAGCCTGAATTTGGGTTGACAGGTAAATAAAAGAATTTTCAAATATTTTGTTTCACGTTTTATTTGTAAGCCCTAGTGATACAGTAGCTTTAGAATTTATTAAAGCATTTTCATTAATTTTAAAAAGCAGATTACGCCTAAAAACGTTTGGAAAGAGTTCTGCGTAGAAACAGTCGTCTCGATGTTGTCTTCCCTCCCTTTAAGTTAGAAGTGAAGATCCTTTTAAAGTAGATAACTCTAAGGAGATTCTTACTCCTGCTTCCTATTTGCTAACTCAAGACTTCGAGCCAGGCCCTGGGTGGCAGCAGCAAAAAAAAAAAAAAAAAAAAAAAAGATACAGAATTGCTGTAATAAGGCAACTGGAGAATTTCCAAGTGGTATAAGGTTGGCATAGCTGACTCTAAAGCACTTGCTCTAGGTTCGGGCAGGGACAGAAGGGGAAGCTGAACATATCGTACTTTGGCCATCCCTGGCCTACAGAATGAACCTGGAGGAAAAAGAACAGAGGAGATCTGGGAGGAAAAGGGAGAAGGAAATGGGCCACAGAATAAATTAGCTTAACTGAACTGGTAGAGAAGAGATGACCGACCAGATGAACTTGGATGTGAAGGAAGGGAACAGGTGACACTCCAGCGGTAGGCATAGTTGTGTGGGATGGGGAGCAAGACCCCAACAGGAACAGCATATGGGGGATATGTAAAGGAAAGAGGGGGCTGGGAGTGGGAAAGAATAGCAGGTCAGCTACTCAGGAAATCCCCAACCCAAGCAGCAGCCACAGGTGACATGAGGATCAGGAGCTCACTGTTTGGACCTAGTTTTACTACTAAACATAGGTCAATACCAGTGGGCTATATTGTATAATTCTCTTAATGTGGATGTCAATAGCTGCTAGATTGTGGCCGTTATCAAAGAGATGGAGGGGAAGAGAACTGGAATGTCATGTCAGTTGTGCAGTAACATTTAAATCCTCTCCAGGAAGGACCATTTAAAATATTTTTAATGTTACTCTAGTCTAAAATGGAGTAACCTGTACAGGGAAGAGAGCCAGAAAAATTTTAAGAAGTTGTTACTAAAATAGGGATGGTTCCTTGATTAGTTTTAATCTCTCAGTCTCAATTATTCTTCTTATAAAGTCCTTTATAAAAATTGTACTATCAGGTTCAAAGGTGTAGTTAATTGCTCCTTTACTCAAAAAGGGAAATGCAATGCTTTAATTAAAGTGTATAATCACAAATTGTTAATTTAATACAATTAAAGATTGATTCTAATACATGTGAGATAGAAATAAATCTTTTCTTTAGTAATCTGTCAAGACAAGTGGTCAGAGTTTTGCTTCACCCCTGCTAAAGCTAACACCACCGCTTCAGAGTATGGGAATTCAGCTCCCTGCAGTGTTGAAGAAGTGATGTATCAAATGCTTTAGGACAGCGTTTCTCAAATGCAGCCACCACGGCTCCATGTGGCCACCAGGGACTTTTCTTGCAGCCACAGCCTCCTGGGTAATGGTGGCGGGGGAGGGAGAGTGGGGAGGAGAGGGCAAAGCAGCAGCCCCTCCCCCAGAGCCACCAGCAGGGGCTGGTCCCTGCAGCAGCAGGCTCCATCCCCCAGCTGCAGGGCAGCAGACTCCAGCTTTGGATCTGGACTCACCTCCCACACATCACACCTGGCCCCCGCTGCCTCTTCCAGCCCCCATCCGTGCGGCAGGACCCTATGCTTCTGCCCTGACCCTCCCATTGCCCTTGACCCCTGCTGCCTCCCATCTATCCCCCATCACCCCATGGCCCCCTACTCACCTCCTCCTCCAAGGCTTAATTTGTTCCCCCACTTGCTGGGCCTGAGTAGGTCTGCTTGAAAACTGACATTAACAAATATACAAATATCTCTTTTCACAGCAGAAGACTTACTTGCTAGCAAGTCTAAAAAAATGCAACCAAAAAAGCAAAACTTGCAAAGCACCTTATTTGTGTTTTTATTCTATTTAGGCCAGTGAAGAATAGAGACAACTATATATTAATTTTTAAATACCGAGTCTGCAAAAAAACCTACATAAATAAATTACAATGATTTGAACATGCATATGTGCATATTTAATTTATCCTAAAGTTAAGTATTTTAGGAAAAATTGTCAGCAGCCACCAGCAAGAGTTGGTGGCTGCACTTTAAGGCCACCTAAAAATTTGTTGGCAGAACCCCTGAACACAGCACAGGGAATAGAGTTTTTGATGGTAAAATGTCAATTCACCTTTAAAACATTAATGGCTTTGTATAAAGACTGACTCCCAAGTTCTACTTTTTACAGTATTTGTCCACTGAGCTCTCAGTAAACAATTCCTTGCTTTTCCTGGAGCTCTAGAAATACAATGTTGCAGAAGGCTGAAACAAGCAGCTGCTCTCCTAAACCTCAACTGAAAAGCAAGAAGGGAATAGTGAGCCAAACAGAGAAAAGGGTAAAAAAGCCAAATAGCTGAAGCCTAACCACTTGCATTAAAAAGTTGCACAAAACTTGCAGAAGTCTGGATTAGAGATCCCGTAACTGTGTATTCACAACATTATGTGCAACCCATCATTCAAAACGCTTATACCAGCACAGCACTTTAAGAGTATAATCCTGTGACAATATATTCGTTAAGCGTTGTAATTAGAGCCCTGTGTATTCTGCAAGAGTATGTGGAGAGACTGGTCAACAGACCTCCATTCTGAACGTTCTGGCATCTGGTCTCATTCCTGGCTTCATATCCTCCAGCTCCTGACCTCTCCCTTACTACATTTAGGACAAATCTCTAAATCCTCCCTTTCCATGTTTTCCCCATACCCATCCTAACACCTGTGTCTGCTCCCTATGACCAGTGGGAAGGTCTCCCCTTCTCAGGAGGAAAGCCAAAAGCATTTGATATATGTCTGGAACCCCAAAACCAGTGGTGCTATAACTTTTCCCAGGGGCCAAGAGTGGGGGCCAAGGGCTGGGGCCGGAGCAAACCTGGGGGTGGGACAGGGCAGGGCTGGGTGGCACTCCCTCCCTGCCACACATCCTGGGGGTACGCCTCATACTTTGGAGACCGTTGCCCTAAACCATGGCTAAGGAGCCCAATCCCTATAAATGAAGAGCTGCAGCTAAAAGTCACAAGAAAAGCTAAATTATAGTAAAAGTGAGAGGTATTAAACATATTTGCAAAGAGGCCCTGTTAAGGAGAAAACTGTACAGAAAAAGGACTGCTAGAAACCAAACTAGCTGAATTACCACCAAGTCTTTATGCACATGAATAAACTGGAAAATAGTTAAAATTCTAATATATGGTGTGTAATACTCATATAATTTTTTTTTTGCTAGAAAGCAAAATGTTCATAATTATATTTCCTTAAGTTACTAAAACAAGCTGGGTCAAAGATCGCAGGGTGGAAAACCATTAATTTAAAAATAGTTTATGCTGCACCAGATATTAAAAATTACAAAACAAAAACACGCTTAAATTATAGTAAATCCTGCTTAACAAAGTACAGAGGAAAATTCGCCTAGGTTGTTAATTTTCTTCAAGATCATCTATACTAGTCCAGATGCTCGGGTTATAATTTCTCCCGACCAAGCATCTGGATTTGTATAGAAGATCAATGAGAGAACACACACCGTGGAACCATCTGGTAGAAAGTAATTTCCTTTGCAAGACACACTTGTCCTTCAAGCAGAGTGCTAGGCATCAGAAACAATTCTAATAAGTTATTAGCTTTTTTACACTCCTTTGTGCTTTAATTCTAGCTATGCATATTTATCACTGCTGCAAAACAGCGGTTTTATAGCAAGAGGAGTACTAGGAAGAGGAACAAACCTATACCAAGAAATACATAAATGGGCACATCACACGGTCACTTGGGGCTTTTCTAGCTCACCCCTCAGGAAACATCCCTGTTTTTCTTAAACAAAGACACTGGACTCCTTGCTCCATTCATATGTTCTATGTTAGAGAATGTCAGATATGAGTGGGAAGAGATGTCACTTTGCTTTGGAGCACATAAAACTCATAGCCAACACATTAGCCTAGACAGACTGTTACACAAGAGAAACAATATCTATCACAAAAGTCTGTGGTTTTTTCCCCAATTTGAAGCTAAAATGACCTGCTCCTGATTGAAGCTGGGCTCATGTGTTAAGTATCACATTCCAATGGGAAGTGCATACCACCTGCTAGTCCCACCAGTGGAGAATTGGAGCACTCAGGGCCAGTGCAACCATTTAGGCGACTGCTAGGATTTCGGGGGAGGCATTTTCTTCGGCAGCGACTGCGGCGACTGGATCTTCGGCCACCACCGGCATTTAGGCGGAGGGAGCTGGGGCAGGGGAGCGTGGGAAGGGCCACCTGCAGCAAGTAAGGAGAAGGGGAGGTGGCATGCAGGGGAAAACTCTGCCCCAGCTCACCCCTGCCCCGCCTCCTTCCTGAGCACACCATGGCTGCTTCACTTTTCCTGTCTCCCAGGCTTGCGGCACCTAAGCTGATTGGTGCCACAAGCTTGAGAGGCAGGAGAAGAGAAGCAGCAACAGTGTGCTCAGGGAGGAGGCGAGGCAGGGGTGAGCTGCTTCACTTCGCCCCCGCCCCAGCTCACCCCTGCTCCACCTCCACCCCGAGCATGCCGTCACTGCTTCACTTTTCCCGCCTCCCAGGCTTGCGGAGCCTAAGCTGATTGGCACTGCAAGCCTGGGAGGCGGGAAAAGTGAAGCAGTGACGGCATGCTCGGGGTGGAGGTGGAGCAGGGATGAGCTGGGGCGGGGGGGCGCCTCAGGGTGCAGGGTAGGGAGCTGCCGTGGAGGATGCCTCAGGGCAGGGGCTCGGGGATGGGGGAGGGCGCAAGGTGGAAGTTTCGCCTAGGAGCGCCTCTTGCAGAAGAGCCTTCTTCCAACAACTGAATCTGTACCCAGGGAATAGCTTACAGCAGGGATCTCAAACTCAAATCACCATGAGAGCCACATGAGGACTAGTACATTGGCCCGAGGGCCATGTCACTGACACCTTTTCATATAAAGGTACAAAAGCCCGCCCTTCTTCCCCCTCATCCACTCCACCCCTTCTATGAGGCCCCACCCTGCCTCGCCTCTTCCCCCCCTTTCACCCCCAAATCCCCACCCGGGCCCTATCTCTTCTCCACCTCCTCCCCCGAGCACACGGCTCCCCATGCCTTTCACACACACACTCGAAAACATTAAGCGATGCCAAACAGCTGTTTGGCAGTGGGAAGTGCCTGGAGGTAGGCAGAGGAGTGGGGACATGGTGCACTGGGGTGGGGGGTGGTGACAGGAGCATGGTGGCCACCGGAAATAACTCCGAGAGGGTGCAGGAAGCTTGGCGGGCTGCAGCAAATAACTCCACAGGCCACATGCAGCTCATGTGTTTGAGACCCCTGGCTTATAGCATGAGCAGGCACAGATCAAATGTAGGTAGAATGTTTTAGGACCAAGTCTCAGCAAAACAAGTATTTTTACTCACAAGATGGGCTAGATTTCTGAAAGTTGAAGTTTTCAGAATTAAAGCAAAACCACATTTTGCATAATAATTCTCTCCCTTCCTGGGTAAAAGCCTCCATCAGAAAAATTCACAGTCCCAACTTTTCATAGTTTTGGACTTTTTACTTTGGCAACAGCCATTGCAATACCTGGAGGTAGGGTCTCCACGCTTTGTACTTTGTCTTCCCCATTGTTACTGCGAGGGTCTTTCTTTTTTAGTGCATCAATGTCATTTGGGTCCTCCTAAAAAAAAAAAACCAAAAAAAAATTAAAACCATTTCTTAAATTGATATGACTAATTGATATTAATTTTCTGTATTTTCAAAAGGGATGACTAGTCACTTTTACTCTTTGGCCCTAACATGGCCTTTAGACCCTTTTAAAGGCAAAAAACCTCAAGAGCTCTGTTTTAGGCACCAAGGGAAAGAATGGCAAGTTCCCCAATTTTTCCAAAAACAGGAAAACAAAACAGCATTCTAGACACCGGATCAAACATGTAACATATGTGGCAACTACTTACTCGAAGAAACGTCTTTCTCTCAAATAGAAAATTTATTAGGAAATGTGAACCTTAATGTAATTCGTGATACTGAAGTTTGTTTCTACAAAGAATCGTGATGGCAAAGTGTGACGAAAACAACAGCTAAATAGTGTATGTCCAGCAGTTTGCACATTCAGAGCACTTCTAATGAATATTTATAATAAAAGCTAAATACTACATAGCCAAGTTATTAATAATTTTCCATCATATTCTGGGAAGTGGCTTTCTGATAAAAAAACTTTCGAAAGGCCACAGCAAGTTGCCATTTACGGGCCCCCATTTTGGCAGAATCCACGTTAATACTAGATTTTCAAATAAAATTTCCACTAGATTTCTGACTACGCTAAAAATAGTAACATTTAATGAAAAACTAACTATCAGTCTTTTTGAATTCCAGTAAAGGTATTGATAAATACAGGATAAAAGTTCACTAACAGCCCCATTTTTCTTCCTGCTTAATCCCACAGAGAAGTCATAATCATGTGTTCATGGTACCATAAAAACAACTGGCGTCAATTCAGCATTAGGATATATCGCAGAATCAGGTTGGAAGAGAAAGTGGGATAACAGGAAGCATTTATTTTATAGACTATATTTGGTAGTTAGGTGTATAACTACAGTGAGATTTTATTATGACCTGTATCTAGAAAAGCCTTTATTCTACACATCTGCACTCTATTTATTCAGTCAGCTGCTCCTATTAGCCCTGCAGAGTCAACACAATTAAGGATGATTCTATTCCTTCTCCTGCATTACAGTTATTTGCTAAGTTTCAATTACAGAGTCAGTTTCCCTTGTGAAAGCCCACTAACGGCAGGATTTCCCTACAGAATCTTTAATATTGATGGAGGCATGTGAGAAGGAATGAACCAAGCTTGACACTCAGAGTCAAAGCTAAGCAAGTAAGGGCAGTTGTTAACAGAGTATATTTGATCTGAACGATGTTGGAAGGCAAACATTGACATTAGCTATAAAACAGTAAAAATTTGTAACGGAACTCAAGGGCAGGTGTAGTTGGTGAAACTACTTTTCACTCAATATCTAGATTTCAATTGTGAGTCCCTATAAAGGAGAAATAGCCTGTCCTTTCATGAAAATTCAGAGTACACATCTGTCAAAGCATTTCTAAAGCTCCCATCCACTGTAGATTACCAATGCCAAATTCAAAATTAAGTACTTTATGTGCAAAGTTTACATGCATTGCTGCTTAAGCATAAGTGTATTTTTAGAGGGCTTTTTGTTGTTTTTTAAACAGCCACTACCCATGCAAATACTGAAACAAGCTGAAGTCCGAACTGAGATTTTATAGATTGGAGTAAACAATGCTCATCAGAAATTTGTTTCTTCAGAATTCCGTGGCTATTTCCAAGATTCACATACTTTGTGGTCAGCTGTATTCTGCAGCAAGAGGCTTGTTTTTACAGCACTATGGTGCAGCAGACTGGAAAATTTGGCCCAGTGTCATTCAGGTTCAGTGTGCCACAAAAATTTGTACTGACAACGTACAATTGCATCAAAGAAGCTGTAATGAAAAAGCTGGATAGGAGATGTTTGTAGGTTTCAGCATACAAAAAGGCATGGCAGACAGTTGGAGACTGTGAGATAAACGCATTAGCTCCTATATCTGATAAAGATGAGCAGTGACATAATGAAGTTGATATTTAAATGGTCATCTTTAGGTTTTAGAATTTAAATCTCAGATGATTTTACAGTTACACACTTTTCAACTTGCTTGCTGGCTCAGGCAAACCTCACACCTTTGTTCAGATTGGGTAGGTTTTCTTCACAGCTACGAGAGCTAGGAAGTTTTAGATTCATAGACTCAGACTCTAGGACTGAAAGGGACCTCGAGAGGTCATCGAGTCCAGTCCCCTGCCCACATGGCAGGACCAAATACTGTCTAGACCATGCCGCATAGACATTTATCTAACCTACTTTTAAATATCTCCAGAGATGGAGATTCCACAACCTCCCTAGGCAATTTATTCCAGTGTTTAACTACCCTGACAGTTAGGAACTTTTTCCTAATGTCCAACCTAAATCTCCCTTGCTGCAGTTTAAGCCCATTGCTTCTTGTTCTATCATTAGAGGCTAAGGTGAACAAGTTTTCTCCCTCCTCCTGATGACACCCTTTTAGATACCTGAAAACTGCTATCATGTCCCCTCTCAGTCTTCTCTTTTCCAAACTAAATAAACCCAATTCTTTCAGCCTTCCTTCATAGGTCATGTTCTCAAGACCTTTAATCATTCTTGTTGCTCTTCTCTGGACCCTCTCCAATTTCTCCACATCTTTCTTGAAATGCGGTGCCCAGAACTGGACACAATACTCCAGTTGAGGCCTAACCAGCGCAGAGTAGAGCGGAAGAATGACTTCTCGTGTCTTGTTTACAACACACCTGTTAATGCATCCCAGAATCACGTTTGCTTTTTTTGCAACAGTATCACACTGTTGACTCATATTTAGCTTGTGGTCCACTATGACCCCTAGATCTCTTTCTGCCATACTCCTTCCTAGACAGTCTCTTCCCATTCTGTATGTGTGAAACTGATTGTTCCTTCCTAAGTGGAGCACTTTGCATTTGTCTTTATTGAACTTCATCAGGTTTACTTCAGACCATTTCTCCAATTTGTCCAGATCATTTTGAATTTTGACCCTGTCCTCCAAAGCAGTTGCAATCCCTCCCAGTTTGGTATCGTCCGCAAACTTAATAAGCGTACTTTCTATGCCAACATCTAAGTCGTTGATGAAGATATTGAACAGAGCCGGTCCCAAAACAGACCCCTGCGGAACCCCACTTGTTATACCTTTCCAGCAGGATTGGGAGCCATTAATAACTACTCTCTGAGTACGGTTATCCAGCCAGTTATGCACCCACCTTATAGTAGCCCCATCTAAATTGTATTTGCCTAGTTTATCGATAAGAATATCATGCGAGACCGTATCAAATGCCTTACTAAAGTCTAGGTATACCACATCCACCGCTTCTCCCTTATCCACAAGGCTCGTTATCCTATCAAAGAAAGCTATCAGATTGGTTTGACACGATTTGTTCTTTACAAATCCATGCTGGCTATTCCCTATCACCTTACCACCTTCCAAGTGTTTGCAGATGATTTCTTTAATTACTTGCTCCATTATCTTCCCTGGCACAGAAGTTAAAATAACTGGTCTGTAGTTTCAGGGGTTGTTTTTATTTCCCTTTTTATAGATGGGCACTATATTTGCCCTTTTCCAGTCTTCTGGAATCTCTCCCGTCTCCCATGACTTTCCAAAGATAATAGCTAGAGGCTCAGATACCTCCTCTATTAACTCCTTGAGTATTCTAGGATGCATTTCATCAGGCCCTGGTGACTTGCAGGCATCTAACTTTTCTAAGTGATTTTTAACTTGCTCTTTTTTTATTTTATCTTCTAAACCTACCCCCTTCCCATAAGCATTCACTATGTTAGACATTCCTTCAGACTTCTCAGTGAAGACCGAAACAAAGAAGTCATTAAGCATCTCTGCCATTTCCAAGTTTCCTGTTACTGTTTCTCCCTCCTCACTGAGCAGTGGGCCTACCCTGTCCTTGGTCTTCCTCTTGCTTCTAATGTATTGATAAAAAGTCTTCTTGTTTCCCTTTATTCCCATAGCTAGTTTGAGATCATTTTGTGCCTTTGCCTTTCTAATCTTGCCCCTGCATTCCTGTGTTATTTGCCTATATTCATCCTTTGTAATCTGACCTAGTTTCCATTTTTTATATGACTCCTTTTTATTTTGTAGGTCATGCAAGATCTCGTGGTTAAGCCAAGGTGGTCTTTTGCCACATTTTCTATCTTTCCTACCCATCGGAATAGCTTGCTTTTGGGCCCTTAATAGTGTCCCTTTGAAAAACTGCCAACTCTCCTCAGTTGTTTTTCCCCTCAGTCTTGATTCCCATGGGACCTTACCTATCAGCTCTCTGAGCTTACCAAAATCCGCCTTCCTGAAATCCATTGTCTCTATTTTGCTGTACTCCCTTCTACCCTTCCTTAGAATTGCAAACGCTATGATTTCATGATCACTTTCACCCAAGCTTCCTTCTACTTTCAAATTCTCAACAATTCCTCCCTATTTGTTAAAATCAAGTCTAGAACAGCTTCCCCCCTAGTAGCTTTTTCAACCTTCTGAAATAAAAGTTGTCTGCAATGCAGTCCAGGAACTTATAGGATAGTCTGTGCCCCGCGGTGTTATTTTCCCACATATATCTGGATAGTTGAAGTCCCCTATCACCACCAAATCTTGGGCTTTGGATGATTTTGTTAGTTGTTTAACTAGAGTACAACTCTGCAGAACATTCCATATGGCATCAAAAAAGACATGGGGCCCTACTTTCACATAAGAAGCTTTATTATATATCAAATTCTTAAAGCTTAAAGAGGTAATTAGCTATAACAGAAAAATCCATGAGTCTGCCTTGTACAAGGGACACTCAAAGACTCAATCTCAGATATAGACCTGGCACTGTGAGCCTGAACAGAGAACATTTACCCTGACACCTTGAATCTCAAAATGGTTTATAAAAGTATATACAGGAATTACTTCACCTAACTTCACGGGTAGAAAGTGGCAGGTGTGAAAACAGTGCATGAGAGATAAGCACAGGAAACGAATACTTAATCCAACTTAAATTATAGGAGAATTATGGATGGGTAGAATATTAGTTATCCAAAACACATGACTGGTCTGTGCAGTTCAGGAATATTTATTCCCGGAAATCAGATATGTAGTTCTGAAACAATGATTCGTTTTTGTTGGTAAGTAAAACATCAGAAAACCCTGGCCTCAGAGTCACTATCCTGGGCTTCCCTCTGCACTCACAGGAGGTTCCCCTTAAAGGCTAGCTTCCTCTGCTCCTGGCTTCTCACTCATGTTTGGAAGCTCCTTCCCCATCAACTTCCTTCTTTCAGCTGTCCTGAAATTAACAGATGGGCAGAGCTAAATTCTGTTTGTGAAGTATGTAATCTGATAATTTCGAATTGTGCACACATTCAGTTAACAGTGAATCCACCTTCCTTGAACTGTTGATGTCTTTAAAAGAAAAAATAAATTTTTCCCTTTTTTAAATGTGTTCCTTAGCAAACATAACTTTACCAATTTTTACCTATAAATCAGCTTTAAAATTAACACTTTTTTTGTGATTCTGATTTAGGTTAAATTGGCAATCAATTTGCTTTCCCTGGCAAAAGAAACTCCTTGGTATCAAGCCCCTCTCCAAAAGAAAAGCCAGATTACCTGGACTTGATTACTAATGCACCATAATATCACTACAGTTGCCAACAACTCTAAAATTTGTAAAACTATCACAAGAGCAACTAGGAGAGCCAGTTCCAAAGGTGAAGATGTTTTTACAAAATATAAGTGTAGGTACCAAGTCCCATATGTTGAAGCCTAGAGCAAAATGTTAAAGAGAGCTATAGCAATTTAGATTAACTGACAAGGACAATAAAATGCACAAGCCTAACAAAGCAATAACCATTCTTCCCCTTCCCCATACACACTTATGTCAGACTCTTTCAGTGGAATAGCATTCAGTGGTAAGCGCAAGATACTGCAGGTTAGCTATGCTTACCATTGGAGAATATCTTAACAGATTACTATTCATATTCATACTCATTGCTAAGGTAAAGAGAGTTGTATTGATTTAATGGTGCAGAAAATAGCAGGCTGGGTGTGCAAATCATTCATGCCTTCCTTCTGGCATTTGGTGACATTTAAGGAAACTAAAGTGAAAGGCCAGTTCTTATTTACAAGCTCACATCAGACATGCTGGTCAGTCAATGCATGCAGGATTTTTAAGTGCAGGTTAGCAACTGGCTCAGTGGATGTCAATAATAAAAGAAGTAGGGAGACCTGGTCTCAGTGAGGTAGAAAGTCTCGATTTTCAATGGCCATTTCCTGCCCAGCTGATTGGTGGGGAGAAGGAACACCTATTGGTCTGTACTATTAGCAGGCTACAGAAATAAGCTACCTCCCAAAACATCTGGAACACAGTTTACACACAAATGAAAATTCATGATTCTATTACGTCTCCACCCCTGAAAAGAGAAACTGGAGACGAACCAGGACATATTTCCTGCAATATGTCATGTGTCTTTTACAAACAATGGTCAAAGCAGTCATTTAATTCTCAAATTATTTTACTATTTCTATACAAACAGATATGTATAGTCATACATTTCTATGGCAAGTGCAGGCTCAGCAACAGAAGCTATTTATATTGAGCTATCAGATACATTGGACTTGGAAAAATCTAATAAGCCAAATCATAAATCTGTTTCATTTACAAGAACCTTGAGTTATTCGATGCTATTGTGAGTGTGCAAGACAGCTTCAGTAGGAAAAATAAAATTCCACACATCTCCACAGGAAAAAAAAGGAGGGTCACAGAAATAGTGACATTGAGCATTAATACTTGCAAATTGTTAGCAGCATGATAACAATATAACAAAAGAAAAGTCTGTCTAGCTAATTTTCAGACTTTAGAGTGGTTCCTATATTCGTTAGTAACTGAACAGAATAGCTCTTTTATAAAGTACTTGATAGGAAACCTATAGCTCTTATTCTGCATGTGCTGTATGTTCTAAATTCCCATGTAAAGAATTGCTTAGCAGGAGGAATAACAAACACATACAAAAAGCGGGTGACAAAAGATACCCAGAAATAGAACCCAAGGACTGTTTAGCCAAAAGCCCTGTTCTTAGAATATAGAAAGTCTTTCTATATGATTTTCTATAAAGTAAAGTTTTCAGCGTGATAGCTGAAGACATGATTACAGTAGTGCTTGTGATCAGACACCCATAGGAGTTCAGAAACAGCAATCCAAAATCAGAAGACTGGATAAAATACTTTGCATTGGACAGCTCCTTCAAGAGCAACCATACAACTCCTCCATTTACTAATATTTCAGAATTATAACTCTGTCAAACCACAACAGGATGCACGTTTGTATCAAGCTGTTAAAAATAAAATGTAAAAAGTCCACTGACTTTGACACCACAGGTAAGTCTACACTGCAGTGAGACACCCACAGCTGGCCTATGCCAGCAGGCTTGGAGAATGGGGCTGTTTAATTGCAGTGCAGACGTTTGGGCATGGCCAGCAACCTGAGATCTGAGACCCTCTTACTTTGCAGGATTTTAAAGCCCAGGTTCCAGCCTGAGCTCGAATGTCTATGTTGCAATTAAACTAGCTCCTTACCCAAGCCCTGAGAGACCGAGTCAGCGGACCAACTGCAGGTTTTTAATTGCAATATAGACACTGAGTGATTGGTACTATAAAAACTTAGTCAAGTTGCTATATACAGTCATCATTTTTTGAATACAAAACATTAAAATTATCCAAAACAAATGCATGTTCTAGCAATTTTTATTGTGTGACAAACAATAAAGTTGATGAAAATTTAAGTTTTAGCAGGAAGTCACTTAAGACTTACCTAAACAGACAAAATAATATGGATTTTAATGTCTGCATATACGCATTTTTTAATTTACATGTATTCCAGACTTCGTGTAGGCAGTGACCTGTTACAGGCATTCCTACATTTTAGAAGATAAGGGCACAAGCCAAGTTACTAATTACGTACTGTGCAAGTGCCATACAATCTCAGTTAAAGGGGTCAGCAATCTATTTCCAATGGCTGTTCAGACACTCAAGGTATGTCTATACTGCACTCAAAGGTGTGATCGTTCCTTGTGTTGACACACCCACACTAGCTTTAATAAAGCCAATGTGACTAAAAATAGCACTGAAGTCATGGCGGTGCAGGCTTCAGTACAGGCAATACGTGCCTACCTGGAACCCTGAGTACATTAAACGGCAAAAAGCTCTGTTAATCGAGAGTTAAGGTGGCACTGAGGTATCTTGTGCCCTGCTATTCCAGAACATTGAGTTGAGCAAAACAAACTTGTGAAGACTAAGAAATACAGAGTTAAGGTACACACCTATGAAACCTTAACTCTACCCCTTCCCCCTCTCCTACAAATCCCCCCTCCCCCTCAACTGCCTAGAGCCACTGGGAATTATCTGCATGCACTCCAGCTCCATTCACTGTGTTAAGCATAGCTGCACTGAATGGTGGAGGAATAAGTTGGAGCTGCTTGGAAGAGCTGTCATTGTGATACAAGATGACCTGGGTGGTTGTGGCCCTCTGGGGGAGATGTGAGCCCCCTCTTCCCTGACCCCTCTGTGGGTGATTAAAGGGAAGAAGTGCATGTGCATCTTGGGAAAGCCAATATGCCTCATTTCAGTGCTGTACTGTGCAGGTTGTGTCACTACCAGGGCACCCCCCCTGCCATGGGGACTGTCAGCAGCTAGGTGTGAGAGGAGTGAGGTCTATGCATTTAATAAAGGGTAAATGAAAGCATAGTGCTTGATGGCATCATGTGCATAAAGACAAGGGTTGTAAAAGGGATTGAAGGAGTGGGAAAATTTAGTGGATGTGGTGTTCTTTCAGTGGAGTGGTTAAGTGTCAGAGTGTAGGGCAGATGTAGGTATTTCTTATTCCTTGCAGGGCAAAAAGGTAAAGTATGTGTTATGGGCTTATACGAGCATTGCTCAAAAAGAGGGAAGAGTTAAGGCTGTGCGGGCATGTTCCTAAACTCTGTGTCCTGGTTTTCTCTGGGCATACTGCTCAAGCGAGACACTTATGCCAGGTCACCACATTTCAGGGCAAGCTAAGTAACTGTGTGGATTTTAGAGCACTTAGAAAAATCAAGTTTAAACAGAAAGTTGGTTTTAACCTAAACTACAGCAGACATGGCAGTCTGTTATAATAGTCACGTTCCTAGCCCTCACCAGGGTACACGCTGCTGCATCTTCGCTGCTATTTTTAGCTGTACTAGCCAGATTAAAGCTGGCATGGATGTGCCTACACAAGCTGCAATCACATGTCCAATTGCAGGGCAGACAGATTCTGTGACAATCAATTCACTGCCCCACTCCAAGGCACAAAGTTAAAAACTGAATTAACCCCTAGTAGCAGTTCAGGCGTGGTGTAGTCTCATCGCTACCAGACACTGGCAAAGCAGGAAAATGGTTCTGGCTGACCGTAGTGAACTGGATCTGACTATAAACACACCAATGTCACTGATGCTCAGTGCACCTCATTCTCCCTGTGGCTTCACTCACACATTGAAGGGAGTTGAAAAGATTGAACCCAGTGGAACACCATGAATAAGAGCACTTGGCGAAGAAGTGAAATTGCTCATCATGCTTCATTTTATAACAATGTTCAGCTCATTTAAATATTTCAGTTGTATCACCTTACTAGTTCTCAAGAAGATTTCTCATAAATAGAATGGGAGGGCCTTATCTATCTGTTACCTATTGGTTACTCTAACCTTATACTTCAAGTATATTAACCAACATTCTACTTACTTATTTACATTTAACGTTCTATATACCACTAAACTTGTACAACAGCTACATGAGTCTGAGTCTGGCCCATTCCCCCAATGTTAGTATCTGCAAACTTAATGATACTTTATAATCACATAAATATTTTTTTTTAAATATTGGTCCTGTAGTGAGGCCGAGTGGCCTCCCTCTGAGCAGGACAGCAAGGGACCATTACATGCCCCTTGGTGGGCGGAGCCTAGATCACTCCACTCCCCTAGCTGGAAGTACCAGGGCTTGGCCAGAAGTATAAAAAGCAGACCCTGCAGCACAGTTGGGGCAGAGTCTGTGGAGAAGGACGACACTCCGCCTGTTCTGCCACATCCCAGAGGGGAACCTAAGCCTGGCTGTCCCTGATCCCCAGATGCCGACAAGGACTGGCCCAAAGTACCTGCTGCAGCGTACCCCGAGGAGCTAGAAGAGGCATGAAGGCTACAGGTACCGAACCCCAGAGAGGCAGGAAGTGGCCCAGGGGCAGCCACGGAGCAGGCGGCTGAAGAGCCAGCTGTGGCTCAGTCATCGTGTTGCAGTTGGATCCCTGCCGACACAGGGATAGACAATCCTGCGCCCGCCAGGACCCTAGGCTGGGATGCAGTGGAGTAGGGTGGGCCCACGTCCCTCTGTCACCGCACCGCAGGGTGGCTGACTGCCTACACTGTTCAGGGAAGCTCCAGCCCTCAAGAAGGAGCCTCCCTTGCCAGTACCCTTATAGACTGTTTGCTTTGCTGGCCGCCTGATCTCTGCCCAGGCTAAAGCCAGCCCTGAGACTCTTTTGCTTGCTGGCTGCCTGAGCCTCCTCAAGCCCAGGCCCTCAGTTCAGTTATAGACTCTGTTTAAGGGCTGACAGCTTGAGCTGCCCAAACCCAGGCTAAAGCCTGACTATTGATTGCCCAGCTCTATTGTGGGCTCTTGGCTGTCCTGCGGATTCTGGTCCTGGCCAGACAGGACCAGATTGAGTGGCCTCCCTCCAAGAGGGAAAGCGAAGGACCATTACAGTCCCAACACAGACACCTCTGTGCAGCTTCCCTGAACACCCATAACTTTAATGCTCTCTGCTCATTATATAATGATTCTTTAATTTATTACCTGCCCCAGAGAGCGTATATAATAATGTTAACTTTGCTGAAAGTTTTTATTGGCTCCTCTCTCAATAACTCAAGCCAGCAGTTATTTCATTTAAATAATCCAATTTTTCAAGCAAATCAGCATAGATTTGTGAAAGGTAAATGTCTATTACACATAGTAGTTTCAAATATCCTTTACCTAGCCATAAATATCTACCTTATGCAGGATAAAGATGTCAAGAGTTGCAGATCCACTAACCCTTCCAAAATCTTTATAAATATTGGGATTGTATGGTTCTCTATCAACTGGTAATTCCGCAGTATCAAACGGCTTCCTACAAATCAGTTAGAAGATTGAATATATGGGCCTTTAAACACCTTTGAATGCAATAACTCAGCACTTGCTTCTAGAGGCAGATGGGAGTAGGAAGTTGCGAAAGAAAACTCCTTTTATATATAGGGATCAGGGAAAGCTGAAAGGTTGTTTTTTTTGTTTTTTTTTATTATTATGTACCTCAGAAATATCAAATCTTATATTTTCTGGAGGATCAGAAAACCAGAGACTGAGTTCTTTCAGCCCTTATTTGAAAGGAAGATGGTTAGTGAATGTTTATTAAAGATCCTTCTTCCCACTTATTCAAACTTAAGTAGAGGTTTAAAAAAATTACTAGAAACCCCTTCCCCTCAGTAGCTTGGGTACTTGCAGTATTACTATCGAACTAATTCTCCAACTGTCCATAAACTGTTACAAGGAAACAGAACAGGCAATAGGTGAACTACAATATAAAAAACTAGGAGCAAAAAAGAAGAGGTGTGGTGGGGTGGGGGGGCTGCAAAAACCCCTCTGACTTTTATACATCTTACAATAAAGGAGATCTCATGACACAGGGAAACAGATGGGAAGAACATTCACTGCAGCTCAGCCTTACTTTCACAATATTAAGAGAAAAATCTCTTATAACTAGGGCTGTCAATTAATCGCAGTTAACTTAAAAAAAAATTAATCTTGATTAAAAAAGTTATTGCAATTAATCGCAGTTTAGTAGCACTGAAACAGAATACCAGTTGAAATGTATTAAATATTTTGGATGTGTTTTTTCTACATTTTTAAATATATTGATTTCAATTACAACACAATATACAAAGTTGAGGGTACTCACTTATTTTATTACAAATATTTGCACTGTAAAATGATAAACAAAAGTAGCAGTATTTTTCAATTCACCTCATACAAGTACTGTAGTGCATTCTCTTTATTGTGAAAGTGCAACATACAAATGTAGATATTTTTGTTACATAACTGCACTCAAAAAAACAAAATGTACAACTTTAAAGCCTACAAGTGCACTCAGTCCTACTTGTTGTTCAGCCACACGAAGAAACACAAGTTTGTTTACATTTACAGGAGATAATGCTGCCCACTTCTTATTTACAATGTCACCAGAAAGCGAGAACAGGCATTCACAGTGCACTTTTGTAGCTGATATTGCAAGGTACTTACATGCCAGATATGCTAAACATTTCTTTGCCCCTTCACGTTCCGGCCACCATTACAGAGGACATGCTTCTATGCTGATGATGCTCGTTAAAAAAATGTGTTAATTAAATTAGTGACTGAATTCCTTGAGGGAGAATTGTATGTCTCCTGCTCTGTTTTACCTGCATTCTGAGATACATTTCATGTTATAGCAGTCTCGGATGATGATCCAAGCACATGTTGCTCGTTTTAAGAACACCTTCACTGCAGATTTGACAAAATGCAAAGAAAGTACCAAGGTGAGATTTCTAAAGATGCTACAGCACTCAAACCAAGGTTTAAGAATCACAAGTGCCTTCCAAAATCTGAAAGGGATGAGGTGTGGAGCATGCTTCCAAACGTCTTAAAAGACCAACACTCTGATGCAGAAACTACAGAACTTGAACCACCAAAAAAGAAAATCAACCTTCTGTAGGTGGCATCTGACTGAGATGATGAAAATTAACATATGTCAGTCTGCACTGATTTGAATCGTTATCAAGCAGAACCCATCATCAGCATGGACGCATGTCCTCTGGAATGGTAGTAGATGCATGAAGGTACATATGAATCTTGAGCGAATCTGGCCCTATATATCTTGCAATGCCAGCTACAACAATGCCACGCCAATGCCTGTTCTCACTTTCAGGTGACACTGTAAACAAGAAGAGGGCAGCATTATCTCCTGCAAATGTAAACAAACTTTTTTGTCTGAACAACTGGCTGAACAAGAAGTAGGACTCAGTGGACTTGTAGGCTCTAAAGTTTTACATTCATTTGTTTTTACATTCAGAGTTTTTTTGTACATAATTCGATGTTTGTAAATTCAACTTTCATGATAAAGAGACTGCACTACAGTACTTATTAGGTGAACTGAAACACTTTTTTACAGTGCAAATATTTGTAATAAAAAAATATAAAGTGAGCACTGTAGAATTTGTATTGTGTTGTAACTGAAATCAATATAGTTGGAAATGTAGAAAAACATTAAAAAATATTTAAATAAATGGTATTCTATTAACAGTGCGATTAATCACAATTAATTTTTTTAATCACTTAACAGCCCTACTTATAACTTATGATCAAATAGAATATGGGGAACTTTTCCCAGGTGTGTGGAATGTGACGAGAGATCAAAACATATGTGATGGTATGGGGAGAAGATTGCAAAGGATTCCTTTCCCAGTCCAGTCACTTTTGCAGCTCATTGGAGAAGGAAACAGTGCCGCTTCCCTTTCATCTATGAGGGGAGACCAGAGAAAACAGTTGCGAAGTTAAAACAAGATCCTAACGAGCTACCCTGCAAAACTAAGTACTTTTAACAGGCTTCCTCTTTGACTGGATGTGGTCTGCAGGAGAGGGATATAAACAGTGGCACTACTCACCATCTTTCCTTCCAGTGAAGCGCACAACACAGTGAAATTGGACAGGAGACAGAATAGAGATGAGAGAATGAGAGAAAGAACTGCCTAGAAAACCAAAGAACAGAAATCAAGCTTCAGCACAAAAGAAAAGTCTGAGCCTTGGATCTTTTGTAGAGCTAGGGAATGAGCATGTGGTATTTACCATCTTTCACACTGGGAGACAAAAACAAGAGAGATTGATTTAGGGAGAGCCTCTATAATTTAAAATGAGCAGAGTTAACTTCTGGTTTCAGAGCCTTAAGAATCCCAGCCACTTAAGGACAATGGTAGGGCACTTCCCTTTCCTTCATGAATGATAAGCTTTAAACAAAAACAGACTACATTAAGTCCTTGCGTTGATAAAATTTTATGACACCTTTCAATAGATAGCCCTATAACAAAAATCTGCTTTGTATTGTATCTAAATGGCTGTTTCTGCCTCCAACTACTGCCCTTGTATTCTCCTCCATACTTCTGCATTCCAACTTCTTTTTATAGACAAATCCCACCAAATATCCATATCTGATCCTAATTGTTCGAGGAGTTCCAAAGAGAAAGACCACCCCCACTCTCAAACAGAATGAATGTACTATGCCAGTGGAGACTTCTCTATCTAATCTCTATAGGAAGTCTCTTTAAAATCTTATGGGAAAGCAAACTTTTCCATCTAAGGTTTCGTGAGCCTATCTTGAAGCTAAAGATGATCTTTCAAGACTTTTCAAGGGGGGTGGTCAAATGTAGGTCTGAATGCCAAATACATGAACTGGTTTTCAGCACTAAAAGAACCAAACTCTCTATGCAGTGTTCTGCCAAGCACAAGGTAATAATGCATAATCATCACCTGCATTAATTTGCCTCCCCTGAAGATTTAGGATTTGTCTACACTACAGATTATGTCACTATAATTTATGTCACTCAGGGGTGGGAATAAGCCATCCTCCGAGTGACGTCAGTTACACTAACCTAAGCATCAGTGTGTGTATAGCACTATGTCAGCTACTGCCTGAAGGGGAAATGGTTTTATTATGTCGATAGGACCGAAAGTGTGTCTTCATTAGACACACTATAGTGCTTCTAGTGTAGACTAGCCTTTCGAGATTTCTACACATTTCAAAACCCAGTAACAAAAGCAAAATTAAATAAATAGTTTCAAACATTCAAAATCCTCCCCTCCCATATCCCACTCTCTAGACACTCCCTTTTCTCTCATTAGCCTTTGATTATGGCCCCCAAAGGTTATAAATTAAGTAATCAAATATTCCTTTTGATAAGGAGTAGTGCCAGCAATATGTTGTCCCAAATTTTTCTAAAGATGTACTGCCAGATTACAATGGGATTACCTTGACCTGGTTACGTGATCATTCCCATATTTCTCTGAATAAGAACTAGTGATAGAATCCTTTTTATGGAGCATTTTAAAATGCAATCTTTAAATAAAAACCTCACCTTGAAGAGGCTAAACCAAAATTGGTAGGATCTCCACCAGTCTGGGTGAAGAGAGATGCTTATTACATCAAGGTCACTAATTAGATAAGGAGGACAAGGAGTTCCTCACTACTCCATATGCAGTTTTCCCATTAGATGACTAGAAAGAGAAGTGTGCTGAATTTGTATTTAACTCATTTTTGTTATTTTATTTTCATTGACTCAAGAAGCTAGGTTGGTGATGGATTCAGATGTGGACAAGCAATCTGTTTTTAGGTTTGGCCAATCAATTCATCTATTACCAATAATCCCTATAGAAAACAATTATTGTTTCACTGTATGACCTGGTTTTTAAATCTTTGATAATAAGTTAAATTCCTTAAAAGGTAGAGAAATTCTGACATACTTGGATATGACAACTGATTTTTACAGTACAAGTTTCAATTTAGATTTGTTTGTAAAGGATAAAGTTTCTTTAGTTTATGGCCCAAACATTTCAGATTTGTGCCTGGGGCAAGATTCAATATGAAACACTCTAGAACATTAAGCTAATATTTGCTTCTGTGATGTAATGGCTGGTATATGGTTAAATGTGTTTTCATAGAATGGGAAAGATAGTCAAACTCCTGTCAAAAGGAAGAAAAATTCTAGCCATGATAAAGAGCTAACAGGCACACACAGGTTTACTGAAGGAATGCGATCTTCAGTATTCAGAACTGTGCCAGAAGTGGGTAATTTAAGTCCTTGCATCTTCTTTAAAACATAGGTCTTGTTGAAAAGATTGTTTTGCACCAAGATACCAGTTAGCATCAAATGTGAACCCTTATCCATTTCTCCTAGGATTTCTACCCAAGCCACCAATTGTTTCATGTAGCCACTGAACAGCACCAAATTGTACCGCTCTCTATCAGTACAAACTAAAGTGTATATGAATCTACAGCTTAAAATGAGATGCACAGCCTCATCTTTATTGCTGTGCACTCTGTTCATTGCAATATGGTTTTCAACTGAGGATTACACACAGAGGTACCAGTGATTCATGCTTGGTGTTTTCTGGTCCTCCCCTTCTGAGAAAAGTGCAAATAAATAATATATACCTGGAATACCACTGGGTCATCCACATAGCTGAGCAATTATAAACACGTAGACAGGTGATGGTATACTAGCCATGCATAGCTGAAGTTTATCCAGATTGCTTTAAAAAAGGGGCTCTAAACATTTTGATTTTTTTTTGAATGTCATTTTGTAACATTAAGCAAATATCTCTATTCTGCATAAATGCTCTTGTTATTCGCCTTTGGAGGAGAGACATTCCCTAACCGATTATGAAAGCGGGCAAGGTGAAAATTTTGGAGGCATCATAGCTTGCTGCCCATGGAGGGCCTGGGAGAGCATTAATTGGATTTCATTTTTCTGACAGTGCAAGAAGCTAGCTGTCCATAGAAGTAGCTCCTGACAAACATTAAATAAAACTAAAGGGAAAAAAGATTACAAATGATTGAGCCAACTACCTGACATCCCTATACCATAATAGATCTAATAGTTTCAGTTCCAGCTTACTGTTTCAGCTTTTAGTTCCACACTATAACTTTGATACAACTTTAATCTCATTCTAAAACGAGGTGGGGAACCTTTCCCATGAATGCCGAGGCCTGGCAAAAAGAGAATGAGAGCAAAGTCTTCTCAAGCAGTGGCTTATTCATCTGCATTCCCTTCACAAAGGAAAGGTCACCAACTGTGAACTGTTCAGAGAACTCTAAAACAAACTCTGCACAGAAAGCACACAATAGAAACAGACCTAAGAGAAAAAACAAAAATTAAAGGACTGACCCAAGCATGACGGATAAACTAGGTACAGTTTAGAAAAAGCCTTTATACTACAATCAAACCCACAAACAAGGGAAAGTCTTGAAACTTAACTTGGACAATTACAGCAGGAGAAACAACTCAGAGTTTGATTTCATCCAGGTTGCCTAACTGAAAGTTGTTCATAAATCACTAGAAGTGAAAGCTTCTCAATGAAAAATTTAAATTTAAACCAGTCAGGCAGTATTTACCATCCATTTCTAAAAATCCCTTTGCCAACATATGCCAAACTTAGCTATTCAGCAGCCCACTGGAAACTAAATATGAACTCTAATCTTGTTGGGAAATGGAAGCCAACTGGTGATTTTGAAGTCACGAACAACATGTAAAAAGACTGCAAGACAATGGAAAGTTAACTCCAGTTATTTAGCATGTCTACAAGAGTCAATATTATAGCAGCATACTCCATTGCTTCAAATTCTCTCGAGACTTCTTTGCTGTCCCTCACAAGGAAAGCAAACTTTTTAAATTTACAGTTAGAAGTCATGCCAAAAGAGCATATATAAAAAACAGCAGAGCAGGAAAGATCCCCTTTCACATGAATGTATATTTCCTTAGAGATCCCTTCAGTTTTGGGGCAGGAAAAGACAAGAAGAATGGCTCAAGCATGTGGACCACCACATTTTGTGGTAAAATCAGCAATTTACATCAGGATTTAAATTGCCAAGTGGAAAGCCTTGACTTAAATCGATTTTCAACAATTTTCATTTGTACTTCAGTTATTTTCCAAAGAAAGGGACATTCTGATTGGTCGATATAACCATTAAAACATGTTGATTTACAACTAGAGACTTTACACTAGATTTGCTTTTTTTGCTGCCTAGGAGGGTACCCTATAACTATATACATTATTTAAGCAATTACATAGCTTAATATTTTCTTAGTCATGGTACATTTTAGTATGTTAGAAAAATGTAAATGATTTTGCTTATTTACTAGATAGTTAACATTTTGCTAACAATTTGTGTCAAGCTAATTAGGATGGTAACTGGAACTAAATTAAACAACATAGCATATAATGTTTATTTTTTATTAAACAAAACAACCTTAAGTGTTTTGAATATATAAAATTATCAAAATATGCTTCACATTTACAACTAAATGATTTATTACAGGAATAGAGGTATTAACTGTGGTCAGTGAATTAAATTGATTAATTCAGGTCAGCCAGTGAAAATTTTCAAATATGCCTAACAGAAAGTGACTAGAGATTAAGCACCTACTGAAAATGAAACAGTCTAAGTTACTTAGGCTGTACTTCAGACTTAAAACTAGTAGATCTCGTCCCCTCCCACCTTGTTTGTACTCCTAGACCGGAAGAGAGATAAGTTTTCCTGCCTTTTCAACTCCAGGTGTCTCCACTTTGAATGAACTAGTCCAAATGAGGTGGGGGAAAAGTCCTCTCTGTGCCTGCACAAGAGGCTACTTGCTGTCAAAAGCTGATTTAGCATTTCTACAAACTAGTTCCAGGTGCAAGCTAGCTATTTCCACCATTACAGTGGAGTGACTTTCTTTTAAACATCATGCTGTAATGGTTCACCAGCCCTGAAATTTATTATGGTTGGCATGATTGATGGGTGATTATTAGATGCCCATGCCATTGCAGCATCATCTTCAGCAGTTGGGCATCTACCCTGGTACTTTGGGTTAAGAATATTGGCAAGAAAATGAGGTGAAGTAAGCATTTGATCCATCCACTTCCTTACTGCCTACAATTTAACTTTGTTGTTGGGTATTTCTTTCTTCAATATCTCAAAGTTCTTTCCAAATTTCAACAGCATTAGCAATCTTTCCACAGTTTGTCCAAGGCTATAGAAACACATTTCAGTATATTCACCATACCATCAATATTTCTCTTTAGTCCAATGTTGACTACTTTGGTTGTGATCATCCCATCTATTTTGTCACAATTTTCTTCATGAATTGTCATCAGAACAGGTCAGTTCTTAATAAATAGCTCAAAACTGTCAACCACTGAATTCCACTGTACATCATGGTGGAAAATTACCTTGGATCATGCTGCTGTCAGTGAAGATGAAGCAAAGGGTTGTTACATAACTATTTTGCAGTTTCAACAATTTCTTTTATTCCTGCAGTTGTAGGAAAAAAATTAAATACAAGACGCATCAGATGAGCACTATCCCCACACTATAAGTTTCAGGTTCCCTTCATTATCTTCTTCTAGATTTCGTCTCCTCTTTGCTACATTTGCAGAATTGTTTGTGACAAAGCAATGCACTTGACACTTGAATTTTTGATCAGTTTGTTATAGCATTTACTGCTACGTCTCTTAATATTCTGCTCTATGGGCATTTCCTGATGTGTCAATTGTTTCTGTAAATTAGACAACACCATCTTCTGTTGTCACACAAATACATATTACTGGATCATTGTGTACATTGTTCCACCCATCAAGACTCTGGGTACGTCTACACTGCACGATTATTTCGAAGTAGTTTAAACCGATATTACGAAACCGATGTTATAAAATCGGTTTTGCGCCTCCACAATGCGATCACAAAATCGATTGCTTGTGTCCATGGTCCAAGGCTACCATCGATTTCAGGAGCGGTGCACTGTGGGTAGCTGTTCCTCAGC
>NC_133771.1:135834049-135919512 GCF_003597395.2 Chelonoidis abingdonii
TAAACCAATGAAGGTTAATCTGAGGTGTGATTATTCTACTTGAAAATTGCTCCTTTCTGTGTAGACGACCGTTACTACTGGAAACAGAGCAAGAACTTACCCATCCCCTCTTTTTGTGTACCACTCCCCGAAATGGGACAGAATGGACTAATAATCCCGTGTACCATTTTTGAAAGGAAATGGGGTATTTTAACTCACTGGCTGGTTCATCCTCCCTTTACGGTTAGTAAAGGATACAGTCAGTCAGACAAGAATAGGATACAGTGTATTAAACTCCGTATGTAGCACAGCGCAGCTGCTCCGCTCAGTATTTCACGACGGAGAACCGCTGCAAGTAACGCAATCCCGTTGCTCTCCAACTACCTGGGGTACCACAGCAGGCCCCCCACCCATTGTTGCAACATGATGTTATCGAACTGAATGCATGTAATAAGAATCACAGACCGTGTTACTGAATAAGATGAGGGGGGGAGCCACATGCTATGACATCCTGCAGTTTCAGATCTCTTTCCAAGAAGGAAGGGTTCTGATGATGCTTCAAGCCCCCAGACGTGATAACGATGAGCAGGTTACCAGGCTTCTGTACCACTTCTGTCAAGCAAAAGGAGTCTTCCAAATTTTCACCCCGAAGCCCTCCGACCACACTCACCAGAGCAAATCACTGGGCGCCGTCTACCCCTGCCGGGGGGCAGAGGAGGCATACTGCTCTTCCCGCAGCAAGCATCGCGTCTGCCAGCGAGCATTGAACAGAGCGTGACATTTACAGTACTCATTATTTCATTTCACTTTTTTTTTACCGTGTGAGGGGAAAAACACTGACGAGCTGTTCCATGAAACCACGCAAGACACCTGTATACGCTGCAGAATGTGCGGTCGCAGAAAATGCAATATTTTTCAGAACCGCTGTGAGAGACTGGTAGCTGGTTCTCTTACCCCCTCCTCCCTCATGACCATCCGTTTGAGTGTCTGGCTTCGTTACTGTTGTCACGCACGCTGTGTTCTGTAGTTATTTTCAAGGCTTTGGCATTTCCTGTTCTTTAACGGAGCTCTGAAAAAGAGATTTGTTCACCATACAGCGATAACATTGCTCTCTCCCGTAAGGTTCAACTGCAGGATACTTTTGCATTTGAACTGCATCCCACCTGTATGATCGAGCTGGACACGTGAAAGAGGAAATGCACTGTAAAGTCGCGGGAGATTCCCTGATTTTACCGCACCCGCATCCGAGTTCGGTTGCGACCGAGAGCGGTCCGAGGTGCACTAGTCCTGCCTAGGAATAATAGGCAAGTGTAACACGATCCAGTGTTCAGAGGCACAGGTGCTCCGTGTCAGTATACAGGGTTGACCCCTGCCAAGAGCAACCCGTTGCTTTCCTCTCCCTCACACACTTACTGGCCGCATCCGTGTCATTTCCCCTCCCCCGTTGTGTCATGAAGTAATTAACGGAATACCAGAATAGAACCAGGACTTGTTACTGAGAGAAATGATGTTGTGGGGACATACTAGAGGGCGGCCTCCGACCAGGGGTATGACATCCGGCGATGGACATCTATTTTTGATACCCTAAGTAAGGAATTGACTCAATTGCCAACGAGTCTCCAATGTGATTGCAAAAATTTTTGGCCCAAGTTTCATATTAAGCTTGTATTCCTTCTGTCCTATCTACTTTGCTAGCTGGTGCAATGTTGCCGTCACATGATTGAGCATTTAGCGTTCTCCTGGATGGTAGGCAGGTCTGCGAACTGTTACCCAGAGAAGAGGAGCGAATTGCTCTTCAGTGCAACTGTGCGTCCGCTCAGGCAGCATTCAAATACCATAGGGTGACATGAAGTGTCCAGAATATGCTTTTCTATACCTTTTTTGCCGTTGTGGAGGGGGGGAAATGAAATGAGGAGCTGATTTTCCCTGAACCACGCAGACACTGGCGTTATGACCTACAGCATGGAGCTCTGCCACATAATGCAAATCATTTCATAGACTAGCTGTGGACTGTGGATGCTGGAGTCTCAGTCCCCCCTCCCTCCCTCATGATCGTCCATTGTGAGTCTCTGGCTTCCGTTTCGCTGTGTCCACAGCGCTGTGTTCCTGCAGTTTTTTATTCCACGCGAATTGGCGTTTCCGCACATGAAATCTACGTTCTGTACGAGTGGATCCACAGATTTGTCTCCCCATCACGATCAAGACCTAGTACTCCCGTACGTCATGTGGAGCTCCTATTTGGATTTGACGGACTGCATCCAAGCCGCTGATCCGAGCTCCACGCTGACAGCAGGAAAATGCAATTCAAAAGTTCGCGGGACTTTCCGGACCTGCACGCTCATCCGAGTTCAGATTGCTGTCTACAGGCGGTCACTGCAGCACCTCTGGGATTGCGCCGGCGGCCAATAACGTCCGATTTCGTCCCACACGAACCCTAATCGAGTTATCACTATCGAATTTAGCGCTACTCCTCTAGTTGGGGAGGTTCCGAAATCGGCATTTCTAAGGGGCGGTTAACTCGTATTAAGGACGACGTCGTATAGTACAGATACAGCGTCTCATCGATATGTACCATTAACGATTTTAAAGATCGCAAGTGTAGACCTGCTCTGACTAACGAATTTCCTTCAATTTTTTTTTGCACAATTGTTTCATTTCCTTTTCATACCCTTATCAGCAACTATTCCGAAGTTGTTCCGCTGCGGTTGTAATGCTGAAATGTCATTATGTTGTTTGACAAGGAAAAGGAGAGATTGTGTCACATAAAATGACCAACTATTTTTCCCCATCTTATGGTCTTGTGGGATTGTGGTCTTGGCTTACAAATATGCAAGCTTTTACTGGAAACGGAAAAAAAGTATTTTATTGAATATACGGTATTTACATCTGACTTCGTTAATTGCGCACTGTGGTAGAGTACCAGAGATGACTCTGAATGTTCCACTGCAGATGGCAGGAAACCCTTGATATGTCTAAGCTGGACCCTGAAACTAAAAAGCTAAGAGTCACTCTCTCATTAAGAATACAGAGTGCACTGCTTTAAAAAAAAAAAAAAAAAAAAAGATTGTAAATGAAAGATTCTGCCTACTGCAGCTGTCTGTGATACTGTTCAAATGATATAATTCATTCTAAACCCAGTTTCATAGGTTCATAGGGGAAATTAATATATCATAGGATAATCTAAATCTATTTAAATCCTTATCTCTAGCATTTGGAAAAAACATTTTTAAATGTTAAGTTTTATTAGGCATTTAAGAAAGTTAACTTTTAACACCGGATGTTTGCTTATATTGAGCAATAAAAAAAAAATCATAAATCCAGCAGTACTGATAAGAATGTAATTGATAAAAATACTCCCATAACAAATTGCCAATTCTATTTTGAATACTAACATTTTGAAATTCATAAATAATCCACCATAAAAACCACATTTCTGACAAAAATGTAAGTTATCATTCACTAGCATAGTAAAACAGGGCAGGCAGTCCATACAAATAGCGCAAAAGTAAGTTTATAACCAGGATAAAGCCCTTGATACAATGTGCGGCCTATTGTGCCATATTTATAATGCTTGATCTCAGTTAGAATTGTGGGGGGGGGGGGGAGGGAAATCTGTCTTCATGCAGGAAAAACAGCCTTTAACTCAAAGTTTTTGATAGAGCCACATGGATTCAGCATAAGTATTTTATATTTAAATGTTTTGAGGGATAACAAATTTAGGCTTTAGCAGATTTTGTAATAAATTCAGATTTCATTTTAAAAAAGAAAATTTAAAAAATCCCTGTATTTAAAAAAAAGTCACACACACCCTTCCCAAAAATATTGATTTTTATTCACCCTGGGTAAATCACTGCAGATAGGACATTGTTCTTGTTTCTTATCACGGAATATTCTTGGTTCCCTGAACCAGAGGGAATGTGCTGATATTGCAGGGTTGCGTAGGATATTCCTTTTATTAACTCAAAAACAAACAAAAAAATCTCCCTCCAAGACTGCAAGAAAACACAACAAATCAGTCAAACTGACTATTTTTGGTAATAGCACTTTTTTTTTTTTTTTAATTTATCCATTTGAGGCTGTTGCATTTTTAACCTATCATTTATATATCATTTAAAGTATGATAGATCTAAGATAGATCCCTGACTTGAACAGCTTAAAATCTAAATAGAGAAGCTGCAGAAAAGAGAGGGGGCAGAATAAAATATACAAGTAGTGACTGGAGATGTTATGCATATATTCTGGGAAGTTCCAGAGTTTTGTGTTTTTTTTAAATCCACCCCTTCATTCCTCCCTTGTTTCCCTCTGCACTACTGCCTTGCTCTATACACTTCCCCATCACTATGCCAAAATAAAAGTGCATACCCTTTAGCAACTACCTTCCACCCAGTCTTCTTCATTTGGGGCTGAATGAGACATCTACAAAAAGGAAAGGGGGGGAGGGGAAAGCTAGTCTGAAGCTATCCAAAGTCTCATGTTTTGAAAGGCAGTCTCTGAAACAGATCGAAAGCTGGCTCTCATGGATACTCTATCTCCATAGTCTTGGAGAAGCTCGTATCTCACACAAGGGGCTAACCCCCCGGCAACAGGAATAACGAATAACCAATTTTTTCCACCATTGACACTGGAGGGTGAAGCCATTCTAGTTATAAATTAAGCATTCTCCTCTCCACTTCATGCACATTTCCTGCTATAATCCTTTTTGTAGTGCATACGGACTATTAGCCAGGCTAAGCCTGGCACAGTGATCCTGAAAGCAAATAAAGTATGCTCTGATGCTCAAATGAGTGGCAGAAGACGACAGCACTTCGCATAGTCTTTTTTGCATGTCCTGACACTAAGAATCTTTATGGCATTTCTGCAAATTTGCTCCCAGTTCCCTTTGACTTTCTCTACTAACTTTTCGGATTGTCAACTTTACAGACACTACCTGTTGTCAGCAAGTAGCATCAGCATCTGGTGCAGCTGAACTTTTGATGCTCATTCACACTTGCAACTAAACTGTGCATAGACCACGTTCAATTAAAAACCATGTTCATCACAGTTTTTGCCTTGATAATACATGCAGCCCAAGTATTCAGCAACATCCAACAAGTAGATTACACAACGTTGGTTGGACTCTAGCTTCTTTTATGAGCTAACATTTTTAGTTAAAGTATGTGAACTTAATCAGTCAACAATATTGTTAAGATTACTCCTGTACAAGTAATCTTGATTAACATGGGGCACTCTCATACTCTATTGGAGGTACTGAACAATCAGCATGGGGCCATTTCTAATGAGAACAATGTAGAAGAGTTGTCCTAAGCACTACCAAACTATCTCAAAATGTATACTTTCATCTAACCATTTGGTTAACATTAAGAGAACACACAACAGGAATGAGTGATTTTTGCAGTGTTGCTTTAGCTAGTTGGTCCCAGGATACGAGAGGAGACAAGGAGGGTGAGATAATATCTTACTGTACCAACTTCTGTTGGTGAAAGAGAGATAAGCCTTCAAGCTACACAGAGTTCAAGTCTTCTTCTAGAGGAGAGATGTTGGTTTCCATTTGTTGGAAATTATTCCTCGGTTTGATCAAGCAGTCTGTAGCAAACCAGGAGTTTAGCCAAGAGTAGCATGTGATCATGTTAATAAATAATTCATCAACGTATACACACAAGGGCAAAGTTCAGATTGTGACTTAACTCAATTTTTGCTGTAGTACGTATGAGGTAACGTACAAAATGTTACTGGTTCATTTGTTAGATATGGGTAACTAAAACAGTTTTGTCATCATGGTGAAGACCAGAGTAGATATTTGTGCCTGGGATAACAAGTTTTATAACAATTTTAGAAGGTTTCTTTAGCAGATTAAGAATTCAGAAACGGCTCACTGGTAAACCCCTCTTCCTAAGCCTTATGAATATAGCAAGGAGCACCTTGTACTTCTGGAGTGTTCTCTTAGCATTTTATGTATTTACATCAAAATCTTCTCCTCATGTGTGACTCTTTCAAGACTCTTACCAAAAAAAAAAAAAAAAAAAACCACCATTTTTTCTACTCTTAATTAATATTCTGCTTATCCAAGTTTCCTTGATATAAATGGATTTTTCACAACTTCCTGCACTCTACCAGGTCCATGGATTAACAATAATTTTTTTACTCTATCTCAGAGTTTTTCCTTACAGAATGGTTAAAAAGAAATGAACAATTAAAATGTGGTCAGACAAAAACTCCTATACTTAGGCAATCACTTCACATCCTCTCCCTTTTCCCCTGAAAAAAGCAGTACATGATCTCCCATACTCACAAAGCAACACCTGAGGACTAAATTTAACTTTTTCTTGTTTTGAAAATTTGAGGAAGTTTCCCCCCAGCACAATGGAAAAATAAACAGTGAGCAGGGCTGAAAAGAAAACACCTTCTAAACCATCAGATCTGCTATCAAGGAGATCCTTTTTTAAACTGAAATGATCACTGAGGTGCACAGAACCCTGTTAGAAGCAGCACCAGCAGGACCAAAAGATGCGAAATGCATTTCACAGCAGAAGGAAGCTGTCCTGAAACATTCTAGAGGCAAGAAAAATCAGCTATCCAGGTCATAAGAATTATCTTCTAGGACATTCCTGCCACCATGTTGATACAAAGAAGGAACATTAGGGAGATTAGAGAAGAATACAAGAGATTGTTGAGGCTCCCTTTTAATTATAATTGCAACAGAACCAGAGCTTCCTCAGATACCCATGAAGGTTGTGTGAAAGAATAGTGATCTGACTTATAAAGAGAACTTGGATAATACATGTGTAAACATCTGGTAGCTGGCAAACCCATAAGGAAGAGATCACCGTGAAGGGAAGACATTTAAAGCTCTGCTTCAGTGCAAATTAAAAAGAGGAAGCAAAAAAATGAATATTTATCAATATTCATACAGTTAGACAGGATATAGTACTAAATTATATTTTAAAAAATTCCAGTTAACAGAAAGCAGATTGTCCCTTTACAGAATATTACTCTTTTAGAGGTGCAATGGGATAATATAGGGGAGTGGAACTGACCTCATGGATAATGACGGATAATCCAGGACATCAAGGCTCTGGAAATGCTAAAACTAGAAACAGACTTTAGCAGTCTTTCAAAGGTTAGTTTATTCCCTCAAAGCAGTGCAGTAGACTGCCAATTTCCACACCAGCAATAAGAAGACAAGAGCAAGCACTACAGTTGCGAAACTATGAACAGGCGAGGGGGGAAAAATATACACATTCAGGGAACGTTGGTGTGCAAAAGTATATATTCTACCCTCTAATTGGCTAGTGTAGATCAAAGCCTAAGTTGTTCAGCAAGAAAATAGCGGTACAATTGGTTTGATTTCTATAGGCTTTGCTTTGTTATGAAACGTTTACTAATCACTAATGTCCAAAATAATTAAGACTAAGAGCAGGCCATATCGGTCACCATGCATATGCCCCTACCCGTCTTCTGAACAGCGGCCACATGCCCGATCCTTCAGGGAATGAACAAACAGGGAAATTTGAGTGAGTACCTCTGTCACCCACTCCCAGCTTCTGCAACGTTAGAGGGATTGTCGTCCTGACCATCTGAGCTTAAGTTGCCATTGATAGACTTATCCTCCATGAATTTATCTAATTTTCTTTTCAATCCAGTTATACTTTTGGCCCTTGCAACATGCCCTGGCAATGAGTTCCACAGGTTGACTCTGCACTGTGTGAAGAGTACTTCCTTATGTTAAAACTTGCTGCCTATTCATTTAATTGGGTCACCTTGGTTCTTGTGTTATGAGAAGGGATAAACAAACACTCTTATTTACTTTCTCCACACCATTCGTGATTTTATAGACCTCTCTCATATCACGCCTTAAGTCATCTCTTTTTCAAGATGAGAAATCCCACTCCTTTTAAATCTTTCCTCATATGGAAGCTAATTTTTAATGCATTTCTCTGTACCTTCCCCAATTCCAATATATCTTTTTTGAGATGGGGCAACCAGAATTGCATATGGCATTCAAAGTGTAGACTGAAAGATGACTACTTTTCTCTAACTAAAAGAACAAAAAAAAAAGTTTCCTTTATAAGTTCCTTGTCAGAATACAGCTGTCCAGAAGAGAAGACAGGCTTCAAGAAATGAATGTTCTTAACGATCACTGAAGTCCTACATTACACTAGTATCGAAGTGTTACGTGATTATGCTTTCCTTTCTTTATCATCCTTGGAATTTCAACAGGAAGCCAAGAGGCATGCTGGCTGAATACAAAGTCCCTTGCCAACACAAAACAATTAGATGAACAGACTACAAGAGCATTGGAGAACAGCTTATTTTGTGACAACCACAACAGAACGCAGTCAAGCATATTCTTTATAGGAAGAGCAACAAGTGAAAGATCAAACAGTTGACCTGGCAGCCATTGCTTCTCTCATACTAAGAGAGGTTGCACGCACTGATGTTGCGGCCATGTACGTACCAAGATATCAGACAGGCAAGGTAAATGAGGTAACATCTTTTATTGGACCAACTTCTGTTGTTGACAGAGACTTCCGAGCTACACAGAGCTCTTCTTCAGGTCTGGGAAAGGTACTAAGTGTGCGTCACAGCTAAACACAAGATTGAACAAACAGCTCATATATCATAAGCATTCCCAATGCTGGACCTTAGCGTCCAAAAATCTGGGTGCCTGCATGAAACCTTCTAAGCTTAATTATCAGCTTAGATTTGATCTCGCTGCCACCAGCCAAAAATTCCAGGGTTTTGGCTCCCTCTGGTCTCCCCAAAACCTTCCCTGGGGAACCCCAAGACTCAGAAGCCCTGAGTCTTACCACAAAGGGAAATAACCCACTTCCCTTCCCCCTGTCTCTCCCACCCAGAATTTCCTCTCTGGGCTAAGCTGAGAGTTACTGATGCAACCTCTTTACATCACAATACCAAAGAAGCATGTCTCCTCTCTTCCACAAAGAGACAACCAAATACAAGGAAACAGAAAGAATCTCTCTCTCTTCCCCCTTTGTCTTCTCCTCCCACCAATTTCCCGGTGTTGCAGAGATTCACTCTCGTAGATTATAACACAAAGAGAATTTCCCCCTTCGTTCCTTAGCCTACCCAGAGAGAAAAAAAACCTAACAAGTCTTAAAAGAAAACTTTATATAAAAGAAAAAAAAAAAAGACATAAAAAAGGATCTCTGCATTAAGTGACAATACACAGGGCTATTGCTTAAAAAAGAAAATATGAACAAACAGCCTTATTCAAAAAGAAATACAATTTAAACATTCAGCAACTACACACATGTAAATACAAAAAACAGCCTATTGTTTTTTCTACCTTTGATACTTACAACTTTGAAACTGAGATTAGAAGCTTACAGATAGAAAAGATCCCCTCTCATAGCTGAGAGCCAGACAAAGACACAGGCACAAACATTCCCTCCCCTGAGCTTTGAAAAATCCGGTCTCCTGATCGCTCCTCTGGTCAGGTGTTTGGTTCCCTTTGTTAACCCTTTACAGGTAAAAGAACATTAACCCTTAGCTATCTGTTTATGACATCATATCTAAGGAAGTCTTATAGACTCATCAGAAGGACCAATATGATCACTGTCTGACCTCCGCACAAAGC
Source organism: Chelonoidis abingdonii (assembly GCF_003597395.2). Classification (NCBI taxonomy): domain Eukaryota; kingdom Metazoa; phylum Chordata; order Testudines; family Testudinidae; genus Chelonoidis; species Chelonoidis abingdonii. The sequence goes on from NC_133771.1 coordinate 135,843,627, forward strand.
AGGCCAAGAACCCTACCCATCTACTTCTGTAACAACCCCTAATCTATGTCCGAGTTATTGAAGTCTTCAAACTGTGGTTTGAAGACCTCAAGCTGCAGAGAGTCACCAGCATGTGACCCATGCCCCACGCTGCAGAGAAGGCGAAAAACCTCAGGCCCCTGCCAATTTGCCTTGAGGAAAATCCTTCCCGACCCCAATACGCGATCAGCTAGACCCTGAGCATGTGGGCAAGACTCACCAGCCAGCACCCAGAGAACTCTCTGCAGTAACTCAGATCCATCCCATCAACATCCATCACAGACCACTGAGTAGACTATCTTGCCTGATAATCCAAGATCAATGCCCAAATTAAACTACCTATCATACCATCCCTTCCATAAACTTATCAACTTAGTCTTAAGCAGATATGTCTTTGCCCCCCCCACAACTCCCCTCGGAAGGCTGTTCCAGAACTTCACTCCTCTAATGGTTAGAAACCTTTGTCTAATTTCAAGTCTAAACTTCCTAATGTCCAGTTTTACCATTTGTCCTTGTGTCTACATTAGTACTAAGCTTAAATAATTCCTCTCCTCCCTAATGTTAATCCCCCGATATATTTATATAGACGCAAGCATATCCCCCCGCAGCCTTCTTTTGGCCAGCTAACAAGCCAAGCTCTTCGAGTCTCCTTCATAAGGCAGTTGTTCCATTCCTCGGATCATCCTAGTAGCCCGCTCTGAACCTGTTTCCAGTTTGAATTCATCCTTCTTAAACATGGGACACCAGAACTGCACACAGTATTCCAGGTGAGGTCTCACCAGCGCCTTAATTCAACGGTACTAACCTCCTTATCTTGCTGGAAATACCTCGCCTGATGCATCCTAAACCGCATTTGCTTTTTTAACGGCCATATCGCATTGGCGCCTCATAGTCATCCTTCGATCAACCAATACTCCAGGTCCTTCTCCTCCTCTGTTGTTCCAACTGATATGTCCCCAATGTATATCTAAAATCTTTATATTAATCCCTAAATGCAATAGAGATGATGACCTTGCACTTTTCACTATTAAATTTCATCCTATTCCTTATCCCAGTTTACAAGGTCATCCAGATCTTCCTGTTTGTATCCCGGTCCTTCTTTGGTTAGCAATACCCCCAGGTTTGTGGTCATCCGCAAATTTTTAGCACATCCCGCTTTGTGCAAGGTCAGAACAAAAAGGTATAAATAAAGATTGGTCCACAAAACGATCCTTGAGGCTCCCTAGTCCCTCCTTCCAGCCCTGACAGTTCACAACCTCATACCACCCGTTGGAGTTCTCCCTTAACCATTTCCTTACACCTTACAATTTTCATATTCATCCCACATCTTTCCAATTATAACTAAACAATTCCCCATGTGGAACTGTGTCAAATGCTTACGAAATCGAGGTAAATTAGATCTAACTGCATTTCTTTGTCCTTAGATAATCTTACCTTTCTGAAAAGAGATCAGTTGTTTGGCACATCTACTTTATAAACCATGTTAAGTTATACCCATTTACCAATTGACCTCAATGTCCTTAACTACTCCTCCTTCAAAATTTTTCGAAGACCTTACATATACAGATGTCAACTAACAGGCTTAGTTACTCGGATCAACTTTTTCCCCCTTTCTTGAAGATAGACTACTTAGCAATCCTCCAGTCGTAGGTACAACCTGAGTTACCAATTCATAAATTCTTGGTAATGGGCTTGCCAATTCATCGCCCAGTTCCTTTAATATTCTTGGATGGAGATTGTCTGGGCCCTCCGATTTTGTCCTCCAGGTGTTCAAGTTTGGCTTCCACCTCAGGTGTGGTAATCCACCTCCATATCCTCATTCCCGTTTATTCATCCTCCCACATCCTAAGCCTCATTAGCCTTATTAAAGACTGAGGGCATGCCTACACTTACATTTTTGGCAAGCGGCTGGTAGTTACAGCTGTGGTCGTACAGCTGTGTAGGGCCAGCGCTGCAGGTGCCACACTGACAGCGACCAACACTGCAGTTGTGGCCACATTTGCAGCATTTGCAGCGCTGTTGGAGTGGTGCATTGTTGCAGCTATCCCAGCGTTCAAGTGGCTGCAACGTGCTTTTTCAAAAGAGGGGGGTGGGGTGGAGTGTGACAGGAGCTTGCGGGAGACAGAGAGAGTGGATTTTTGGAGCAGACACCGTGACAGCTCCTGCCTTGCAAGTTCAAAAGAGGGAGGTGGGGTGGAGTGTGACAGGGAGCGTCGGGAGACAGAGAGAGGTGGATTTTGGAGGCAGGACACTGTGTGACAGTCTCCTGCCTTGCAAGTTCTGGCCATTTCCCCCACCTCTCTCAATCACTCTTAAATGTAAAAGGCTTCAGACCAGATAGCAGCTTCTCCCACGGACTCCCTCCCCCCCCCCCCCCCGCGTGCTGTTTGTCTCCTCAAGCAAACAGCTGTGAACATTCAAAGCCTCGGATCGCTTCGCTTGTTGCAGCAAAGAGCAGCTGTGTTTGTTTTTTAGATAAGTAGCTCCGGGGAGTACCTTCCGGTTTGTTTGTATACAGGAATTGTGGGATACCTCCTTAATACCATGGAGGCCAATAACAGCGCTGGCGAGTGTCCACACCTGATGAGCAGCGCTGCAATCAGCAGCGCTGGATTCGCTACACCCGTACAAGACCAGGTGTACAGCCAGCGCTGCAGGAAAGGGAGTTGCAGCGCTGGCTGAGCTCTGTAATGTGGGACACCTGGTAAGTTGCAGCGCTGTAACCCCCTCACCAGCGCTACAACTTGCAAGGTGTAGCCAAGCCCTGAGGCAAAGTACTTATTTAGATATTGGGCCATGCCTAGGTTATCCTTAACCTCCAGTCCATCCTAGTGTATAGCAGTCCCATTTCTTCTGTCTTTGTTTTCTTCTTATTTATGTGGCTAGAAACCTTTTTACTATTGGTTTTAATTCCCTTTGCAAGGTCCAACTCTACATGGCTTTTAGCCTCTCTCACTTTATCCGTCATGTTCTGACCTCACTAAGGTAGCTTTCCTTGCTAAATCCCACCTTCTTCCACTCCTTGTAGGCTTTTCTGCTTTTTCTTAATCACCTCTCTGAGATGCTTGCTCATGCCAGCTCGGTCTACAACTCCTGCCTATGGTTTTTTCCCCCCTTTCTTGGGATGCAGGCTTCTGATAGTTTCTGCAGCTACAACTTAAAGTAATTCCAGACCTCCTCCGCATTTAAATCCACAAGCTCTTCAGTCCAATCCACTTCCCTAACTAATTTCCTTAACTCTTTAAAGTTAGCCCTTGAGAAGTCAAAACCCTAATCCCAGATCTATTTTTGTTTATCCTTCCATCTAGTTTGAACTGAATTAGCTCATGATCAATCGAACCAAGGTTGTCCCCTACAACCATTTCTTCTACGAGGTCCTCAGTGTCACCAAAACCAATCTAAAACGGCATCCCCTCTTGTTGGTTCTTCAACTACTTGGTGAAGAAATCATCTGCTATCACATCCAGAAAAATCTTAGCCCTATATTCTTGCAAGCACTTGTCCTCCAGTCTATATCTGGAGTTAAAGTCTCCCATGATCACACATTTCCCCTAGTGTTTACTTCATTAAAAACATTAAAGAGGTCTCTAGCCATATCCAAATCAGATCCCCGGCGGTCCTGTAGCACACCCAAGCACTATCTCAGGGGAGGCTCTAGTAGCTTTCTTCCCTGTGATTTTTGCCCAGACAGACTCTGTCTTATCCATTCCATCACTTCTTATTTCTTTCACAGTTACCTCATCATTGATGTAACAATGCTACTCCACCATCTTTGCCTTTCTTTCTGTCCCTTTCATAAACAGCACATAGCCTTCAATACCTGTATACCCAGTCATGACTACTATTCGCCACCATGTTTCTATTATCCCTATAATATCCAGTTTCACTTCCTGCACCAGTAGCTCCAGTTCCTCCATCTTGTTACCTAGGCTCCTCGCATTAATGTATAGACATGTTAATTTTTGGCATTTGGCGTCACTGACATCTTTTACCCCGTTATGCACAGACATTCTACCACCAGCATCACCTGTTAGTCTTCAAGGTGAAGTGGCCAGTTAGCCTATAGGCATAGGACAAAAAGAAGGGATAGTGGGTTACAGACTATTGTAATAAGCCATAAATCCAGTGTCTTCATTAAGATCATGATTTTTAGGATCAGGAAAAGTTATGAATTTCAAAATATAAGCCTGAGAATTTAAAGTGTTGTGCAGGTTTCATTTGATGAGGACTGAGGGGTCAGATACAGAATGATCACTTTGTGAAACATATTTCACCCACAGACGGTAAAGTGTTTTTGTCTTATTTTTCTGTGTGAGTTCATTCGAGAGCATGAGGTACATCACAAATTGTGATAGGCATGTGCAGGACCCATGGATCTTGAAAGGTGTGTTGTAGAGGGTATTGATCATTGTAGGAGTGGAGATGTGTCTGCAGGTTTTGCATCTGTTGTTTTGAGAGGGTCTGACACTGCTTCGAGTTTGTGTGTCTTGGGTTGTGGGGAGCTTGCTTCTGATGAATGTGGAGAGGTTGGGAGATTGTTTGAAGGCCAAAAGTTTGTGCAGGAGGGTGTTTCAGGAAAGATTTCTGTCTGGGGTCCCCATCAAGTATGGGTTCTAGATGTTTGATATCCCATATGGGTTCCAGCATAGAGTGGTAGGTGACAAGTAGGGGTGTGTAATCAGAGGGTTTAATTTCTGTACTGAAGCAGGTTCTCTCGGGGCATTTGGGTGGCCCATTCCACGATGCAATTTATTTCTCTTGAGGAGCGTTCTTGTTTGGTGAAGGCGGTTTTGAGTATGTTGAGCAGTATATCCCAGACTTTCTACTCGGTGCATATTCTGTGGTATCTAAGTGCCTGGCTACAGATAAACAGATGTATTGGTGTGTATGCAGTGATTACTGGATCTATGAAGTAGATGTGGCAATCCATGGGTTTCTTATATATAGTTTCTGAAGCTGATTGTGGTCTCCATGAAGTTAATGCTAGAGTTAGTGTGTTCCAGAGAGAGTTTAATGGATGGGCAGTGGATATTGAAGTTGTGGTGGATCTATGAGGGAGTTTAAGCTGTCTCTCCAGACAATGAAAATACCATTGATGTAACTCAGGTATATCATTGGTTTTGTGGTGGGTGAAACCAGACAATCACTACACAGGCTGTTAACAGGCTGCTTCACCTTGAATGGCCCCTTAGAATACGTGCTATTTATGCTAAACTATCTGCTTAATCTTGTATTTGGCTGTGACACTGAATACCTTTCCCATACCTGAAGAACAGCTGTGAGAGCTTGAAAACTTGCCTCTTCACCAACAAAAAAGTTGGTCCAATAAAAGATATTTCCTTACCCGCCTCATCTCACTAAGAGAAGTGCTACGTATGCATGTTAGTCAGTTTTGAGTCTCTCTCTAATATCCTGGTACCAACATGGCAACAGCAACACTGCATACAATCAGACATTTCCCAAAAAAGAGTGAAGAGTTTAGAATGATCAAACTGCCAAATTTTACTATAATTATAGTATTGTATTATACTATAATACAAGCAAATTAAGGTTGGTTTTCCCCTGCTCCTCCACATGGACTCCTACTTTATCCATTTCTCATATTTCTCTTAATATGACTCACTCCTGGCTCAACTAACCTCCATCTGTTAAACAAACCTGGAAATAAATGACTACAGACAAAATGCATTGTGCGTACCCATAGACAGAGCAAAACTTGTTGTCTGAGAAAAGGAAGGAAGGAGAAAAAACTGAAAAGGGACATTGTTCCTCAAAAGGTGCAGGGGGTAGTCTAAAAGCCTCACAATTTCATAAAAAGGTAGTCTAAATAAATTCCACTAGATAACAGTTTTACAATTGGTAGGTCTAATTTTGGATCTAAATTGTTGGCAAGTAATACTTGAATAAACATTCTAAAACCACTTTATTTTTCAAAAAATTAAAATTAAAAAAAAAACTTGGCTAATTGGCTAACATTTTCCAGTGCACTATAAAAAAAACCATAAGCCATTTTGCTATTTCTGAAGATAGAAAGGAAACAAGTTCTGTGGGTAACTTTTACTGCTCCTTTACAGATGGAACAATTGGAGAGAGTCCAGCGGAGGGCAACAAAAATGATTGGAGGACTGGAGCACATGACTTATGAAGAGAGACTGAAGGAACTGGGCTTATTTAGCCTGCAGAAGAGAAGACTAAGGGGGGATTTGATAGCAACCTTCAACTACTTGAAGGGATGCTCCAAGGAGGAGGGAGCTAGGCTGTTCTCAGTGGTGACGGAGGACAGAACAAGGAGCAATGGTTTGAAGTTGCAGCTGCGGAAGTCGAGGCTGGATATTAGAAAAAACTTTCTGACTAGGAGAGTGGTGAAGTATTGGAATGGGTTACCTAGGGAGGTGATAGAATCTCCATCTTTAGAGCTATTTAAAGTCCGGCTAGACCGCACCCTGGCTGGGATTATTTAGGGAAAATGGTCCTGCCTTTAGCAGGGGGTTGGACTAGATGACCTCGTGAGGTCCCTTCCAACCTTTTGATTCTATGATTCTATGTATGCTGCGCACTTCAAAGTGCGCAGTATTTATTTTTGGTATCTTTGATAACTGTGCTAAAATGCAAAAGTTCATCTTTCATGCTTAGCAACAGACAGCTTTTTAGGACTATTACATCTTCCCCCCTCCCATGGGCTTTTGTCAACTTTTAAATAAGGATTTATCTTTTTATAAAAACAAAGTTACCAATACTATTACACTTAAATTAATGTAATCTAAAAAACAAAATATTCTTCTAGATTTTTAACTTTCTAAATGTCAGGAGTACCTAGGCTTCCCTGTTTTTGCCAGAGGACTCCTAAAAGTTCAGAATGGAGTAGGAACGGGACATCACAATAGAACAACTGATGGCTGGGAAAGATGCAGAGCCTGTTGAAGACAGGGACGGGGAAGTGTTTCATTATCAATCCGCATGACCTCCCACACAAATGAGAGTTGAGAAAATTGTTACTCATGTAATTGCAATAACTATTCTAACACCAAACCTCCAATCTTCCATGTCTTCAAAATGTATAAAGAAACTTTAAAGTACATCACAAATCAACAATGAACAATACAAATTTCCACTGTGGCTCACATTTAGCCTGCCAAAGTCACATATGTACCACAACTACATACATTTTTCTTTCAAAACAAAGAGTTCTAGACATAATGATAAATACATGAGATGCCATTAGTGCCAGCCAGTCCATGCATCTCACAGGGCACAGATTTGATTAAAGAAAAACACCACCAAATCTCAAATAAACAGCATATATCGTTTCAGTGCAAGAAGAGGAATATTAAGGCAAATGTCATAATATATGCACACAGTTGTGGATTTTTTTTTTAAAATGTAAATGGATACACAGCGATGTTTGATGCACATCTAAAGTTAGAAATAGATCTCAGTACTGGGGAGGTAGCCTGAGACGGCCAATTTTCAGTTCATCTGTCTCGTGGTTTCTAAAGAACAAGCCACTCTATTGCATACATACTTTTATCAGAAGAATGTGTTAATAAGGGAACGACTGTTCATCTGAAATGGAGTCATTCGGAAATGTATTAAATGTTTAATTTAATTTTAATTTCATGTAGCCAATGTGTACCAAAAACACAAAACCCAACTGCTGCTGATTCAGCTTTTGGTAACAAATATGGGAAATCCCTCCCCTTACTATCAGGGATTCTTATTCTGAATCCAAACACTCCACAAAGAACCAAAGTATATGTGCAAGAGAATTCTGCACACACAGATTTAATTCCATGGAATTAAGTTTCTCTAGACAGCAGAATCTAGATTGCAGACTAACAACCACACAATGAGAGACAGAGAGAGACTCACACAAAATCCTGCAATGTAGTCACTTGGTCAGTACTTTCATACCAGCACATTCATATTAATAGAAAGGCATGGGGCTATATTTTGTGTTGTCTACATTATTTATTCATCTTCAATCTCATTTATAGTATCACTGTTTTCACTCAAGTGTTTTAATGAGTGGAAATGTTATGGCTTTAAAAAGGCATGTTCTGGTTACATGAATACAGATTTCAGCAAAGGTGACTTCAGTTAGTGGTAAGATAGGCGAGGTTTTTTTTGGTTGGTTTGGGGTTTTTTTTGTTTTTTTTTGAAAATTGGACCAGCTTCTGTTGGTGGAAATTACAAGCTTTCAAGCTTCACAGAGTTCTTCAGGTCTGGGGAAGGAAATCAGTACCTGAGCCAAATACAAGTCGGACTAGATTATTAAGCAGAAGTGGTAATACGAGTTGTAGGATATAGGTCTGTGGCCCCACCACTGGGGATATGCAAGCCCTTTCAGGGAGCCATGGAGCCCCACCACTGAAACCCGGTGCCCCGAGCCCCAGCATCACCATGGGGCTGAAGCTGGGACAGTGTGGGGATAAAACCCCAAGTCCCCCAACCCTCCTGCAGGTGGGAGCAGTGCAGGGCTGAAACCCCAAACCTCCCCAACCCTTCTGTCGCCAGGAGCAGAAAGCTTGAACCCATGGGCAGAGTTGAGAGGGCACAAGCCATAAGCACAAGCACAGCCCAGATCTTAGGCAGGAACACAGAGCCAGGCAGTGAGGGGCTCTGCACCTCTGGCTAGTGGGGTCAGAGTGGGCAACCGTGGCATCTCCCCCATCTGCTCCTCAGCTCCCAGCCTCCTTTCACTGCTCACCCAGCCAGTCAGAGCTGCCCAGGCATCTCCAGGCCCAGCAGAGCCATCTGGGAGTAGCCACCGGCACGCAATCCCAGACAGGTGGGTGGCCTGATGAGGTGAGTCAGGGGCTGGAGGTACCAGTCCCTCACTGGACCCTGCTGTGCAGCACTGGCCCGAGCCCTGTTGGCCCTCCCCCCAAAATAGAAGTCAAAGTCAAACTATGCCTATGCCCCACAGTCCAAACCCTGGCCTGGCCTCCCCTTCCCCCACTGGGCCTTGGAGCTTTTCTAGCATGTTGAGGGGGGCCTCAAAGAAAAAGACTGAGAACCCTTGTTGTAGGAGATCACTTAAAATGAAGTGGGCAATTATGGGTTAGCAGGCAATGGGGTTTATTATAAACAGACATGAGCCATAAAACCAGAGCCCCTGTCAAGTCCATGCTTTTTTAATGTCTAGCAGAGTTATGAATTTAAGTTTCCAGGCTTGCCTTTTGAAGGTGTTACACAGGTTTCCTCTGAGGAGAACTAAGAGATCAGATATGGAGTGCTCACTTTGTGAAGTGTTTGTCCACAGGTGATACGGTGATTTTGTCTTTTATCATTTTTCTGTGAGTTCATTTGAGAGACCAGTGATTCTTTGGTTTCACGCACATAGTTGTTGCTGGGGTACTCGATGCAGTGAATGAGGTATACCTCAGGTCGTAATAAGCACGTGTAGGACCCATGAATTTTGAAAGGTGTGTTGTGGGAGATACAATCAATGTAGCACAGAGATACATCTGCAGATTGTGTGTCTGCTCTAAGAGTCTGGTACCATTTTAGGTGGTGTCTCCTGTTCTGCGGGGGAGCTTTCTTCTGATGATGAGCCTGGTTGGGGGGGCTGTCTGAAGGCCAGAAGAGGGGGTGTGGGGAAGATTTATTTCACGATGTGGTCCCCAACAAATATGGGTTGTAATTGTTTGAGGATACCCTGAGTAGATTCCTGTGTGGGGTGGTGAGTGACAACTAGGGCCCTGAGGTCAGTGGGTGGTTCTTTTCTGTACTGACGCAGCTTCGCCTGAGATATTTGGGTGATCCATTCCATGACCCCATCTACTTCTCTGGAAGAGTAGCATTGTTTAGTGAAGGCATTTTAAGTGTGTTTAGACATGTGTATCGGACTCTCTCTTCAGAGTAAGTAGAGAGTGAGCAGAGCGTAAAACACCCCACTGCCTGCTAACCCTTAGTTGTCCCAGTAGTGGCCCTTAAAAATGAAGTGGGCGTGTTTGGGCCAGTGTCTTCCATGGGACATGAATCGAGAGTATAAAATAGTATAAACTCACCGCACTAATGCCCCACCTATGCTGAAGGCAACATGAACACTTGAAAAACAAAAAAGACTTTAAACTGAGGAGATTACTTCTTAGCCTGGGACCAAATTCAGCCTGTTTATTAAGAATTGTGAGCCGCCTATAACATCCATTAGGGTGAGAAATATCACTCGATTCAAATCTTGCTTATTCGGACAAAGTTTAGAATTTAGACTGCAAATTTTACTTTTATTTCTTTTGTAACCATCTGTGTCCTATATGCCTAACACTTGTCATCACTTAAAAAAAAAAACAAAACAAAACTATCTTTCTGTAGCTAATAAAACTTATTTTAATGTTTTATCTTAACCAGTGGGTTTGTCTGAAATGCTTGGGGAATCTGCTCATATTACAAAGACTGGTGCATGTCCACTATCCTTTGATGAAGTGGCAAACTATTTCATGAGCTCACATTGTTCAAGACAAGGTCTTGAGCAGGGTAAAGTGGTACATTATTGGGTACAAGGGTGGGGAGATTTGCTGGTGTCTCATGCTGTATAGTTCAGAAGTGGCTTAGAGAACATTCATGCACCTTAGAGAGGTATCTCTCTGCATGCTACTGGCTGAGTGATAGTGCCTGGAGGGGTTTTCTGCTTGTCACTACCCAAGCATTGTGAGAGAGTCCAGGTTGGAGAATTAAAGAGGCACAGCGGTCCCAGAGTTCCAGGCTGTGCCCGAGGGAATCCTATTTCTCTGCTGGTCAATGGCTCATGATGATTGTTTAACGCCCATTTGGGTGTGCGTGGCCACCTTTGTTGTCACTGGAGAGCGAAGAATAAAAACAGAAATAAAAACAACCCAGGAAACTACACACCAGGGAAGATAATGGAGCAAGTAATTAAGGAAATCATCTGCAAACACTTGGAGGTGGTAAGGTGACAGGGAATAACCAGCATGGATTTGTAAAGAACAAATCATGTCAAACAAATCTGATAGCTTTCTTTGACAGGGTAACGAGTCTTGCGGATTAGGAAGAAGTGGTGGATGTGGTATACCTAGACGAGGGGTCAGCAACCTTTCAGAAGTGGTGTGCCGAGTCTTCATTTATTCACTCTAATTTAAGGTTTCGCGTGCCAGTAATACATTTTAATGTTTTTAGAAGGTCTCTTTCTATACGTCTATAAATAGAAATTAACTATTTGTTGTATTAAAGGTAAATAAGGTTTTTAAAAAAATGTACTTAAAGTAAGTCCTTCATCTAATCTAAATATAAACTGCATAGAGCCCCGCCGGTACTAAGTGGGCCACGGAGTGCCACACTGAAAATCGACTTTCCCTAGTGTTGCCCCTCTTTGCAGTGACCTAAACTGCAGAGCATGCAACTATTTGAGGAGAAGAGCGCACAAATTCAAAACACTATCCAACTTAGGACACCAATATTGATACAGAATATCGACGCCCACATGGATATAACAAAGGGATAACCGTTCTTAATAATCCCACCGCATCACACATTGCATCTATACGCGTCTGTCTGCCACTTCTCCACGCACTTCCCTGGTAAGTACAGGTTCAACATCTATGTTTCCACACATTAGAGCGAGCAATCTATCTGGGAAAATACGATAGAAGCACGTGATCGGATAGAGTAGAAGCGCGATAACGCACAATGAAAAGAAAAAATAAAAGAGGTAACAAGTGGACCACTAGTGTCCTATCATAGATACGAATCATACACGTGCATCTGAGGTAGTGGTGACACAAAATAAAATCTAAGCAAACATGAATGCGGGAGGCACTTACACACAGACGGATTGAAGCACTGTGACACAATGACACGAGAGAAGAATCATTTTTCCACTCTACTCTGTTGCGATTAGGCCAATGGAATACTGTCCCAGTTCTGGCACCGCATTTCAAGAAAGATGTGGAGAAGTCGGAGAGTGCTTGTCCAGAGAAAAGAACAAAGAATTGCATTCAACGTGTGGAGAAACACGAACCTATGAAGTGAAAAGGCTTGGAAAGCAACTGGGTTTTGGTGTTTCAGTGTGAAAAAAAGAACAGAGGGAGATTGAATAGCAGTTTTTCAGGTATCTAAAAGGTGTGTCACAGGAGAGGGAGAAACTTGTTCACTTAGCCTCTAAGGCATAAACAAGAACAATGGGCTTAACTGCAGACAAGGAGATTTTAGGTTGAACATGTAGAGAAAAGTTAACTCCTGACTGCAGGTGTGGTTACCACTGAAATAAAATTGCCTAGGGATGCCTGCGGAATTCTCCTCCTGAGTATATTTAAGAGTAGGTAGAGTTAGAGAATTGTCCTATCTAGGGATGGTCTAGACAGTATTTGGTCCTGCCATGAGGCAGGGGACTTGACTCGATGACCTCTCGAGGCCCCTTCCAGTCCTAGAATCTATGAATCTATTAATCAAAAGACTGCATTCCATTGGCAAGGAGGAACTGTAACTGAGTACCTAGACTGGTATAGAAGAGAAGACAATATTACAGAAGCAAAAAAAGAGTGCAAACTGTTAACAGTGATGCTTTTCTAAATCTGCAGACAACTCCCAGAACTTCTGTTGCTGCTCCTAATATGCCAAGCTTTCCCAAACTTAAAAAAAAGTGAAAATTGACTAGTCTTCTCAATTTTCTGTTATACTATTGGGAACCCTGAGGGTAACAAGTGAAGCAGTCAAGAGTCAGGTCACTTACCTTGGAACAACTTGGAAAAGTGGAAAGCACATAGCTATTCACTAGAAAGGGGAAAAAAACAGACAGACCCTTGTCCCATCATCTTTGCAACAATCAGGAGGTTCTGGAATAGGAAGAAGAAGAACAGGAACATGCATGCATGCACCTTCTCCCTTCCAGCAGCCACAGGAAGTCAGGGTGATTCAAGTTTTATCAGATCCCTATCCCTATCCCTATTACTGGAGGCTCAAAGGGATAGAACACATCAGGACAGGATACAGGAACAGCTCCCAAATTGGAATCCTACCTCTTTTCCCTTTCCAAGCAGGAGAGGGTAAAGGTAGAGCTTGATGTCTTACTAGAGTATTGCCCCTGGACAACAGGGCCTCTCACCTTAGTCTAGTCTTTAAAGTTACTGTATGTTAAAAAATTTCAAGCTGTATGTATGATGCATTTGGGATAGATATGAGGTGAAGGGCTGTGTACAGTGAAAGAGATCGATAGGGTAAGCTCCAGAAGTATGGTATGCACATCTTTATAAACACTGAGTAGGGATCAGAGAGTTTAAAAATATAACCATAGAAGTAGCCCACACAATGTAGGGGGAAAACCCGAAAAGGATATTGGGGGGGGGGGGAAATGAGGGAAAAAGGGGAGAGAAAGGACACAGAAGTCAGGAAGAGATGTACCATTACCTATTCTAGGAAATAAATGAGAAGTGAAATTTGATAGAGAGAAATGTGAGAAGGCTCATAAATTGCACTCTATAAACAAAATAAAGTTGATTGTAATGTCAGTTAAACACAAATCGGTAGAGTGCCCAAACTATTTCGTTCCTTTAAACTGCAGAGGCCATGGAAGCACAGGGGGTTTTCCACTGACTTGCAGGCCTAACCCTTCATGTAATACTTGGCAGGTATAATTTTCAAGCCTTGCTGGGGAAGATATAAGTTTACGAAGAGAAGAAAAGCATAGGAAGAGCTCCTGCTGTACTTCATTTCTTCAAATGTAGAAAGAGACCAAAGTTTAAGTGTCATAGCAATTTTGAGCAGAAGGCAGTGCAAAAAAAATTGTGTGACACAACTGGCTCTGCTCCTTATCTGTTATGAAGAAAGAACAACCCAGCAGCTAAAAACTGCAGTCCTGAAGTTGCACAAACAGGGCATAAATTATGGTACAATAATAAAATCACATCTAATATATTGTTAGGACATAAGGCTGAAGAAAAATGTTACATATCATTAAGGAATATTTAAAAAATTCTGCTTGCAGCAAGATAAGAACATACGAACGACCATACTGGGTCAGACCAAAGGTATTCATCTAGCCCAGTATCTGTCTTCTGACAGTGGCCAGTGCCAGGTGCCCCAGAGGGAAAGAACAGAACAGGTAATCATCAAGTGAGCCATCCACTGTCACCCATTCCCAGCTTCTGGCAAACAGAGGTTAGGGATACCATCCCTGCCCATCCTGGCTAATAGCCAGTGACAGACCTATCCTCCATGAATATATCTAGTTCTTTTTTGAATCCTGCTATAGTTTGGACCTTCACAACATCCTCTGGTAAAGAGTTCCACAGGTTGATTGTGTGTTGTGTGAAGAAATACTTCCTTTTGTTAGTTTTAAACCTGCTGCCTATTAATTTAATTTGGTTGCCCCCAGTTGTATTATGAGGAGTAAATAACACTTCATTATTATTTACCATATATACTCGTTCATAAGTCAAATTTTTTTTAGTAAAAAAGGGAAGCACCAGAGAAGGGGGTCAGCTTATGAACGAGTATAGCAAAAGGAGAGGTGGGACACAGTCCCCCTCACCTCACCAACAGAGGGAGCAAGGAGAGGCAGCTCAGCCAGCAAAGCCAGATGGGAAGAGGCGGGGCCAGAGAGTCTCTCCACTTCTGGCCACGCTGCTCTCCCCCCAACCTCCGAAGCAGCTGCAGCTCCAGGGCTGGCAGGCTGCGGCCACGCCGCCCGGCCCAGCCCTCTGGAACATACTGCGGCCACATTGCCCAGACAGCTGGAGCAGCTCCAGCCAAGCCAGAGACATTCCCCCCCAGATAAGGTGGTAAGGGATGGGCTGGGGAGAGTGTGGGGGTCCCAGGCTAAGGGTGGGGTCATGTGGGGGGTGGTCACAGGGGTTACTCCCCTGACCCCCAGCTTCTCCCCTCAAAAAAATTTCCCCACCAGTTGCTGTCCCGGCCAGTCAGGGTAAGCAGCTGGCATGCTGGGACACTTCGTTTACTTAGGTTTACCTCCATGCCTGCGGACACTCAAGGTAAACAAACCATCTTGGCCCACCAGCATCTTATCCTGATGTCCCGGGAGCCAAAGTTTGCTGACCCCTGAATTATAGGGTTGGCTTATGAACAGGTTATAATTTTTTTCCATATTTACTTATCCATCTTGGGTGGGGGGGAGGGGGTCTGCTTATAAACAAACTGGCTTATGATCAAATAGATACGGTACTTTCAATTTCCAAAAAGAAGTATAAAAACCAACTTTCAAAGACTGGTACCAAAATTTTGGACACCATGCCAGCAAAGGCCATTTGCTGGCCAACATAAACAAGAACACTGTCCAATAGCAAGCAAGGAGTATGTTCATCATACAACACTAACGTATTCAACCAAACTGCATAACACAATGCTGCGCAGCAGGAGTAAGCAGGGCAGCATTTGCAACTTATATGATTACACTTGATTACTCATTGAAAGATTATATAGGCATCAGCTCAAAACAGGATACTCAAGTAGTTTGCACTTCCAGAAAGCGGACTTATTACTACAATCCTCTTCACAGACATTTGTTTCTCAGGGGGTTGTGGTATTCTGTAGGTTTAGGATAACTAAAAATATGTTTTGACCAGTTTATATCTATCCAGATAATTCATGTGAGCACAAGCCATTATACCACATTAGCAAATGGAACAGTAAATAGAACAGTACAGACTTGAAATGTGTTTGAGAGAATTAACATCAACTTTTATGCCCTACTATCAGCGCATACCTCAGAGATTTCATGAGTGTCACTGTCCATTTGCTGGAAATCAGCTGTCATCTATACCCAAAACAATTTTCCTCCTTAAAACACCAGACAGTATGGGGTGCATTTTTTAATACAAATTTGGCTTGGAAAAATGCATATCACGAAGCTTTCAACTATGACACTGCAGCATATTGCCACATACATTTCAATTTAGGATGCCATCAAACCCAAACAAATCTAATGCAGTTTCCTCAGGCGGTGACTTCACATAATAAAGTGAATGTGTAAATTCCTGAAACATACTAACAAATGAACTGTTACTTTTTTTGCTGCTATATATTTTAGCTCTATGCAGAAAAACACCTACATGCAGTTGTGTGAAGTGTAACTGCACTTCAATCACTTTCGTTTTAAATTTGGCATTTATTTCAGGGTACTTAAATGAATAATTGATTTATAGTGATCAATAATACACAAACAAGAAAAGAAGATATCCAGAATGACAACAGATTTGCGTAATGGGGGAGGGAAGGAGAAAGGCACAATGTTTTTGTCAGGATTTTGGGAGTTGGGTAGTGCCATAGTAATTAAATTTAACCAACTTTATTTGGGAGGGGGCAGGGCGAATTTGAAGAGGAAGCAGGAGAAGTCAGCTTAGATCTTTATTCTCTCTTGAAAACATAACATTTGAAAAAGCCATCTTAACAAGAAGCCCTAGCTGTTTAACAGCTGGCACTCTTGGCAAGGAAACCACATATGCAATAGTACCCCACTTGTTGAAGAGGTACCAAAATCCAATGAAGGAAAGGAAGAAGAGGAAAGAACTCCACACTAAATATCACTTTGTAAAAGTTTGTTTGCACTACAACTCTAACACTGCATTAGCAGAACTGTGCCACTGTAAATATTTCATATAAGATGACATTACTAGCTTGATTAGAACTTCCAATCTGAACAGAATTAACAGAGGGAGCAAGGATTAATGGATTTAGATCTGGATTCCATCTTTAATTATTTTGATTAAGTGATGGGAACCATACCTCTTGGCCTAATTTATTTAGGGACAGTTGAATTAAATTCAGAAAAGTGATGTGAAGTTCCACATTTTCTATCACAATGAACAAATTACCCACATTACTGAGTCAAGAGTGCGTTTCTTACTGCTGCAACGCAAACTCAGACAGGGATCTAAAAATAAAGTGGAGTTCTGTCACACACAATCAGAATAATCTAAAATCAGAACTTGCTGACTCTGTTCTGTTGATGCAAGCGTCAGACCAGAATCCTGTTCACTCTTTCATAGTACTTGCAGAATCAAAATAGCTAACAGTAGTGAAACCTATTTACATCAAGCAAAAAAACCATGACAATCAAATTAGGAGTAGACACATCAGGCAAGAGAGCTATTTTTACCATGCCCTTTTTCTAGCCTCGCTACTGCTCTTGTGCCCTGGCTTCTAACCTACAAAATTAGATGACAGATTAGGCAAAATTTAAAGGACCTAATGTTACACAGACAAACTAATGTGAGTTTCTGAAATATTTAAAGCATGAACAAGATGAGAAAATAGGCTACTTAAATTAAAATGACTTGTATAGAATGTACTTCAGGGGGTCTGGGCTTTTCCCCCCATAATGAGGACCATATTTTAAAGGAGAGGTGGTTTTCTTCGTCGCCTCCCCTCTCATTCACTACCGCATGAACCACCTTCCCAACTCCACTTGCAATCACAACATCCATGAGGTAACTACAGTAATGGCTTTGGTAAGATAAGTTAAGTTCTAGGAAAGTATTTTTTCCTTGAGGGAGAAGAGGGGAAAATGGATGTTGTGTGGCATCTGGGAACAAGAACCAGCACCACGTAACCACTCAATTCTCTGCTGCCCCTGAGTTCCATGGACCATGGGTAGAAAATCTCTGCAGCACTCATTCCCTCACTCATAATCTCCCTTTTGTTATCCTGCCCCTTAACTGGGGTGAAATGACCAATTCACATCATAAATGGTGATGCAGAAAAGAGTGCTGAATTATAATGTTTTACAGTAAATATTCCAGGCAGCTCAATGCCACTTTGATTGATAGGAAATGGGAGGATAAAGATTCTAACAGAAAACTGTTGAATTCATTCCTACTTACACATTCATAGAGTTGTTCTTGGTATTCCTCTTCCCTCTCATGTACCATCAGAGAATTAGCTAGATATTGCTGACAGAGATAAGTATTATAAATCAGTGAATGTTTAGCTGCCCATGTCATGCAAGGAACTTCAACATGTAATCAAGAAGCATTAAGAAAAATCACAACTTCAAGCTCAGTAACTTAACACATGTCATATCACATCACTGGTTCATATCTTATCACTAAAAAGCTTTTAATTTCACTAAATGTAGCTGACTAAAACTATGTCTACACTAGCACTTTCGTCAGTCAGCTGTGTCGAAAAAAAAAACAACAAAAACCCACACACCCCTGAGCGACAGAAGTTACACCGACAAGTGCCGGTGTGGACAGCACTGGTCGATGGGAGACACCCTCTCACTGACATAGCGATTGCCACTCGTTGGGGATGGTTTAATTGTGCCAACAGGAGAGCTCTCCCCCACCGCCACAAAGTAGCTACACAACAGACCTTACAGTAAGGGTCTGCTGTGTAGACATAGCCTAATTCAGCGTTAGAGCTTCTGACGTTGGGCATATTTTCACTAGCCACGTTAAAGTGCTGCCACGGCAACACTTTAACGTGGCTGTGTAGTCGCAGCACTAGTGCTAGGAGAGAGCTCTCCCAAAGCTATAAAAAACCCATAAACCTCCACGACGGGAGCAGCTCCCAGCACTGGTGCACTGTTTACACTGGCACTTTACAGCGCTGAAACTTGCGGCGCTCAGGGGGCGGGGGGGAAATGTTTTTTCACACCCCTGACCGAGAAAGTTGCAGCGCAGCAAAGTGCCAGTGTAGACAAGCCCCTATACAACTACCCGTTTAGAATAAAGGCCATGCTTGTTTTCCAGCAGATCCACAGATTTATGAAGACAGTATCCACACACTTTCCTGTTAAATGATGACAGGTTTCAGAGTGGTAGCCATGTTAGTCTGTAGTAGCAAAAAGAATGAGGAGTACTTGTGGCACCTTAGAGACTAACACATTTTATTGGCATAAGCTTGTGTGAGCTAAAACCACTTCATCAGATGCATGCAGTGGAAAATACAGTAGGAAGATGTATATTAACACACAGATCATGAAAAAAAAAAATCGATGTGCCATACCAACACTAACAAGACAATCAATTAAGATGGCAATTATCCAAGAGATAAAAATAAAAAAAAAAAAAAAAAAAAAACAACAAAACTTTCATATGATAATCACAGATTTTGGGAGACAGGCCAGTCCCACTTACAGATAGCCTTCAACCTGAAGCAATACTCACGCAGCAACCACATTGCCACACAACAAACACCAACCCAGACCTGTCCTTGACAAAGCCGATGCCAACCGGTCCACATATCTATTCAAAGGGACACCATCAATGGACCTAATCAACATCAGCCACACTACCAGAGGCTCATTCACCGGCACATCTACCAATGTGATACAGCCCATCATTGCCAGCAATGCCCTTCTGCCATGTACATTGCAAACCAGACATCTCTCGCAAAAAGAAGATAAATGCGACACAATCAGAATGTCAAGAATTAACATCCAAAAACCAGTCAGAGAACACTCAACCTCTCTGTACTCATTAGCAGACCTAAAAGTCAAATTCTTCAACAAAAATCTTCAAAAACAAACTCCCAATGAGAAACTGCAGAACTGGAATAATTTGCAAACTGGAAAACACCATTAAATTAGGCTGAATAAAGAGCGAGAGAGATGGATGGATCATTGCACACAAGTAAAAAAAAACTTTTTCCCCCTAATATTACTCACACCTTCTTGTCAAATGTTTGAAATGGGCCACCGTGATTATCACTATAAAAGTTTTTTTTCCCCCTCCTGCTGATAACAGTCCACCTTAATTGATTAGTCTTGTTAGAGTTGGTATGGCAACACCCATTTTTTCACGTTCTTTATTTTCCACTGCATGCATCCGATGAAGTGGGTTTTAGCCTACGAAAGCTTATGCCCAAATAGATGTGTTAGTCTCTAAGGTGCCACTAGTATTCCTTGTTTTTTCCTATTACATGTTTACGAGGACAGTTATTGATGAGAGACTGAATGAACAGAATGAAAAAAGATGTACAGGTTACATGTACTGGGTGTTATTTTAAGTACCAGTGTATAATTTAACCAAGGCATCGAGTTAAATTTTCTAAGATTGAAAACTAACTTTTCTGATGCAATAAATAATGTACATTAGTTCACACTTTCCAGTCAGGGTTGAATAATTCATACAAAGAGGATATGGGTATTTCCTGGGACTTTGACAAAAGTAGAGAGGCACAGTATTTTTTTTTAAAAAACAATCTAAAAGAATATAATTCAAGCAGAAGCAGAACAAAGTCAGATCTGGAAGTTTCTGATGAATCAAAACTAGAGTAGGAAGAAGAAGTGAAAGTGAGTGCCAAAGATATAACAAAATTCCTCCAGGCATAGATGTATAAGGTATTTCCAATAAAAGCTTCTAAACTTTATGATCAGATCAAAGTTCCCCTTAGACAGGGTTTCATGAGATTTCATAGGATGGACATTTTACATCTGTGGAAACAAAGTATCTGAATCCTTTTCAACAGATCTAGTTTAATATCATAATAAATGGACAGAAGACATAGCCAACCTATGCACTTCTCTGGACTTGAATGAGTAGATCCATGTAGCATGGCAGCCACCTCTGGTTTCAGGCTAGACTATTTCAGCTCTGAATTTCTGTAGAATACTTCAAAGAATTCCATTTCAAGCTGCAACTCTTAGGATCCAAATAAAAGCATGAAGTCAACATACTGTATCTGGTATCAGAGGGGTAGCCGTGTTAGTCTGGATCTGTAAAAGCAGCAGAGAATCCTGTGGCACCTTATAGACTAACAGACGTTTTGGAGCATGAGCTTTCGTGGGTGAATACCCACTTTGTCAGATGCAGTCACATGCATCTGACGAAGTGCGTATTCACCCACGAAAGCTCATGCTCCAAAACGTCTGTTAGTCTATAAGGTGCCACAGGATTCTCTGCTGCTTATACTGTATCTGATCTTCCCATTGTTTAATTATCAGTATCACTTTAGCAATTTAGAAGCTGTTGTTTCCCCAAACTTCTGAATTATTTCCTCTTTCCTATAAGTTTTGTACAATCACAGCTAGATGAAAAAGTGAATACTGAAGGTATGTGGGATTTGGCACACAAAACAAGCTGCTCGCCTTTTTGCTGTGAATAAATCAGCACATTGGTACCAGTGTACCTCCAGCTTGATACACGATGGTTAGACCAGTGGTCTCCAAAGTGGGGTGTACAAGATGACCCATTGGGGGGCGTGACAGGAGAAGCGCTGCCAGAGCAAAAGGGCGGTGGCAGCAGGAGCACCGCTGGAGGAAAAAGGGAGGGAGCAGCCAGAGGAGCACCGCCCTAAGATTGGCCCCTTACAGCGTGCTGCCCCAGGCATGTGCTTCCTACGCTGGTGCCTGGAATCAGCCCTGCGAGGTATCCTGAGGGAAGAGTCGGAGTTCTACAATGCAGAGGGGTTGACAATGACGCCCTCACTCGTTCATTTGCTTTCAGCATATTGAGACGTATTGCAGTTTACCTGTGCCCGGTTAAGTGGATTTACAGATTACATTATCTAGTTTTAACTAAACTAACCCTCACAAAATGGACAAGTGGCTTAAAAAGATTCCTGCAAAGAAACCGCGGATTGAAGATACTGTAATACTAATAATGTGAGCACAAGCGAACAAGAAAATGGCAGAGCTGACAGTTCTCCTACTCCTAGTACGAGTTCTTTGTCAGCCATATTACGAGGTAAAAACAGTCAGATCTGATTAGATCGTCACAAGAAGTCGGCCAAAAAAATTTGAAATTATCAAGAAGGCTATTTGAAATATGGATTTACATCCACTATCGTTAATGATGAATCTCGCCCTAAGTGTATATTGTGCCTTGAGATATTAGCTAATGATATAATGAAGCCATCACGATTAGCAAGACATTTAAAAACTAAGCATCCAGAACAAAGGCAAACCTCTACAATTTTTTCAGTGATGTTTAAAGTCATGCAATAGTCAATCCAGTACTTTCACTAAAACTTAATGGTAAATGTTTAGAAGCCTCTTTTGAGGTTTCTTTCTTAATAGTGAAAGACAAAAAGCCACATACCATTGGGGAAACACTTGTTCTTCCTGCCGTGGTAAAAATGGATGAAATAATACACGGAAAATAATATGATGATAAACTAAAAATGCATTCCTTTGTCAGCAAATACTGTTGGAAGACTCACAGAAAACACTGAAGATTTGAAGAAAAAAGTATTAGAACAAATTACGCAGTGTGGGAGTTGGATGAAAGTACAGATGTTTCTAACATGTCTCAGCTTATGGTGTTTGCTAGATTCGGTTTCTGTAATGAAATACATGAAGAACAACTACTTTTTTGGTGAGCCACTAAAGGAAAGATGTACTGGAGAAGATATATCCTCAACAGTAAATGACGACTCATAAAATCAATGTTTTATGGAAAAACTGTGTAAGTGTAACCACTGATTGAGCAGCTGCTTTGACTGGAAGAAAGAAAGGATTCCAGAGTAAGGTTACAAAGATAGCACCACATGTGAAATTCATTCACTGCATCATTCATAGGCAAGCTATTGCAGCACAGAAGTTGGGGCCAGAAGTGCACAAAGTGCTACAGGATGTCATTGATGTGGTTAATTTTATTAAAACAAGACGTTTAAATAGTAGAATCTTTACACCACTTTGTAATGAGATGGGGAGTAACAATGCAAATCTTTTGTACCACACAGTGGTTCGCTGGTTATCTTGTGGCAAAGTGCTTAAAAGAGTTGTTTAACTTAAAGATGAGTTACACATTTTTCTTTTACAAAAAGACACACGTTCCAAATTTGCTGACCTCTTCCATGACGACAAGTGGCCATCAGTATTATGCTACCTAGCAGATATTTTCAAAAAAATAAAGACATTTAATCCGTCCCTTCAAGGTAAAGGTGACGTTTTAACAATGAGTGAGAAAGTAACTGCTTTTCGAAAGAAACTTGTGCTATGGAGAGAGCATTTTGAAAATGGATGTTTGGAAATGTTTCCATTGTTACGTGATTTTCTTGCCGAAAACAATGTAAGTGTGTCACCTATAAAAACTCTTATATTGCATCTGAGGGCTTCAACAAAGGCTCACTGAACTATGCTAGTTACTTCATTCACCCTCACAGATCAGTTACTTTTGAGCCAACAATCCTATTCTCTACACCTAAAATATGGAAGTGAAGAAAATCTTTTCAGTTTATGTAGTGAGAGGGCTTCTTCTATGATCCAATGAACTCCCAGTCTCCCACCACTGTTTTCCTGAGTACTTGAAAACTTTTCCTGTATTAGCCAAATAACTGCTCTCCATAAAAAGTGCAGCCGACCATGGATCCAAAGTCTAACACGATTATTGTGGCACAATTAGTGTCCTTGATTCAGAGTACCTATATACAAGTTCAAATCTGAAGTAGTTGAATAGGTTTTGAATGTATAGTAACTGTGCTGTAATCCCTATTGGCTTGCTCATATTAACTATTCTCCCCTCACACCACCCATGTAAACTTTAAAGTATTTTGTTCCAAAACAGATTATTCACTACATTTTGGAAAAAGTTCAACTAGAGTCCTACCCAAAAACACTTTAACCCAAGTTTCAGCCCAAATTTTTGACTGAGGGTATAAAAACCCTTAAGACAGAAATTTATGATGTGAGCGGAGATTAGAGTCTTGTACAAGATCCATGTCTTTAAACTTACTGAACACAGTTAGAGGAATCAGTTAAGTGTGCTTGTTTCACCTTACTGAGTGGCAATCAACCCAGAATTTCTCACTTAACCAATCTTCCTACTGGGGTGACAACACATCTTTTTCATAGGAGCCGCCTTTAAATTTAAGCTTCAATTGAGCTTTTACCATAGGTTTGCAATTACCAGTACCACCTTTACAGATGCCTTTTCTAATGCTCTTTAGTAGAGTATTTGGAACTGAAAAAAGGAGCTATTGATATTTCAATATATTGGAGAAGGTAAAATGAAGGGAAAATTGTCACATAGTTAGGAAAGGAAAATCACAGATAACTGGTGGAAACAAGATATATGAAATTATGGGAACATTTTTGGCAACAAAAGACTTTACGAAGTTATATATCAATGTTCCATGGTCTTATGTTTTAAGTCTAGAAATACTTGCCTCCCGTTTGATATTAAGAGTATAATTTGTGTGGAGAAAAGACAAAAGAAGAATTAGCTCGGGAAAATTCCTGCTGATGTAGACATTCCCGTAGAGTAAGGTTTTTGTTGTTTATTTATTTTATATTATATAAATGTTATTTATTTATATAAAACAAAAACCTTACTCTAAGGGAATGTCTACACTATGAACCTAAGTCGACCTCTAAAAGGACAAAGGGTACAGTATATGGCTTTTTAATATAATGACATTTTGCTCTTGGTGTGGGCATCAGCAGGAATTTCCCCGAGCTAATTCTTCTTTGTCTTTTCTCCACACAAATTACACTCTTAATATCAAACGGGAGGCAATATTTCTAGACTTAAACATTACAAGACCATGGAACATTGAGATAAAATTTAAGTGTTTTTGCTATTGTTTCGCCTTCAAAGCCAAACTGGAAACAAATACACAGGATCAGTTACCTGAAGAATGAATTGACATCTTTCTCCTCCCTCTCCCAGTCCTCTCATGATACGTTACTGAATACAAACACTAAGTAAGAATAACTAGTTTGACCATTATGTAAAGGCATAAATCCTCTGTCTTATTTCCACCATCCCCTCCAAAAACTTGACAAGGTAAGTGCTCACTTTCAACAATGTGTTGGAGACCATTTGAGAAGTTCAATTAGTTTTAGTCTACTGTAGTGGAACAGGGAGAAGTACACCTATGAGCTGAAAGAGTCAGATTTTAAAAAGTGGCCTGGCTGTAGAGATGCTTTTACTACTTTTGCTGATCTTCAGCTATTCAAATTGGCCACACGCTGCAATACATTTGCTGTACAATATTTTCTGATGACCAAAAGGCACAAACAAGACCAACAAAAAGGATGTTTTTTTATAAGAGAATATTTTGGTACACCTTTCGGTCCTGGTCCTGTAATGCAGTTTGCTAGCTAGAACTCCTGCACCTTTCAGAGCCCTAACAAAGTCAACAGAAATCTGAGCAGGTGCAGGGTCCACTTTGGGCCTTGATCCTGCAATGCAATCTGCCCGGCATCTTCCTAAAAGGGCTAGAAGGTAAACAAGGCAGTAGTACACACAAAGATAGC
This sequence comes from Chelonoidis abingdonii, assembly GCF_003597395.2. Classification (NCBI taxonomy): domain Eukaryota; kingdom Metazoa; phylum Chordata; order Testudines; family Testudinidae; genus Chelonoidis; species Chelonoidis abingdonii. Next base: position 135,868,762 of record NC_133771.1, read on the forward strand.
AATGGTCCAAATGAAGTATTCATGTAAGGCTTGAGTCTTTAAAGATGGCCTAGAGGTGAAATTAGAGAACTCCTTGAAGTACCAAGAGCATGATCTACAGGTGACTTATGCAGAGATCAACTATTTCTTTATACAGAGTGTCCATACTAGCTATAACATGCTTAAAATTACATTGGAAGATGAAAAACGCATTTTACAAGTTTACAATAATTCTATTAACACTTGAGTATGTAAGACTCAGACTTAAAGGCCAGAAGCATTGGCGTGGGCCACTGTAACAAGGCAGGGTAGGGGTCTAGACGGACCACTGACTCTGAATACAGTTATTATGTTCTAAACTGCTTATTTTTTAGAGATTAAACCTTCTCTTCTCCACTTGGGTCATCTCAATCCTGACTGTCACACAGAGTTTGATGCAGGAGTTTTGGCTACAGGCCATGAAGCAAGCTTCACCTCTGCCCCCTCTTTTTGGGGCAGCACCTTTCTCCAACCCCTCAATATATTTTAACTCCATATAATACTCCTGCAAAACTGTGCTCTCCAGCATAGACATGTGACGAAAAATTCTTTTTCTTCTAGTCAGCCATACTAATGGTGAGTGGTCTGTTAACACCCTGACCCGCCCTATTGAACAGGTAGGAGCTAAATCAGCAGGTCTAAACTTTCGCATCACAAGCCTCTGAATGCAACCCCCCTAATAAGTTAAATACACTGTTAAATATATTTAACACCATTATAAATGCTGGAGGCAAGCGGGCTTTGAGGTGGAGGTTGACAGCTCGCGACCCTCCCATGTAATGACCTTGCAACCTCCTAAGGGGTCCTGACCCCCAGTTTGAGAGCCCCTGAGCTAAACTGTTTTACAGTGCAAACAATAGCACACTCCTTTTCTATTGCAGAATAATTCTGTTCAGTGAGAAAGTGTTTTTTGCTGAGAAATGCAATGGGGTGTTTCCTGTTAGCATCCCCCATCCCACCAGGTTTTAATACATTTCAAATGACCACCCTAAACCTACATATAAAAGGGAACTTTCCTTCTCCTTGACATCAACAATTCCCTCAGTGGTTACTTTACACCAGGGCTTTTCCTATACCTTACTATGGTAGTATGAATTGTCAGCACATTCAACACCAAGAGTGTCCCTCATTCCAGGAGAGCTCTGACACACAGCACCTTATGACAGTCCCTAGTACCCCCACTCCCAGCAGAGCCCTGTCCCACATTTCCTAGCTGTATTAGGGTCTCACTGCTCCTAGCAGATTTTGGGCCCTGCTTTCATAACAGATCTTACTCAATATATTTTAACAGTACAATAACACTGTATACAATTGGCTAATTTAACTGCTTTTCTTTTGGAGTCTTCAAAGTTATGAATTTATTCCTCTACACTTACTGGAAGGGAGACATTTCTGCCCAGGGGGTGGGTTAGGAGCACACATTACTATTTCTAATTATGTTTACTTCACTTGACCATTTTTTTTCTTAATAAGGTAGGCAACCTCACCCCAAGGCACACTGATCAGGAGACAATTTTTTGTGCATTCAGACAGGTATAGAGTGGGTGACTGTTAGACGTGAATATAATACTGCATTTAACATCAGAGATACCAATGAATGGCCTTGCAAACTCTTCACGTGTGCCATTCTATATAAATCTTGAAGATAAACAGACTGGATGCATTAGGGTTCCAGTTTTCCAAATGCAATTAAAAATCTTAAGCATGTGAGTGACATCCTTTCCACCATTGTGGAGTGCAAAGCAGCTTTTCTTTGAAGGTTTAATGCAGATTTCTACAGGCCCCACACAGCATGCTATATTGTCTGCACTTATTCTAACGGAAAAGAATTTCTAAAACAGAAGACTCAAAAGGAAAAATCTTTGGCGCCGCTAACGTGTGTGTATAGATTTTACAATACTTTCAAATTAAGTCCAGGATACTTGGGGGGAGGAGGGTAGGGACTACTTTGATCAGTTTTCTAGAAATGCACATCACAAGCAGCATTAAGGAAGGCTGAAGCAGAAGAATGGCTATTATGTGGTATTTCTGTTTTAAGTCACATGCAGCTCAGGCTACTCTCCATATGTATTCTGCATACTGGGTCAGCGCACAGCATATACTGATAAATGACTTTACAGCTCATATTTACTAGCCCACATCCTCCTCCTAACGAAAGGAGATTCAGAAAGCAAGTACATTTTGCATTTAGCTACTTTCAATGTAATTTGAAACAGAGGTCAGGTGTATCTGGTTGAATCATGAATTCCAGGATTCCAAAGCCTATTAAAGATTGAGTGTTTTGAGTGGGTAGATGGTGGGATGCAGCTGTTTTTGTCTCAACATAATGCTTTTAACTCAAAAAATGATTTTTACAGTTGGTATTTCAGATTGTAAAAAACATTCTTAACCTGTTTTGACTTAAGCTGAAGTTTTTGGATCAAAAGTGAAACTAATTCTGAGGTTGGCCTAATGGTTGAGCAGCAGTGATTTCCTACTACAGAAGAAATCAGAGATCCAGCCTGACAAAGTGCCTGGCCATGGGAAGAAAGGGGCTGGCTGGGGCTGCAGGAGATGGCATCAGCCTGGATGACTGAGAGCAAGAGGGTTAAGGGGCGCTGAGCAAAGACCTGGGAACAAGATGGGGGTACACATGGGACATGAATCTCTGAAAGGGAGCATGCAAAAAAAAAAAAAAAAAAGTTTGAGAACCTTTAACCTAGAAAATCAGGTCATGGTCTGCAGTCGTTGTGTTTAAAACAGACAGCACTAACATCCAACTGCTGTCCTAAGGCTTATGTGGGAGAATAAACGGTAACACGAGATAAGATATCAGCTATATTCTGCTGGACTTAAGGGAACCAAGATATGAGGATTTTAAAATTTTTAAAGCCTGTAGATTATTTTGAATGGCACAATTTTACAAACCTTGTTAGCTGATTAAAATTCACTGTTATTTACCAGACAGAATACTTTATCTGCAATTTCACACAATGCAATTTGTTAAGCAAATCAGGCATGCTTGTATCAAACAATGAAAACACTCTGTGGAAAAAACAGGTGCTAGCTCTTTCTAGTTGAGTTACACCATATACATTTCAATCTTTTGCTCAGCCATAAGGCAAGAGACAACGTTTGCTAATTTACTCAGTATAACACCACTCTTCCCCTCTGGGCATTTAATTTACACTTACATACAGAACTATTACATCATCTGGAAGGTACCTGTGAAATGTGCCTTATAATTAAATCCTAGAAGGGAGAAAATTGTATTGGGAGGCAGGGAGTGGAAAGGGGGAAGCAGGCAGAGAAGGAGTAAAGGCAGAAGTTTAGAGAAAGCATTTTAAAACCAGTCATATCTGACAGAGGATTTTTTGATCAGTTGGGCACCAGTATTTCTCAGACTAATTCAGGTTCCTGAAAATTTGCCTACATATGATTAGAATCCAGTTAATCTTTTGTGCCTCTAAGAAGCAAAGCTAATTGGAACAGGACTTGGCAAGAAGCACTTTTCTTTTTTAAATAGCGTAAAAAAAGAGCAAGATGGTTAGGCTGAACAGAACAAGAGAAGCTCTCTTGTCAAGCAGCATAAAAATATAAAACTTCTCAATAGCTAACTCAAATATATTGTAAAATAAAAGAGTGAAACTACAGGTTGAAGTCGTCAGTCTAAAATAGTGACTAGTTCAAAATGTGTAGTCCTACCAAATCTTTTGCTTTGAGAAGGTAACACCCACAAACTTAACAAGCTCACCAGCCAACTTTCTCACGGCTGTAAGCCTTCTCCGAAAATAACTTCTGACCAAAGCTGTGATGCTGCAACATTAAGATGACATACATCTGCACTTATGTCTTGTGTCAAAGCCACTCATTTGCAATATTGGTAGCATGAAAGACTGGAAACAAGGTTTACCCCAATTCAATTATAATTATGAAATAATTCTGGGTATTAATAATGGGAACTTGTCATTCTAGAACTCCAACTAGAATCCAATCTAGTGTCTAGCCACCAAAAGTCATTATCAACTGACGGCTGATTGCAGATTCATGAAGCAGTCTAATTACAGTTCCTATACAAGTTTCATAGATAGTTAAACAGTTTTGATATTTGATTATGGGAAGCACCTAGAGTTAAAGCTGTCCATCACTTCTCATTATAATATCTTGTTTTCTACAGTTGATAACTCCGTCAAATTAAGTGTTCAGGATGACATTTTACAGGATAGTTCTCCCCTTAGGCTCTTTTTTTAAGTTTCAGCCATTTCTAAGAACATTAGTGAAGAAGACATTGTTTTGCCAATGTTAAAATTACTGTTACAACCATTTCTTTGTGAGGCTATCACTTCCATGCTTTGAAGCAAATGCTTGACATTTAGCCCTGGGATTAGAGGTATCTTTTGCTTTTCCCTCTCATGAAAATTCACCCAGATTGGGTTGAATTAAAAGACTGGAAAATCACCAGAGGTTTGTCAGAAGCTGGCACCAAAAAGTGTCAAAAAAGACTCCACCTGCATTGGGCATGCTCCAGTCCAGGGCTGCAGGAGCTGGGCAGGACTTTTCGATCAATTGCTTTTCCCCAGCAGCCAGGGGACCAGTACTGTGTTAGGCACCAAAAGCGAACAGTGAGATTATGCACACACTACAGCTTAAATCAGTATAAATTACGTCGTTCAGGGGAGTGAATAAGCCCTCTCCCCCTGAGCAACATAAGTTACAGCAACCTAAGTGCCAGTGTGAACAGTAAGAGAGGTTCTCCCGCTCACATAGCTACCATCAATCGAGGGGGCTGGAGCAATTAAGTGGACATTAGAGTTCTCTCCTGTTGACTTAGAGCACCTGGGCTAGCAGCACTACAGTGGCACAGCTCCTGCTGTAAGTCTGTAGTGTAGCCATAGTCAAAGAAAACTGTACTCAGACACAACGGAAGACAACAATCACCCAGCCTGACTCAAATTCAGTGGAACGAGTGGCACGGGTAGGAGTGATTGAGGAGGGCAAGATGTAGGATAATGGGAAGAAGGTGCAAAACGAGAGCTGATGTATCAGGATCTTCTGTCCTTTCCTTTAGGCCCCACCCCAAAAGCCTCCATTCCCCCCACCCCCATAGTCTGCTCCTGACTTCCTTTGAGTCTCACTAGTTTCCCCAAGTTCTCTAGTCACCCCAGGTCCCACAACCAAGCATCTGCAAAGTGAACTGGAAAGCTTCCTGTCTCCCTTTATACCACCCAAGGGCACAATGAAGGGTAAATAAATTACCATTTATCGCTGGCAAGCAATGTGACACAAAGCTGCATAAAACCTGACAACTATGCTTTGGCCTAGGGGAAGGCATGCTTGGCTGGGAGTCAAGAGCAGACCATAAATTCTAAAGTCAGCTCTTCCACTGACTGGTGTCAACAGCTCTGTGCACTTCATGGCCTTTATTCCCCTACTGTAAGAGGCAGGCAAATACTCTCCTCCCACACACACTTCACAAATAAGCAAAAGATGCACATGGTCAGTCTTGGCAGAGTTGGGACTAGGACCCACGTTTCTAATATGGCAGACAACTATATCAAATATTTATGAGGCCAAGTAGCAAATTGTCTTTTCCTCTTTCAGTGGCTGGTCCAAATAGAAGATAACAGTTAATACTACCAGTGACTCAGTTAGCTCAAGTGATGGAGATCTGTGCTGTACATCAAAAGACAGCAAACCTTGGATAGTCATTCTGTCACACACATTATTAAACTAGCATCTATCTCAGGAAAGCAATTATGATTAAAATTTTCTTTAAAATGTGGTCAAGGAATACTTAAAATCCTTAATGTTAATTTAAAGGTTTGAACCTCCATTTTGTTCATTTTTGACCAAGACTTTTTTCTAAAATGAGCTGAGACCATCTACTCCAGATGGACTTGATTCTGCCTCTTGCTGTAACTGTTCAGAGTTTAGATTTTCATAGAGATATACTTGCTTTAAACAAGACTTCCCTTCCATTTGAAAATCCAGAGGTTAAGGACATACACTTCAAAGAGTCCTGCATTCTAGGACAAGGTAACATCCCTGAGCTGCAACTTTTTCCCCTTAGTTTTGCACCCTACTATACTACACATTTTAGTTGTCTAAAATTTTACTTGACCAAGAAAAAAAAAGAATCTAGCTTGTGTCATGAAAGGATTTAGAAAAATAAAAGCTTCACCTCCAGTAAGGCAGATCTGAGACCTGATTTCATTCCGTTCCCAGCTACCTGATAAAAATCCACTTGTTTCCATGAACCCGTAGTTCAACATGGCATATATTTTCTTATTTTAAAAAAAGTGTCTAGAAATAAAGTAAAAATCACAAAAGCATTTGTCTGGAAGCAATCAAGGTGTGTAGGAGGAGGAGGCAGCAGTACAAGCAAGACGACAAAACTTGGAGAAAGAGAATTTTACTATTTATGCTGTACTTAACCTAATGGGGAACAATTGTATTTGCCTCCAAGTAAACTTGGCAAAAGTGCATACTGAATAGCTCAGTCTAAAACTTTAGTATTATTCACAGTGTATGAGGATGTTTATTGCCTTGTAAACTCAGAAGCTAAGCAAATGTATCCTGGCAAACTCAGTAGCGCTATATTGTTAGTGCAACAAAAGAAGAATTCTACTCTGCATACGTTTCATACATACGCTTCTTTTGAACCGCCTCCCAACCCAATAAAACCCCCTCAAATTAAGTAAAAAAGTAATATGTACAGTTTTATGCAAACTTGAAGAAAGCCACTTATCACTTGTATAGGCAACTACTGGGATCACTACCTCTCCAGCTCTTACATGGATCCTTTCTTCAGTTTATTTCAGCTGAAAGAAAGGAGACAGAGAGTTTCTTTTGTTGATTTTGCCTTCTCTCCATATATCTTCTCCCTCCACTGCAGCTCTGTGTTGCTTCCCTCTCCTACCCATGGTGATTTGGCAGTGTCAAAAGGCAGACATAGAATAATTATGTACAACAGCTAATATGAGGCGGGGGAGAGGGGAGGAGAGAAGGGTAAACAAAAGCAGTCTTTCCCATAAGGAGGGAAAAAAGATGTTATGGGGAATAAAGCTGTTTGGTGGGGTAGGGTAGGCAGGATGTTGACAAGGAGCTTTGATAGTGAGAGCAGCCTTTCTCCCCAAACTCAATCTCTGTCCATTTTTGGATATGAAAAAGTGCCAATCACTAACACCTAGTTTGCACATATGCTTTAAGTGAAAATCCTAAAGTTAGTATGATTTTCAATTTCAGTCGATGGACTCAGTGATGCTAGTAAACATACTTTATGCAATATTCTCATTAATGACACTTGAGCATAATTACTGTTGCACATCAGCATACCAGCTGACTGGAGAATCCGTATGTACAAGTATGACCCACAAGAGAAAGTCTGAGGTCAATCGGTATTAAAATATAGTATTACACATAAATACAGGATCCGGAAGCTTAAGCAATGACAGATCTATGAACAAGGCAGTTCCTGGAGATTAGTGACTGGATGAAAGAAGCAGATAGTTTGAGGTGCAGCTGATATCCATTTACACAAAAGCTACCATTAACCCACCAGGAAATGCCATCCAACTTATTTGCCATTGTTACTACAAATGAGTGCAAGAAAAGGGCCAAGTTATACTCCAGATTAAAATAGTCATCACTGAAAGGGGAGCGGGGGAGGAGAAAGGGAGGGAATGGGTAGATCCTCTGTTTCCATTGAGAAGGTGGTGTTACTTTTTCCTGAGATTCTTGCTCTTATTTCTGGCCTTCAGAACAGTCATTGAGCAAAGCCTTTAATACGCAAGAGTAGTAGATGAGAAGTAAAGCACAGTCACTTGGTCCTAGACCAGAGGTGGGCAAACTACAGCCCACAGGAACCATCGTGCCCAGCCCTTGAGCTCCTGGCCAGAGAGGCTAGTCAGCCCCCAGCCCTTCCCCGTCACCCCCCGTCAGCCACTCTGCCACGTGGGCAGCACTCTGGGTGGCGGGACTGCGTGCTCCTGCGGAGCAGAGCGGCAGCATGTCTAGCTCCAGCTAGGCGCTGTGGCTGCCGGACGTGCTGCTCTGAGCAGCATGGTAAGGGGGCCAGGGGGTTGGATAAGGAGCAGGGGCAGGGGATCCCAGAGGGCAGTAAGGGGACAGGGGGCAGCTGGATGGGGCAGAGGTTGGGGGGCGGTCAGGGGGGTTGCATAAGTGTGGGAGTCCCGGGAGGCCTGTCAGGGGACAGGGGTGTGGATGGGGTCAGGGCAGTCAGGGAACTGGGAACGGGGGGGGGAGAATCCCAGGGGGCAGTTAGGGCGGGGCTCCTGGGGGGGGTAAGGGACAAGAAGCAGGGGGGTTGGATGGGTCGGGAGTTCTGAAGGGGCAGATGGGGGTGGGATCCAGGCTGTTTGGGGAGAGATAGCCTTCCCTACCTGGCCCTCCACACAGTTTTGTAACCCTAATGTGGCCCTTGGGCCAAAAAGTTTGCCCACCCCTGTCCTAGTCTGCTCCTTCTGTCGTCTGACAACAGATGTTCCCTGTATGAGGCTATGGTAGAATGACGGAGGAGCTGTTGTAGGGCTGAAGGGGAGCACAGCATGCATAGCTCTTTCTCCCCTTCCTCTTGTGTTTATCCTGTGATTTCAACCTTGAACTACAGACTGGCTGAGGCAGTGGAACAAGACAATACCTCAGCCAGGGTCACTAGAAGCTGTTACCTCAACAAATAGCAAAAAACAGGAGTCTCCACAGGAGGACAGTACAAGAATTTTCAGGACTGGCTATCACCTGCCTGACAGGCAAGAAGCAATGTCCCACCTTTTTGCATAGCCAGCCAGCTCAAACCACTTAAATTTTGCACTAAGTTTACAGAGTATCATTTACACACTACAAAGAGTTCACAGATTAGAAGTGCACATTGAAAGCACAAAAATCTATCAAATATCCTTGAATGAAAAGTTCTTGGAACCCTTGCATATTTAAAATACTGTGTTGAAGGCTATGAATAGAACATCTGAATATTTTTGTTTGTAAACGCTTGTGAGACTTTTCCCTGGGACTGATTCAGTCAACTGTGAAAATAAATTGAAAGAGCCATCCCCCAGTGACCTAATCAGGTTTTATTCAGGATAAATTCCAAGCCTCAATTCACCAGGCCAGCAGAGGCCAAGATTGCCACAGAGGCACTGTGCTTAACTTAACCCTTGGGACACAAGAAATTTACATCTCAACCAATCTCTCTCTTCTTTCTAAGATTTGGAGTTGAGTCATAGATAGGTCAGAAGGGATCATTGCAATCATCTAGTCCAGGGGTCGGCAACCTTTCAGAAGCGGGGTGCCAAGTCTTCATTTATTCACTGTAATTTAAGGTTTTGCATGACAATAATACAGTTTAAATCTATATTATATAACTAAACTATTATTGTATGTAAAGTAAATAATAGTGCAGCGAGGTGAGTGAGGCTGGAGGCTGGTATCCCAAGCTGGCAGTGGACTGAGCAGGGATGGTGGCCAGTACCCCGGCTGGCAGGGGGCCGATGACCAAAACCCCAGAGCGGCTACAGGCTGAGCGGGGCCGGAGGCCGGAACCCCAGACCATCAGCAGGCTGACTGAGCAGCTCAGCCCGCTGCCAGTCTGGGGTTCCGGCCACCAGCCCCTGCCAGCTGGAGTCCTGGCCATCGGTCCCGCTCAGCCCTCTGCCGGTCTCGGATTCCGTTCATCAAGGTCGGCAGCAGACTGAGCAGGGCCAGCGGCCAGGACTCCAGCTGGCAGCAGAGTGTCACTATAAATCGGCTCGCATGCCGCCTTTGGCACGCATGCTGCAGGTTGCTGACCCCTGATCTAATCTGACCTCCTGTATATAATACAGGCCACTGGAGTCCCTTTAATTAATTCCTGTCTGAATTAGAAACATTGCTTTTAGAAAAACATCCAATCTGGATTTAAATATTTCCAAGCCTCAAAGCAAAAATGTAAGGTGAAGCAGATTGTTTAGCATAAGTAATTAGTACATATTGTAAGGGACCATTCAAGACAAAATGGCCCATTAACACCTGGGACCAGTACACCTAAAACTACACAGCATGTTAAAACAACGATCAAAACTGAGGCCATATCTACACTACAAAATTAGGTTGATCTAACTCATGTTGGCATATAGACAACACAGTTTTAGAATCACTTGTGAGCGTGCACACTTGGCTCCTTGGGTTGGCGGTCTACACTGACACTGCATTGACCTAATTACATCGAGGGTGACTCTACACCACTCAGCGAGGTGGCGTTACTAAACTGGTGTAGAGAAGGACTTAAATTGAGTCCTGCTGACGTAAGGGAAGACACTTCCACAGCTAGGTCAATGCAATGCAGCTTATGTCGACCTAACCATGTAGTACAGAGGAGGCCCAAAAAGTGTGCTAATAAAATTTACAGATCTCACAAAGCTGGGAGGTGTAACCAATATGGAGGAGGACCAGAACATCATACAAGAAGATCTGCATGACCTTTTAAACCGGAGTAACAGAAAGGGGATGAAATTTAATAATGAAAAGTGTCAGATCATGCATTTAGAGACTAACAAGAATTTTTGTTATAAACTGGGGACTTATCAGTTGGAAGTGACAGAGGAGGAGAAAGACCTGGATGTACAGGTTGATCACAGGATGACTACAAGCCATCAGTGTGATGTGGCTATGAAAAAAGCTAATGGAGTCCTAGGATGCATCAGGTGAGGTATTTCCAGTAGAGACAGGGAAGTGTTCACGCCATTATACAAGGCACTGGTGACCTCATCTAGAATACTGTGTGCAACTCTGGTCTCCCATGTTTAAGAAAGATTAATTCAAACTGAAACAAGTGCAGAGAAGGGCTACTAGGATGATCCAAGGAACTGAGTATCCAGTATTGAGGTTTTCCAAGAGTTTGGCTAATTTAGCCTAACCAAAAGAAGGCTATGGGGAAACATGATTGCTCTTTATAAATACATCAGAGGGATAAATACCAAGGAGAGAGAGGAGTTAAGGTAAATGCTAATGTGGACACAAGAACAAATGACTATAAACTGAGCATCAATAAATTTAGGCTCAAAATTAAATGAAGGTTTCTAATCATCAGAAAACTGAAGTTCTGGAACAGCCTTCCAAGCGGAACAGTGAGGACAAAAACCTAACTGGCTTCAAGACTGACCTTGCTCAGTTTATGGAAGGGGTGGTATGATGGAATGGCCTATGATGGCATGTGGCCCACTGGCAACTGACAGTAGCAGAAATCCCTAACTGCTGAAGATGGGACTCTAGATGATTTCTTTTCCAGGTAGCTGCCTGGCAGGTCTAGGGACTAGGGACTAACTGATGGCCATATTTGTGGTCAGGAAGGAATTTTCCCCCAGGTCAGACTTGCAGAGACCCTGTGGGGTTTTCGCCTTCCTCTGCAGCACAGGACACAGATCACTTGCAGGTTTAAACTAGTGTAGATGGTTAATACTCTATAACTTGAAGTCTTTAAACTATGGTTTGAGGACTTCAGTAACTCAGACAGAGGTTAGGGGTCTATTTCAGGAGTAGGTGAGGTTCCGTGGCTGCAATGTGCAGGAGGTCAGACTAGATGATCACGATGGTGTCTTCTGACCTTGATGTCTATGAGTATGGAAAAGCTAGCAGAATAGTTAGACTTCTTTTGTAAGAGGGGTTTTGTGATATTTTGAGCATTACCAAAAGGCATCCGTACATGGGTCAGTAATTTTACTACAACACTTACAACAGAATCAGACAGCCACACATTAAGACAGTTTTTACAGGAGGAATCCTAATATGGATATGGAGTAATTAAGACCATGTACTTTAACTAAGAAAGGTAATGCTCACAAAAAGGGCTGAATTTTACAGCCAAGCCTATGTAGTTTACCATGTTGGACACTGTGATCAGAAGACTTCGCCTTCTGTGAGTGAAAGGATGAGATACGGCATCCTCCTTACCCTGTCAGTCATTCTAGATCAGTGCTTTAAAATTAATTGGCAGGAACTGTCTTTGTGACAGACAATACCAGGAACAACTGCTCTAACGACTGCTAACAAGAAACTAATAAGCACACAAAAAAAGAGCTGGGAACAAGATGACAGAACTATATGCAATAAAGACTTCGCATCCAGATATGCAGTAAATAATTATTACAGCTCCCAAAACTGGAAGTGATATTTGACGCCACCTCAGAATATTAAGCCTTCTTGACGTTTATTTTAGTATCAGAGCATGTTTCAATGATTGCAGAAGGTCAGTCAGATACAGGAAACAAGAAGCAGTTTTATAATATGAATCTTCGATTCAGGACAAGCATGTATTATGCAGGAGAGAAGAGGGGGAAAATAAACCATATTGCAACACAAACAAATATGGTGATACCACAGCCAGTGTTCCCTCTAATTTTTCCCACCCATATGCGGAATGAATTTTGTTATGTGCAGTGATATGACGCTGATGTGTCACATATCACCTCCATATTGGTGCACATAACAAAATTTATGTGGTGGGGGTGGGGCTGAGGGGTTCGGAGTGCGGGAGGGGGCTTAGGGCTGGGGCAGAGGGTTGGGTGCAGGGGGTGAGGGCTCTGCCTGGGGGTGCAGGTTCTGAGGTGGGGTCAGAGATGAGCAATTTGGGATGCAGGAGGGTGCTCTGGGTCTATGGCAGAGAGAGAGGACTCTTCCCTCCCGCCCCCCAGCCCTCTCTTCCTGCAGAAGCACTTGGGCTGGGGCTGCAGGATAAGCGCCTCCCCTCCCCCGGCACCTGAAGGTCTGGACCAGGGCTAGGTTCAGGGAGCAGTGCTCCAGCCGCGACAGGTCTGGGCCGGGCCTGGGTTTGGAGAGGGGTGCCCTGGCCGCAGCTGGGTCCAGGCTAGGGTAGAGGCGCTCCACTTGGCAAGTTGGGGGCCGGATGCGCTATGTTGGAGCTGGGGAAGGGGGCACCCATCCCCCACCACAGCAGTTCCCCAGATGGGTTTCCTGAGTGCCTGCGTGACACTAAATAGGTTGCTGGTCTACTTTGACAGCTAGTTTCCTAGTTAATTGATTAAGATGTGACTAAAGTAGGGCATTTCTTAAGAAACAAAACAAAACAGCAATTAGACACAGCAGCATTGGAAACTAATGTAGACAGGACCACAAACTGCCAACCCCGTTTTTATCACTGTTTCAGTAACCCCTTTGAGAGCAAGCTCTTCAGGACAGAAAGTCTATTATGATTTTACAGTGTTTAGCACAAGACTGGGGTTCTAGGCAATACAAATAATGATAGTCAAACCAGTACTAAAGACAATTTTGGCAGCCTTTTTACTGGAGTTTCCATCATTGCTAAACCAGTGTTCATAATGGTGAGAAGTTTTCCCAAGAGAGTCCCTGCACTAGACAAGATCTTAGAAATTTCTAGGAAAATATACACTATTTCAGTTACTTGAAAATATTGACATGATGAGTGTAAACCAACACAATGCTGTGTTCTTGCCTTTGCAAACAGCCTGAAACAAACCTAAGATGTATGAATCATCCCAGTCATCTCAATGGGTTAAGTGTAACCTCAATGATTTTTTTTTAAATTATGCTTTTGCTTTTACTTACACGTTTACTGTATAGAAACAATGCCTTTCAGGCCTTAATTGTTTTTAAACTCAGAAATACTAGGAACATCAAATCTGGTCTTACCTGGGTTTGCTCGAAAATTTTTGGAAGATCTTGGGGATGTTTTTGAGGCATAGCACATTACCTTAAGGTTTTAAAAGTTTGCAAAGGCTTTCTATATCATAGATATCAGTCACTGCAGGAGAGTCAAGCATTAAAATAAAAACAATTTGAAGAGTCTAAACATCCATTCCCTTCAGTTGCTCACTTTTGACTTTCTTGGCTCTTGTGTTACCACTAATTCTCCAGTCAAGAGTCTTGCAGCCTAGAAAGGATCTGAATTTCTGATGCTAGGCTGCCACAAAAAAGAAGAAGTTTCAGATGTGTTTTTCCGCCCCCACTCTGCTGTAATGAGCACACACCCAAGTTTCTCTTCCACCCTCCCAAACAACCCATATGCACATCACCTTTAAATGTGAAATCTGAAGATGACACTGTAAACATCACTTAGCTATTTCAATGCTGATCACTTTTAGTAGAAATTTATTAGCTAGATGTTTATCTCACAATCCTCAAGTGGCAAAAGACCCAAATGTCCCCTATCCAGTTGCCAAAACATCCACCTTCACCCCAACTACTTTCTATGATGTAAGTAACAAATTTTAAAACTGAAAACTCGTGGGCAACATAGGAAATTAAATTTAATATCAGAACAAGGGGGCTACTGTATTTGAATTCTCATTTAAAAAAGGAAATTTTAATGAATTAACAATTACGAATGTCTTGCCTGCCACCACTACCTAAAGTCTTTGGCTCTGAACTACAGTCTGGCATAGGGCATTAACTCACATGGTACTGTATACCATGGACCTAAGTAATAACTACCATCTTTTCCAAAGGGGGTTTTGTGGCAGGAGGCAGAGTATTTCTGTATATATCCAACAGGAAGAAAAATGGTTCAACAAGTAATCAGTCCTTTTTGACACTGATTTATCATTTTTAAGAGGTATTAAGAATAGTTCTGAAGAATCTGGTAAATGATAGAACCATTCCAAAGATTTCACAAAGGGTCTTTTTTGTATGTGTTACAATTATTATTTTGTCATTTAGCTGTCATATGCAGAAAACTTCAAAAGAAAGCCAATGCTGAACTGATGGAACTAAAAAGAACATTTCCTAATTAAAACTTCAAAAAAGTATCAACTAGTGTATTAAGTATGGGTAATAACTGCTCCACAAATTAAATCAGTTGCCAATTTGTTAAAATTAATCACACAGTAAAAACTGCATCTCAATGGGATTTTCATGGCAAAGTGACAGCCTAAAAAACCTAACAGTCTTCTCAGAACACAAGTATGAAAAATTCAAGAACAATAAAATGAGAGCCATACTTCAGAAGTTGCTCAGCTTATACAATGCAACGTTATAGAATAGCATCTGGCAAAATCTAGGAGCTGGCACATAGTAAAAAACTGAGCAAATTTACTGATTATGAAGGATGCTGAGTAGACAGCCATGAATACTAAAATGGTCCACTTCTTGACAGAACAGATATAATGGTAGAACCAATAACACAGGCTCTCTTGCACTGCCTGGCCAATGTGCCTCAACACTAATCAGATGAAATCGTTGCTAGCCAATGAAAAGATAATTCACCCCGAGATTAACTCTCATTGTCCTTTCTGTCGAGTCTGCTAGTTGTAGTAGAGGTTTTGTGATCCAGATATTTACTAATACACCTCCACCCCAATATAACATGACCCGATATAACACGAATTTGGATATAATGCAGTAAAGCAGCAAGGAGCCCCGGGCCCTTTAAAGCGCCACCCCAGCTCCACTGCCAGAGTTCTGGCAATGATTTTAAGGGTCTGGGGCTCCCTGCAGCAGCTGGAGCACTGCGCCCTTTAAATCACCTCCGGGAAAGCCGGTCCAGTCTGGCACAGCATACCAGCTCTTGCCGGTACACCGTACCTACTTACTTTCACCTCTGGTTTCACCTATAACACGGTGAGATTTTTTGGCTCTCATGTTATATCAGGGTAAAGGTGTAGTTGGACAGAGATCTTTGATCACTTAGGCCAATAGGTTTCAATTTTTTCATTTACAGACCCCTAAAAAATTTCTAATAGGTGTGCAGACCCCTTTGGAAATCTTAGACGGTCTGCAGACCCCCAGTGGTTCATGGATCACAGGCTGAAAACCACTGATTTATGCCAACACACCATCAGATGGCAACAACTTGATGCCAAATCAAACTGGTTAATAAGTAGTAAAATTTCCATCACTTTACCAAGGCATTAAAGCAGCCAGTCTCAATGTGCATTATTAAGTGTTAAGATGATTGGAAAAATCTAAACAGAAGCAAAGAATCAAAAACTGGCCACCACTCCATTAACAATCCTTGTAGTTCAAGCATCATGCTGAAAGTGTACTTACTGCCTGCTCTTAAACAAACAGGACTAAGAGATCACAACAGTTTATTTTAGTAGCCAAAAATAATCAGTACAACTGAAATTATTTTCAAGTGGCTAAATATAAGGAACCTCATACAATGAGGAAATAGATATTTTTTGATCAAGTCATCTGTCTGAGGATTCATACGTAACACCATTTGTTACCTGGGATTATCTGAACCCAAAGCTATGCTAGCTAATCTCTGTTTTTCAGGTGGTGTCAGAAAATAAATTAGTGGGGGACACAGCACCTCTATCTGATTTGTACACACAAGAGTGCTTCCACTCAAAAATCCTTGTTTTCACTGGAGTACAAAATCACACATCAAAACTAGCAATATAGAAGCAGCCCAAATATAGTTACCTAAAATTTGAGGTGGTGCCAAGTGATTAAGCAGCAGGGTTCCGGTGGCCAGACTTTCTCCCAGCCACTGGGGAGTTTGACGCCAGCCTCCTAGTTCATAGAAAATCCAAACTTCTCCAAAGTACACTCTCTAACTAAACTCTTTATAGGTTCTCTCTGGACCAAGCACTTAACTCATAACAGCCTCTAATTACAATCTCCCTAGTAACACCAAATAATTCATCATTCTACTTATCAAAGCAACTTCAGCAAGAAACTTACAAACACAGGTAGCCAGACCACAGTCAGCTATTCCCACTCCCTTTCCCCCACCCCCCATGAGCCTATCCTTTCACTTTATCTATCTTAGTTAGTAACACCGCAATTGTGCAGATGTTTTTGTTCTATCTACCTAAACCAAGGCCAGAATTTTCCTGACTCTGTGTTGTCCTCACTTCCAGCTTGGTGGCTAGGTGCACAACATGCCCATGGTTATGTCAAGTCCAGTTCTCACATAACATGTTAGCTTTGTACCATTCCTTTGTATAACCTGTCCACAACTGAATCCTTTGTATTTCAAGCACCTCTGGTACATGGTGCAACAGGGAATCAAGAATCTATGAAATTTCTTGCCAATGCCTGCCCCCCATGCATACTGTAGGGAGGTTTTTGCTCATTTTTTTCAAGTTACATGAAGGTGTTTGTGCAAAAGTGTATCAAAATATTACAAGAAAAATTAGTCACGCAGAACGACCATGTTTTGATAAAAGTGTACATTGAGTAGTAGAGTTTCTGGATGCAGGTAGTTCTTAAATTCATTGGAAAACATAATCCCAACTATACATATACAATGAGAGAGTCTAAATTAGCTGTTACAATCCAAGAAAGAGATCTTAGAGTCACTGTGGAGAGTTCTCTGAAATCATCCAGTCAACATGCAGCAGCAGTCAAAAAAGCAAACAGAATGCTGGGAATCATCGAGAAAGGGACAGATAATAAGACAGAAAATATCATATTGCCTCTGTATAAATCCATGGTACACCCACATCTTGAATACTGCATGCAGAGGTGATCGCCCCATCTCAAAAAAGATATACTGGAATTGGAAAAGGCTCAGAAAGAGTAACAAAAATTATCCACAGTATAGAACGGCGTCCATATGAGGAGAGATTAAGAAGACTGGGACTTTTCAGCTTGGAAAAGAGATGACTAAGGGAGGATATGATAAAGGTCTATAAATCACGGGTTGTACAGAGAAAGTAAATAAGGAAGTGTTATTAATTTCATTTGGTGGCCTCCTGTTCTTGTATTATGTGAAGGAATAAATAGGTAGCAGGTTTAAAACAAACAAAGTATTTTTTCCACACAATGCACTGTCAACCTCTGGAACTCCATGCCAGAGGGTGTTGTGAAGGCAAATACTATTACAGGGTTCAAAACAGAGCTAGATAGATTCATGGAAGATAGCCACCGATGGACCTACTAGCCAGGATGCGCAGGAATGATGTCCCTAGCCTCTGTTTGCCAGAAGCTGGGATTGCATGACACAGCATGGATCACTTGATGACAACCTGTCGGTTCATTCCCTTTGGGGCACCTGCCATTGGCCACTGTCAGAGGACAGGATACTAGGCTTGATGGACCTTTGGTCCGAACCAGTATGGCTATTCTTATGTTAAAAGTCTCCTGGGATGGAAATTCCATAACTTCCCTAGGCAATTTATTCCATTGCTTAACTACTCTGACAGTTAAGAAGTTTTTCCTAATGTCCAACCTAAATCTTTAACTGAGAATACCTTAATATGAGGAAAGTAGTTGACAGCACAGATGGGAAAGAAGTGCATTTTGTATGGATAAAAGCAAAAGATTCAATAGAAAAAAAACTGCCATCATATTTATATCAGACAGGCATCAGAAATCAAACAGTATTTTTGGAAGGAGCTGGCACATCTTATGAGCATGGATGGTGTTTACACTAAATCTTGTAATGCATGACTGTCAAGAAACTGAACCAGGCATAGTGCTTATGCCTCACATCATTCATTCTCTACACTTTTTAAACCACATCACTCCATGGGGCCATTTCCATTCACAGAAGAACCCTAAATACTAGGAGCAACGTCACTACAGTTTTAAAGTTGATGTATACAGAAACCATAGTGAAGCAGCAAATCAAAGTGGAATATGGAATAATACTTTGAGAATTACAACTATTAAACCTCACAATAGCCATGCAAAATGGAGACTAAAAGACAAGCAGTCTAAGAGACTTGCTCAAGAGGATACACCATGTTCATGGAAGACCTATGAATAGAATCAGTCTTGTTTCCCCAGTTCCCTGATCTAACCACTAGACAATTCTCCCTACACATCTACCATACTTAACTCGAGAGTGGTATCATCAGCACTGAGACCAAAGACAATCACTAAACTGAAGAACAAAAGCAACAGGTGTCTTGCAGTTAAATATCAGTTTCCCACGACCTCCCCATGCAAATGTGAGGTTTCCCATCAAAATATCACCTCAAAGAGTACCGAGGAAACAGGGAAAGAGCCTATTACGTAATTCTGGCCTGTCACTGCAAGTGAACCTAGTTTCACACAAGACAAGTTCCATGAGGGTGACTGACTAAAACTACCACTGACTGACAAAAATGACTCAATGTCTAAGCATACTAAAATAATTCTGTAAAATGAGACTTTAATAAACGGAAAATACATATAACTACATTTTCAAAAGACTTATGTACTGCAGTGAAAGAAGAAAAGCCTTGGTGGCACAGTAATTAAATAATACAATTCCCTTTTAAATGAAGAACTGCAAATTACAAGAAGAAAACACATGACCTATTACTATGGATTCGATTTAATCACGACGGTCATGGAAGTCATGGAATGCGTGACTTCCAACCACCGCAGGCTGCAGTCATGGAGGCCGCTGGAAGCTGCAAGGTCCCCTGCCACCCGCTGAGGCAGGAAGCTGTGGAGTACCGCTGCCACCTCCGGTGCCCCTGCAGCCCCCTGCCACCATGAACAGCGGGGGAACCTCCAGAGCTCCCTGCTGCTAGGGGGCAATGCTGCAGGCAACCCCCACAAGCTCCCTGATGCCAGAGGGTGACGCTGTGGTCACGAAGCTCCACCGAGCTCCCAGCAGGGGAACCCCCGAGCTCTGGGCCAACAGTGGCAGTAGGGAACCCCCGAGCTCCATGCCACTGTGGCAGCTCCTAGCCCCCAATCGGTGGTGGTGAACCCTGAGCTCCAACTCCTGTAGACAGTGAGAGACACTCGGAGCTGCAGGCAGCAGGGGTACCCTGCAGCCCCCAGCTGCTACAGGCAGCTCTTAGTCCCTGCAGCTGCCCCTCTTGAAGTAGTGTGGGGAGCCACAGATCCCCATTTTGTCAGAGATATTTTTATTAAAAGTTAGGGATGAGTCACTGTTTCCATCAATTTTCTGTTTTGTCCATGACTTTTACTAAAAATATCCACCAATGTTACCTCCAAAACAGAAAGGAGCATCATTTGTCTTCTAGTTCCATGCTCTTTTTAGAAAGTTAAGAACTCAAGAAGAGCAAAGAGCCATACAGAACTAGTTAAGGTACCTGTTCAAGATTAAGAATAGCCAAATTATCCTAACACTGAGATACTAACAAACCAAATCCAAGAACACATAGTATAAGGAGTTGATATTATTTCAAATGATAGCAGCCTAAACTCAAACTCCCTGTGTGGCTATATGTTCAGAATCCTCAAGTTATAAAATGGGTGGAATGGGTTACATATATCCTCACACACAAGTAACAGAGGCCAAGTTGAGAAGGCTCCCTGCAGATACCATACTTTTTTTAAAACAAGTTTTCCCCAGAACAGCCCAGGGCCTCTATAGGGACACTGTCAATCAAAAATGCCACTTATCAGGAAATTTCATTTTGCTGACAAAAGTAACACCTAAGACTACAATAACTGAAAAACTAGACAAAAACACATTTCCTTTTGTTTCCACTTAAACCTACAAAAATGAATTTGAAATGTCATATTTCTATATGTAGTTCTCATTCTCTCCTTCATACTTGTTATACGTGTTTCATTTAACACTATTTTACTTAATGTCCTGGTTTAAAAAAACAAAACAAAACTGCATTATAAAGATATGCTGCATTTGCTAATGGGCACAACGCTAAAGTCCTGTCATTCTTCAGCTACCATAGAAGCACCCCATCCCCTGATCTTGATTTACTTTTAATCAACAGATATACTCTTGAGTTAAGGCATCACCTTTTCCTTTGATTCATTCCTTTTCTGCTTGCTCCATGGTAAACCAACCTATCAAGAATCTGTCCATTTCAGAAAAGCAGAACAGGAAAAAAAGATGGGGCGTGGGGGGAGAACTGTAGAGAGGAGTCACACAACCAGCTCAGGAATAGCCTGCTTCCCTATGGCTCAGCTAATTATAATTCTGAATCCACTCAACTTTACTAGACTACAAACATCCTGGAATAACAGAGATTAACAGGTCTTGGAACCATTTTACAAGTTTTTTTAGTTTGACCTTTAAGACTACCCTGCAGAGTTACCCATCTGATAAGCTGAGAAGCTCCTAATTCTACTTGCGGTGTAGTGGCCCCCCACCCAATTATCAGAGACTCTTTAGGTGAAAATAACGAGGGACCCTCCAACTGCTGCTCTTTGGAGGGGGAAAAAGGGGGAGCTTCTGGCCTGATAGACCCATTCTCTTCCACAGCTGTAGAAAGACAAGCAATCAGCCAGGGAAATCCTAATATGTTTGGGTAACAGTCTTTTTATGATTGCCTTACACCTACACATTACCTTGAGCAGCAAATGACTGTTCCTGTAAAATATTACCTGAGTAATAATCAGTACACCATTCTGTAGCTCCAACAGAAGATGTATTTTCCTGCTTTGAAAATGAGAACAGTCATGAAAGTTTATTTGTTCTGAATGAGAATGAATAGGCAGAACTTGCTGGCAAAAGAGTGCTAAATAAATCACAGAAGTATGATTACTTACTGTTTAAAAAGTAGCAAACATCCACATCATAAAAGGCAACTACTGTTTACCATCCCCCAAAATTGTACCCAAAATACTACAAAGTTTGTGTTTCTGATATGCCATGTTTATGTTTTTGACGTTCATCATTATTTAGCACATTACTTATATAAAACCCAAATAGCTTAATTCAATAAAAAGTATATACTACTAGCTACACACATTCTTTATAAGCCAGTGCAAGCACTGAAAGACCGCAAGTGGAGAACCAAAGAAACAGAAACACAAATTAAGGATGTCAGACAATTCTAATAAGGGAAAAAACTAAAGTCCTGGTTACTCAATGGGCCCAATCATGCACCTTAGTGAGCACCGTTAAAGTTGTGCTTTCTCCCAGGCTGCTCCACATCCTTGGGAGACACTTCCTATAAACACCCATAAAGCTACTTCATTAGCCACATTCAAACCCCTCCTAAGGGCTGTCTTCTACAAAAAAAACTTGACAAGTTAGGCTGTGCACAGACCACTATCTATCATGCTAACCAATACTGTTTCACTGTTTTCTTGTACTCCATCTGTTTATATCGGGGATTGGCAACCGTTGGCACACGACCAGCCAGAGTAAGCCCCCTGATAGGCCAGGTCAGTTTGTTTGGCCAAACCTGTGGATGCGGCAGGGAATCGCAGCTCCCACTGGCCATTCCAGGCCAATGGAGGCTTACCCTGGCGGGCCACGTGCCAAAGGTTGCCGATGCCTGGCCTATATACTTCAGTTGTCTCGTCTCATACTTGGATTGTGAACCCTTTGGGCAGGGACTGTCTTTTTGTTCTGTTTTGTACAACACGTAGCACAATAGGGTCCTGGTCTATGACTAGGGCCCCTAAGCTATAATTACACAAATAATCAATAAGGATACTGAAGTCAGTGGGAATTGTTTGACCTCATCACCTCGCAGTACATGTTCCCTAGATTTGTACTTAGTCATCCTAATACAAGAATACGTTCTTTGTATGAATGAAATCTGAGTAATTTGCATCCTAACTTTTAATTATATAATTATGAACCATCCTTTTCCCATTTCTGTAATTTGTAGACTGAGCAAGTCAAGAATTCAGTCTACTAAAACTGCTATTCCACGAGAGACTCTTATAGATTCATAGACTCTAGGACTGGAAGGGACCTCGAGAGGTCATCGAGTCCAGTCCCCTGCCCACATGGCAGGACCAAATATTGTCTAGACCATCCCGGATAGACATTTATCTAACCTACTTTTAAATATCTCCAGAGATGGAGATTCCACAACCTCCCTAGGCAATTTATTCCAGTGTTTAACATACCCATACAGTTAGAACTTTTTCTAATGTCCAACCTAAATCTCCCCCGCGCAGTTTAAGCCCATTGCTTTCTGTTCTGTCATTAGAGCTAGATGACAATTTTTCTCCCTCCTCCTGATGACACCCTTTTAGATACCTGAAACGCTGCTATCATGTCCCCTCTCAGTTCTTCTCTTTTCCAAACTAAACAAACCCATTCTTTCAGCCTTCCTGTCATAGGTCTGTTTCTCACAGACCGTTTTTAATCCGATTCTTGTGCCGTTCTCTAAACCGTCTCCAATTTCTCCACATCTGTCTTGAAATGCGGTGCCCAGAACTGGACACAATACTCCAGTTGAGGCCTAACCAGTGCAGAGTAGAGCAGAAGAATGACTTCTCCTGTCTTGTTTACAACACACCTGTTAATGCATCCCAGAATCACATTTGCTTTTTTTGCAACAGTATCACACTGTTGACTCATTTAGCTTGTGGTCCACTATGACCTCTAAATGTCTTTCTGCCATACTCCTTCCTAGACAGTCTAGGAAAGAATATGACAGCAAAAGTCTTCTGTGCTTTTGCCATTCTGAAATAGTTTTAGAGCAGTTAGGACTACAGAGTCATCTAGACCAAGAAATTCACCACAGCAGAATTTCTATTCATAAAACTAAGTGTGTGTTTTTGCTTTATTTCAGGATCTGACATTTTAAGTCAATTAGTCTTTTACTGATATTTCAAAAGCAATTACATTCACACACCTCTTCCTCTACTTACATTCACTAAACCATTCTAAGGGTTGGGATTAAATTTTATGCTTCGCTGACAGAAAATAGAATCCTAAATCACCAATCTATGTATGACTATTAATTTCCCCCACTTGTTTCTTATGACCCCAATACCTATTTTCCTCTGTACCAGGCATTACTTTAGTCTTGCATATTTTAAATCCAGTGCTAAGACCCTATCCATGTTTATTAACTCTCCTCATTTTTCAGCTTCTCTTTGCTGTAACTCTCTCAACTGTTCAGACTCACTGAATTTTGTATGGAATGATAACTGGTTATGAAATGTGCTAAAAAGGATCAACATCACAGCCCTCAATATTAATACAGTTAAATAATGTGTCAAGTATCCTTCCCTTGATAGTAATTTCTCTAAATATTAAGATTTTTGTCTTAGCTAACTTTCCCTGCCTCCATTATATACTATCAGCAGCCTATTTTTACTTACTAAATACACTTGCATGGACACTTAAAGAGCTTTTTAAGACCACTGCCCTAATTCCATCACATGCTAGACCTATTTCAGTTATGAGCCCCCTGTATCTGTTTAAGGAGAATGAGAGTTTGTATTTACAGTTATACACTAATATTTAGTTACAACATTAAAGTTTTATTTCAGTAATTACGGTATAGTAAATTCATTTTGAACTATGAAAAGATAGCATGGCAAGACATTAACTCAGATGCAGACCCTGATGCTACAAACTCTTAGTCATGGAACTAACTATTTTACTTCAAGATTTACTGTAGGATCTGTCCCTCATCAGATTTCTATCATGAAAATAGCTATTCATCTATGACTCAGACTCCAATCAACGTTAATGGGAAATACAGACCCATCTTGTAATTGTGAAACACTACTTCAAAAATAATTAAGGTTTGGATTTAAAAGGCCACTTCCTAGCTAAACAATATTACCCTAGTTTTTTGTTTTTTTTTACATGATGTGACATGAGCATATGTACAAAATAAACATTCTGACAATTTTGCTACACCTACCCATAACTTCTTCAAAACTCAAAACTTCCTGGCTTTGCTAGTCTTAACAACATAAAACTTATTTTAAATATTTTGTTAATTTGACTCTACAAAAATTAAAGTTTCATATTTTAAATTCTGTCTAAAGATCTTTGAACCCACATGAAAGTGGACTATAAAAGTACCTAACCAAAGCCTGATATTTCCATGCATTTATTTCCATGATCAATGAAGTGTTGCAATATACTGTAAAATATTTATTTAAAAAGTCACAATTCATGATTACTTTAAATGACTTCTTAATTGTATCTAGTCAGGCAGTTTCAAAGCATTATTAATTGAACCATTAAACAAAAGAGATGAGCACCAGCTCAAACAAAGCTGGCATTTGAAAAGTCATTGCAAAACTAAACTGGGGGGGGGGGGGAAATCAACCTTTTAATCACATTATAATTGTGGGAATAAAGAAAAGCGCTAATCTGAGGTTTAGAAAAATGGAGAATAAGGGACAGGGAAATAAAAATATCCACTGCAGTAATTAAAATTATATTTATCCTCTCTAAGTTTAAAAGTGGAACAACCGAATCATTAACCTCTTCCACACACACAAAAAGGGAAGAGGATTACTACGAGAGGCTCTGCAACTGCCAAGGAGAGACGGAAAAGCAATGGTGGCAGAAGAGGAGCCAGGGAGATGAGGAGAAAACAGATATGGGAATTGATCCCAGCTACCGACCAAATACTATTTAAGAGATGTTGGAAGAAACAACTGGTTAATTACATAAGGTGAATATCTAGTCAGAACATCTCTTCCTGCCCATTCCCTCTTTGCCCCAAGCCCGGCCCCCATTCTCTACCCTCCCACACAAAACTTCCCCACAGCCTGGGACGTGGCTCGTTGCAGTTGGAGAAGGAGGGATTCATACAATGACGAGGTGAAACCAGTCTGAAGTCCACAAAGAAACCATCTGCCTTTTAAAACGTGCTGCGGGCGGGGGGAGGGGGGTTTACAAGCTTTTATCCACCCCCTCCCCTCCCGTTCTTCGTAGATGGCAGAGGGGAAAAGAAATGAATCCCCTCCTCCCGCAGGGGAAAAGCCCCGGGTCACACCACTTGGGGAGAAGAGACAGCGCAGAGGGGAAGCTGGGGAAAGACGCCCGCACACTGTAGGGGAAACCCGGGAGACGGGACGACTCCCTCTCCCCCGCCGGACACACACCCTAAGGGGGTGCGAGGGGGCCCCCAGCAGCTCGCTGTGGGGAAGGGAAAGTCGGCACGCCGCGGAGTGAGAGGCTGCGGGGAGCCCACACACGCCACGGGAGGGAAGGGGCTCGGGGGGGAACGGCCTCGGCGCTGCGTGGCGGGGAAGCGGACCACGGGCCACATGGGCTGGGGAATCCCTGCACGGGAGGGAGGGGACCAGACCGCCGCGGGCCCCAGGAGCGGGGAGACACCCCGAGGGGAGCCGCCGCCCCCTGGCTCGCACTCACCTTCCTGCCGCCCCCGGCCAGCGCGGCGCTGCCCCCCGAGTACATGTAGTAGGCGATGCCCAGCACCCAGAGGAAGGCGAAGCAGAGCAGCAGCCGAGACCTGCGCCGCATCCTCCCGCCCGCCCCGTGCAGCCGCTGCCAGGCCACCAGGAAACGGCCACCAGCCGCCGCCACCGCGCAGGGTCAGGGGGCAGAGGGCGAGCGCCCGCCCCCCGGCCAATCCCGAGCCGCCCGGCCCCACAAGGGGCGGGGCAGGGAAGGACTAGCGGCGTCTCCATGGTTACCTCACGCTGGGCCTCCCGCCGCCCCGCCCACTCTGGGTGGAAGGGCGGGGCCCTTGCCTGGCTCTCGTGACGCCCTCCACCTGCTCCGAGCGCCGCGCGAGCCTATCCCCCACCCGCCCCGTGCGCTGCCGCTTGGGAGTGCGTCTAACAGAGCGCCCGGGAGAGAGCGACGGGCAGCCGGCCCGGGTGCGGGTCAGTGTCTCCCCCAGACACAGCGCTGCTTCCCGAAGGGCTGGTACCCGGGGCGGCGCCCGGGCATCTGAGCCACTGGCAATACTTCCCTAGAGGGAATCTTTATAGACGAAGGGAAGGCGCTTCTCTACGGGGGAGGCACCCGTGAAGAAAGTGGTGCTGCTGCTGCTTGCAAGAGTTTACAACTGAATCCTCATCTTTTTCTCCTTGACGTTTAGCCAACTGACCTGTTAGGCTCGTTATAACCCACTCTGACCTAGACCACGTTTACATGAGGAAGCTGCATTGATTTAACTAAACCAGTTTAGAAACGGATTTAGTTAAATCCATGCAACCCCGTTGCACAGAAACTTATTCAAATAGGTAAGAAATCTTTAAGATGTACTCCAACCTTAAATGTTAAATCCCTCTAGCAGGGGTTGGAGGTTGTACAGGGATCCTTCTTCCTTGCCTGCTTGGAGCGGCCTACAAGGGTAGGCCATCCATGCAGGGCCCCACACCCCTACTTTGACTTGTTGCATTTGGGACATCTCTTCCTGACACTGTTCCCTTGCCTTCTACTGCAGCCACCGATTACCCTGACTCTACCCCTAAGCAGCGCGAGACAGCTGCAGCACTGCTTCTGCTTCTCACTGGGGTCTGCTGACTTCTGTTTGTCACTTGCTGGGACCCTTTTGGTGCCACCGGTCTCCTGTTGTTCAGTTCTAACTGCCATCTGCTCTCACAGGGAGATAACACAAAACAAGAATGTGAAACTGAAAAGAACAAAAAAAATCACATAAACAGCATATACACCGCTACCCTGATATAATACTACCCAATATAACATGAATTTGGATATAACGTAGTAAAGCAGTGCTCTGGGGCAGGGGGGCTGCACACTCTGGATCAAAGTAAGTTCAATATAATGTGGTTTCACCTATAACATGGTAAGATTTTTTGGCTCCTGAAGACAGCGTTATATTGGGGTAGAGGTGTATATCAGCATCACAGTATCTGATTTAGGCATGACATTCATGATTTTTAAAGGTTTTCTCTATCATCTCACCAAGTTTTTTTTTTAACTTTAGTTCATTTTATTGCTGCACATACTGACAGAGTCTCATATTTCTATGATTCTTCTGTCTACTGATGCCAATAGCCTCTGCCAATCCTGCTGCCCTTCTGCCATTCCATCTGCACCAATGGCTGCAGTATCTGTTGCCAGGCTCTAGAAGACTTGACTCCAAGCAGTACAGGAATGTGGCAAGGGCCCAGTGTTAGGGCTGGCAAAAGCTCTGTTACATTAGCAGGAAAAGAAACAGTAGCCATTAGGAAGCGAGTGTAAAAACTGCCCCTGCTGCTCAGCAGAGCAGAGACTTTGTTGACAGTCTCATCAGAGAGGCTGATCCTTTCATATCAAGGCTGATTGCCTCTGCTGTAGTTGTTCAGCATCTGAGGATTTCATTCAAAGCACCTCCCAAGGCCTGAATGTGGGATACAATGTGTGACAAAGCGTATATCTACACTGCAATTGGAGGTGCGCTTACAGCACCAGTAGACATACCCAGACTAGCTTTAATCTAGCTAGCGCAAATATCAATAGCAGTGAAACTGCAACAGCATTGGCTTCGGTGCAGGCTGTACAAGGCTGTCCAAGACCCTTGGGTGGCTAGCCCATGTGGCAGTCCATGTTTTCATGGCTTCATTGCTATTGGTACTCAGACTAGCTAACTTAAAGCTAGTTCAAGTATGTCTACACATGATGCGATCACACCTTCAATTGCAGTGTAGACATACCCACAAACCGAGGAACACAAAACAATTATTCATGCTGGAAACTTAAAATGGTGCAAAGAGATTTATCCTGTTAGTGCAAATGATTCTGTAAATGCAGTTTCATTATTCTTAGTTTTGGAAGTAAATAATTTTCACTAGTAAAATTCAGGGAGATGCTCAATTTGTGTGGAACTTTTGGAACAAAATGATTGACATTTCTTGGAGTGAAGGAATAAGCTTGTCAGAGGTATAGGCTGCAGAGAGCCATATAGACATTATGAGATAGATCCTCAGGTGTCCCCAAAGCATGTTGAATACAGGAGGAGGGGATGAGGTGGGGAGGTGCAAAGGACATGGGGTAAATCATGGGGCCGGTTCTTTACTGGGCTGATTCTCAGTGTAGTTTAGAACAGCCACAGCAGCCAGTGATTGCCCCAGTGTAGGGATGTCCTGGCCACACCCACTATGCCATAGCTGAGGTAGGAACATGTATGCCAGCCATATGTCCCAGGAAGATTCCTTCACTAAACAGTTCAGATCTGCCAGGTCTTGAGACAGGGAGCATATACAAAGAAGATTTAACAGATCCAGTAACGGGATACTATTGACTAAATTCTTTTGCATAGAAAAGATCACACACTGATGTCTAAAGTGTTAAAATATGGAGCCTTCCCAATCTCTTTTAATCTTATAAGGTCTTCAGGGCCTGAGTCCCCCTTACAAAGTCCACAAGACTCCTTCCCCCTCCTCCCCTTACAAAGTCCACAAGACTCCTTCCTTGCCTTCTTCACAATCTCAAGACCTTCATTCAGATTTTCAAATACTTTCCTGCAGCCCCTGCAGTGTCCTCACTGGTTCACAGCAACATATGGCCCTACTACTAGACTTTTCATTCCACAGCAAAATTAGCCACCCATGCATGCACAGCAAATCCTTCCATAGCCACACACTTTACAGCTTAGCAAAATAATGTACTGCACATGCTCACTATGCAATTTTCAAAGGCTTATAACTCAGTCAAATCCAATGTAATTTCCTCTGGAACAAGCAAAGACCCTTCTGCTCAACAAGGGCTAGCTACTTCTATGCCAGATTTCACTTTTCGACCTTCTGCTGATTAAGTCGTAGAAAGATTTCAATAATTTATTTTAGAATGGGAAATGTATTTTTCATGCTTCTGATATTCGAGAATTACAGAACCAGTTTTGCTGAAACATTCCAAATATATTCATCTTTGGGCAGACACTAAGGCCAGAAAATTTCACCCTGAAATGTAAATGTTTCAGAAAGATGTAAGCAAGTAAAGCACAGGGAGTTAGAATGTAAATCATGCAGCTTTAACTATATATTAGTAGCTGCTTCTCCTATTATAGCACATTCACACACATACTTCTCTGCCCCCAAAATCCTATCCTACTTACTCAGCAAAGTAAAAACCAAACTAAGTTTGCCTTAAAGCAAGAAATGTAAGAAAAATGTAAGCAATCTTGAATGCATTTCAAAAGAAAATATTAGAATATTTTAAGAGCAGCATTGGTAGAACGATCCAGAGAATGTAAAGGGAAATCATGTCCCCTGATGGCAGATATCATCAATGTTTCCTTCAGAAGACAGCATGCTTCTACCCCACTTGAAATATGCCATTTTCCTACCAGTTCTGCAGAAACCTGTACAAACTATTGCCCTATTTCCAACTTGCCCTGCCTGAGCAAAATCATTGAGAAGGTTGTAACAACTAAACTCCAGCACCATGTAACTTCTTCCAATGTTCTCAACAATCAGATTTCAGAATGAGACATGGCACAGAAACAACTCTCTCGAAAGAAAGATGACGAGGGAAGAGAGAATCCTAAAGGGATTTGCTATAACATTGACCTCAGCTTTTGACTGAAGGTATCTGATCATCAGGTTTGTGTGACTCCTCAGGGTCATGCTGTACTCTTTATGGCTCCCAGTGACACAGCATTCTCAACAGTGGTGAAAAACGCTTTCTACCATTTGTGACAAGACAGAAGATTCCACCCCTTCCTGTCAGACAAGACTACACCCACTGTGATCCACAGCTCAAACTAGCACTAATGATTCTCACCAGGGGATGCGGGAAATACCAAGTGAAAGCTACAACTAGTACGTCACACAGCAGCCTGTCTTTTGACCAACAAAGATAAATCAGAACAAATTGCACCCCTCTGCAAATTCCATTAGCACTTTATACATTTCTGGTTTGAATTCAGAGTCATACTCCAAATCAACAAGGCCCTTAATAGCCTAGGACCAGGAAACATCAGAGACTATCTATCCATCTGCTACCCAGCAAAGCAGCTGCCCTCTGCAGGAAAACTTCAACTAAAATAGCCCTTGGATAAGTGGACAAAGAATTTCCAACTACAGAATGCCTTACTATATGGGATGAGAGAGCCTCAGCCTAACCATGTTCACCACCTATTCAAGAAGGTGTTTCCCCATTATCAGCATGCTCTTCCACCTCCCACACTACGTGAAAGGGGGAATAAGGGGAAAGCAAGACTTGCCAGAAGAGAGGAAGGAAGAAGAGGGTGGAGAAGGAATGAGAAAGTGAGGAAACAGAAAGACTGTCACTGAGCATGCTTTAAGCTACACTTCATGTTGCCCCACACTTGGGCCCTGATCTTGCACTCAGTGAAGTCAATGACAAAGGTGCCAGTCAATGCAGCATTAGAACCTTAGGTACCTCAGTGACAGGAATCTTAGAAATACAACAGATTAGGTAGATTATTGCCCTGATCTATTTAGAGAGATAGGTGTAGACTACCAGAAAAGCTTAGAAAAACAGAAAAAATAGAACAATGTGGAAAACAAATGCCATAAACACATATCAGCTGTGCTTGAATTGATCTTTTCAAAGGCATAGGGCCCAGTCTATCAGTAATAAGCAAATACACCTGTTGAATTTGAAAAAAATATTTTCTTCCAGATTTTTCAATTTATTACACAGTAGGACCATGTTCAAACATACTCAATGGAGCACAAATCCTCATCCCACCCACAACATCATGCTCATGGTTGACTGAGGACATAGCATTGTCTGATGGGTGTTATTAGTCCATATCTCCTGGTGCTCCCTCTTTGCCAGATGACGGTGCTACACAAATGGACTTATCTGAACATGCCCCAACACTGTGTCTGACACAGTAGTTTCACTACTTTTTCTAACACATTTGGTGTCTAGATGTATAAGCTACAATACAGTATTTATGTCATTTACTGTACATTATAGTCCAGGACACTGCTCAAGAATATTTTTCATCATGCAATTAAATAGTTGTTTTACATAGTATCCTTGATTTTTAAAATTAAAATGCATTATAAATAAATATAGTATGCATTTTTTATCATGTTTGTTTGCATATTTGTTTGCATAATCAACAAAATCTGGTATTAGGTTTCTATATCACACTCAAGAGCATATTTCATGTAAGAAAGAAAATAAATGCCCATAATAATTTCAGTTCACATAGCTTTCAGGAGTCATATATTGAATCTTTTACCAAATTTAATCATTCAATACTTTGGAAGGGACAGTAAATAGGTCATTACACAGCAGGAAATGGAAACCAACCTCAATTGTTGCCTTTATGGCCCTTTTGGCTTTCAAAATTTATATATTTCCTAAAGGCAAGACCAAAACAAAACGATCGAGACATTCCTCTCACACTCTTCTACTTCCAACACAAGGAACCAAATTCATCATTTGGGTAACTCCACTGAACCAGGGATGAATCTGGCCCAACAAGTCCATCAGAAAAACAAGAGAATTTCAAAGAAAGAGACTGCACCTCAGGGACAGTGTTTTCCTGGCCCTGTGCCCTTTCCAGAGCTTCAAATAGAACAGCAAGTGTTTCCATTCAAGAAGAGAGATTGCAAATGGAAGGACTTTCCATCTGTGTTTTTTTAAGCTGAAGGACTTTGATAGTACAACATCAAGTTATGAGTCTTTTTTCCTCCCTCACTCCACCAGAGTAATGTTCACTGTTTTCTCAACTTCCAAAAGTATTTCTGCATAGTCAGTGTGTAGCGAGAGAGATGCATCTCTCAGAGAGATGGCTAACTTTGATTTTACTTGTCAATTTGTCTCTTCTACTTATACAGTTGTAAATGAGGTCATATCTATTAAAATAATATTCTGTCTTAAGAAATTCACAAGCAAAGAAATTTATCCAATAATTTAGATATCGATATACGAAGTGTGAACCTCATCTTCCATACACAGGTGTATCACAGGGTGGCTGGCCCCTGTAACTGAAGCAGGTACAGCCCCCGTCTGCCAGAGCATCTGCTCCCAGTCAGGGCCGGCTCCAGGATTTTTGCCACCCCAAGCGGCGAAAAAAAGCAAAAGCTGTGATCGCGATTGGCGGCAGCTCCTCCGCGCTGCTTTCTTTTTCGGTGGCAATTCAGCGGCAGGTCCTTCCCTCTGAGAAGGACTGAGCGACCTGCCGCTGAATTGCAGCTGAAGAACCCAACATGCTGCCCCTTCCGCTTGGCCGCTCCAAGCACCTGCTTGCTGAGCTGGTGGCTGGAGCCGGCCCTGCTCCCAGTTGCCCCAGTTAAGAGGGTGGGGCTGTATCTGGGGCTATAAAGGGTTAGCAGGTGTTCCAGTGAAGGGCTGGCTGTGGGAAAGAACTGTCTGAGAGAAAATGAGCCAGAAAGAGTAAGGCAGCAGGACTGGTAAAGCCTGTGGTATATGGGCAAGCCTAGGCCTGGTCAAAACTAAAGAGCTACCCCTCAAGCGCAGGGAAGGAACCAATTACGCCCAGACCACAAATGAATTCTTGGGACAATGAATGAGAAAACAGGAGCAAAGGTCAAAGGTTAAAAATCAGGGATTTAGAAGGGGACACTGCAGAGAGCCGGGGACATTGCTCACTAGTCCTCAAAGGTGTACAAGAAGGAGTCAGTGGACACCATCCAGTAGAACTGGAATAGGACTGCTAGAATAGAATCCCCTGGGAGGGGAGACAGTGAAAGCCAGAGCAGTGCCGGATCAGCAAACCAAAAAAAAAAAAAAAAGTGTTCGTGCCGCCCTAGGATTGGGCAGAATGCCGCCCCGTAGATTCTGCCGCCCCAGGCACAAACTTGCTCGGCTGGTGCCTGGAGCGGGCCCTGAGCCAGAGATGCAAAGAGTGAGCCTTTTGATCTCAGACTTAGCTTTGGGGAAGTGTAGCAGCATCCCTGCAGGGACCTCCTGGCTCCTGCCCCTGCTGGGCTGAGAAAGTCACACAGAGACCTTTTGGTGCAGTGCCTACCTGGTGCTTTTATTTATAGGCTGTGCTTCCACCATACAAGTAGTCCCCTTCTTGCAGTCCCCCAGCGTGAGAGAGGGGACAAGCTATCACTCTCTGCTCCCCTCACTGCCTTTCCTCTACTACAGCTTTCCTCTTTCCAGCTCTCCCCTGGCTTCCTGCCTCCGTGGCTCTTATCCAGCCCCAGCCTGATGAGGCAGCAGCTGTTTAAGCTTCCCCAATCAGGGCCAGGCGGTCTACCCAGGTCCAATTCACCTCCGTTAATTGGAGCTTGAGTGACAGAGGGTTAGCTAAGCAGTTTTCTGCTTAGTACCCTGCCATGGGAAGGTACCCTATTCTATTCTGGATGGAGCCAGCTATTGTTATCTTAAATCCTTTGAAGCTGGGTACCCAAGAGACAGTCTTATCTGTGTGATGATTTCACCTTTCCGGGGTTCCTGAACAGCCACCTCCTTTGATTTAACTCTATGCATTCAGGCAAGCAAGAATACCAAACTGAACAGGGAGACTGAGGAACACTTAATATTCATAAAAGGTATTACAGTTTCCCAGTTTGTCACAAGGAATAACTCCACTGAAATTAATAGAGTTATAATGGGGTAAAACCAATGTGAGAGAAGAATGAGGCCTACATTTATCTCTCTTTTTCAAGATGGGTGCAAAAACAACATTAATATGCACTTGTAATTATGGTTCTAATGCATACAAACTTCCTACCAATTATCCCTGCTAGGAGCAAGAATAATTTATCCATGGAGATACCAGTCAAGGTCAGTATCAGGCCCAAATTGAACACGCATAAATATGTGGATCATGGCATTTGACACATGGGCTCCACCCAAGCATCCCTCTGTGAAGAGAGTAGCCCCTCAACAAGTCTGGGGACAGGGCTGGCCTTACCATGAGGCGAACTGAGGTGGCCACCCCAGGTGTCAAACTATGGGGGAAGAGGGAGCACTAGGACCCAGAGTGTAGAAAATCGTGTCTGCTACTGGTGCATATGTATTCTCTCTGCCCTAGATGCACAGAGATGGTGGAGTGCTGTGCTGGAGGAAGGAGGGCACAAGAGACATAACAGGCAGGAGAAAAGGTGAGAGGAAAAGCAGAAAGCAGCAGGAGCTGCAGGGAGAGAGAGGAGGAGGAGGAACCTCTTATGTACCTCTCTAGCACCCCCAGGAGCCTGGACTGATTAACACCAGCTTCTCAGGGAGCTTCCTGTTTCCTGCTGCTTCCCTGAACCCACTTGAAGAGACCAGGTAGTCAACTGAAGTAGTAGGAGCCAGTTAGACCCTTAAGATGCTGATATCTTCCCTCACTCAGGCCCTGCTACCAGCCTGTTATTTGTCCCCTTCAACTGAGTGTTGAGAGCCACTATAGCTGGCACAGAACAGCAGTCATGAGTGAAAGAAGAAAATGCCCCTCTGGGGCAGCATTCAGAAAAAGAAAGAAAGCACAGGAAGCTTTTATATCTAAGCAGGAAGGAGCTCTCCTGAGACACATAGACACAAATGTTCACGGTGAGCCTTCCGGCCCCAGTGAGGATGTGAGTGGCGTGGAGATGTCTGATCTTCCCGTTAGTCAGAGTATAGGTGACCTGGCAGCTACTGCAGCATCCATATCTCCATCTCAAATGGTGTAACCATGCACATTCCTGAAGAAAATTGTAGATCAGAGAAGAGTGTTATAGAGGTGCAAGAAACAGCTGCTGCTGAGGTTAGTTCCTTAAGTCTAGATGATCCAGGACTGTGGACCCGGTTGAGCAGTAGCCTGAGGGACTTCTTTGTACTGCATGGGCCATAACAAGTGAAAAACTTCATGTTCCCCAAAGACAATGAAAATAGAAGTTTCCATCCAACACATTACTGGTGTGAAACCCAGAATGTGCAGTGTGGAGCTGCCTGCTCGCCAAAGAACATATAGGAAGTGACAGTCTCTCAGCCTAAGTGATGATTCACACATCCCAAACAGAGAGAGATAGAGTCTCTTACGGCAAAATGTTCTGAAGTTGCCATGGTGAGCATGCTGTGCTACCAAAAACCTATGCATGCACAGTACACCAGAGAGCATTCCATAGGTGGAAAGAGCTTGAGATGAGACTACTAAGGTTAAAGGCCACCATAGATGATCAGCATCAAGAGAAGATTGCATCAGAGTCTCTTTACTGGCAAAATGTTCTGAAAAGGCTCATTGCCATTGTGAGAATGCTTGCTACCCAAAACCTAGCACTGTGTGGCACTCAGCTGTATGTGCCCATGGAAAAGCACTGATGCTTCCAGAGCATCTAAGTACAAGTCACCCTGCACTGTGGCACTTCAGATCAGCTGTATGTGCCAAACAATGGAAACTTCCTTAAAATTGTGGAGCTGATGGCTGAATTTGATGCTGTACTCCAGGAGCATCTAAGAAGAGTCACCACCCAAGAAATGTACACATACCACTAACTTGGAAAAACAATTCAAAATGAGATCAAACAGTTACTGGCAACAAAAGTCAAACAGAAGATTGCGGCAGATCTGAAGTCAGCAAGATATTAATCTGTTATTCTGGACTGCACACCTGATATCAGCCATATGGAACAAATGACTTTAATGGTGTGTTTTGTAACAAGAACAGAACCTAGTGAAAATGTCCCTGCAATGGTGACTGTCAGAGAGTATTTTCTAGAATTTATTGACATTGATGATACTACAGGAGCTGGTATGACAAACATGCTTCTTAAAAAGCTGGAAGATACGGGAATTGCAATAGCTGACATGAGAGGTCAGGGCTACACTAATGGTGCCAACATGAGAGGAAAGAACAGAGGAGTGGAGATATGGATCCAAGAGTTAAACCCTTGAGCTTTTTTTGTCCCGTGCAGTTCTCATTCATTGAACTTGGTGGTCAGTGATGCAGTATCAGCTTCTAGTGAGGCTGCTGAATATTTTAATGTAATTCAAAGAATCTATGTGTTTTTCTCTGCATCAATTCATCAGTGGCAAACTTTGAAGCAATATCTGGGAACATCCTCTCTGACACTGACACTACTGAGTGCCACACGATGGGAAAGTCAAGTGGAGGCGATAAAGCCTATCAAACACCAAATTGGGACAATAGATGATGCCATAGTTGCAATTATGGAGGATAATGCTATGATATGAACTGTTTGTGGGAGAACAGTGGCAGAGGGAAATGGAATCACCAGAAACATACATAACTTCAAATTTCTGTGTGGCTTAGTGTTGTGGCATGACATACTGTTTGAAATAAATGTTGTAAGCAAGAGCCTCCAACGTGTTGACCTTGATATATCTGGAGCAATGGAACAACTGGACAAAGCAAAGTCATACCTACAGTCTTACCGGTCAGATGAGGGATTTCAAAACATGCTGAAGAGTGCACAGAAGTTGGCAGAGGAACTTCACACTGAAGTTTTTTTCCCACCAATTCAAGAATACAAGAGTCACTGAAGATGAAGACATTTTGATTACAAGGCACGGGATAATCCCATAAGAGACCCCAAACAACAATTCAAAGTCGAATTCTTTAACCAGATGTAGATTGTGCAATATAGTCAGTTGAAGAACATTTCATGCAGCTCAAGGAACACAGCAGTATATTTGGGATGTTGTATGATATTCCAAAACTCTTCACTATACCTGAAGAAGACCTACACCATCAGTGCAGGGCACTAGAGACAGTGTTGACACATGATGATGTGCAATATCGATGCAAGTGATTTAGGTGATGAACTGAAAGCCCTTTCAAAATACATTTCAGCAGGATCAACTCCAAAGGCTGTTCTGGAACATATGCGCACAAATAAGATGACCACCCTCTTTCCAAATGCTTTTGTTGCTCTGCGCATACTTCTAACACCTCCTGTAACAGTTGCCAGTGGAGAACACAGCTTCTCCAAGCTGAAGTTAATAAAAACACATCTACGCTCCACAATGACACAGGAGAGGCTGGTCAGCCTTGCAACTATCTCAGTAGAGCATGAGCTGACCCAGACTGTGGACCTTCAGGACGCAGTTCAAATCTTTGCAACCAAGAAGGCACAGAAAGCACCACTTTGATTATTCAAACAGATAAAAATGCCAGTGTTTACTATGCAGGCAAGAAAAGTTACATTTGCTGTTCAGGCATTTGAAAGTTAAGTGTTACTTAAAATTTTGCAACAAGGCATTTTAAGTTGTTAGTTCTCCTTTTTGGGGGTAGGTAGCAAAGCAGTATCATGAGAGGAGTAAAAGAGGAAGGCAGAATTGAGACCTTTCAAAGTTTTGGCCCAAGCAAGGGGGAATGGTGGCATCATTTGAGCTCCCCGCCTCAGATGCCAAAATGTTGTGGGCTGGCCCTGTCTGGGGACAGCTTGTACACTGCACTCCCTCTGCTGGCCACAGGTTTTCCAGACAGTACCTGTGGGGAGCACCTGTCAGCATTTGGCCTTCTACTGGTAAAGTTCAGTGTCAGTG
This sequence comes from Chelonoidis abingdonii, assembly GCF_003597395.2. NCBI lineage: Eukaryota > Metazoa > Chordata > Testudines > Testudinidae > Chelonoidis > Chelonoidis abingdonii. The sequence continues at coordinate 135,906,668 of NC_133771.1, forward strand.
TTGCTAAAATACACTTGCCAAATGCCCATACATGTGAACTTTGAGTGACTTTTTAAAAAGGTTTGAGTTTTCATTGCTCCGTGGGTGATAAATTATGTTCTACCCGGATGTTCCAAGACAATCCTACAGGAACTACTTTTCAGCTGTTCAGTACAAAGTTAGTAACAGAAGGTCTTTAGGTTAATAATTATATAAAAGCTGGATAAATATTTGCCTAGAGGTACATATGTATATACATACATTTTATCTTAGTGTTTCATGCGGCAGCAATGGCAAAAAAGACAGTGCTAATTCCTGCCTTTAACTGAAGCAGCCAGGCCAGGAGTTATTGATGTTTTGTCAGCAAAGCATTTGTCCCAAGAATCACCTGCAGTTATCCATAACTTATGCAGTGAAAGAAAGGATGAGTGGGTTGGTTCTTAATTCTTCATGTTTGTTTTAGTGTTAGAAAGTATTACAATGGATGAGAAGCACTTGAAAATCACCAAAATGTGTGTGATGTAATTTGGATGGCCGCTGTTCCCTTACAGGGCAGGCTGGTTCTAGATGCGTTGTTGTTGCAATGAGCTGCCCACACTGTTTATTATCCATATGTATTGGAGCAGTTTACACAAGGGTTCTCTTGCTGGCTAGTGTGCAAACCTGATGGCAACAGAGGCTAAACATACTACCAAACCTATAGGTCATGATTCCTTGAGGAAGAGGGGTATGCCCCAACATGTAACCCAGGCACATATCCTAGCACACCCCTATGCACTGTGGAGAGATCTGCCTGGCTGTGTGCTTGGAAAATTACTCCCTATGCCCTCTTTAGTAGGCATCCTTGTACACCAGCAGGCCACAGTGCAGGATTTAGCCAGACAAAGAAGACAAAAATCTTCATGTTTGGCTGTCTTGTGGTGTGCATGTGTTGGTTTTTGTTTTGGTTTGGGTTTTTTTAAGCTTCAGGGCATTTTCTTGGAGTGGTCAGCTGGAACTAAAACCCTGGTTTGTATAGTAAAACTGCTTGTTTTAATCTCTCAAGTCATAAATTTGCTCAGTCCAGTCTTTTTGTGGAGGGTGGTATCCTTCTAGGCCTGTTGGAGAGTAATACGTGTTGGTGCGATTAATCCCATTGAAATAGTTTTCTGGTGCATTACCTTAATAAAACAATTTCCCCGGCAGCTTGGAGTTCCCTGGATCACATCAGGATGTTCTTTGCTGGTGTTCTGTAGTCCTTTCAGTTTTTCTCCATTGCTTTTTGGGCCAGGTTGCCTCCAAGCATACCATGTGCTTCAGTAATAATAACAAAAGGCAAAAATAAAGCCACTCATAAGACCATTATTTTCATTAGCTCTTCTGTTCTAAAAGCCAGGAAAACATCAGCAGGGCCCACTAGACCCTAGCCAGCTGTCTTCTTCTTCCAGTCATCAAAACAGTGAGCTATTATGTAAGCTCTACTAGAAGAGTTTGCTAGGAAACCAAATTAGTTCAGGATCTCACTGGTATCTTAGGTGCTAAGTTTGATCAACTAGCCCTCTCAGGTCAAAGTCTAGAAAGTATAGAATCAGAACAGATGGAGCAGAACCAAGAAGAAACTGTGAGGAAATTGAATTAAGGCACACACGCACACACGAAGAAAACAGATGTCACATTGCTACCAATTCATGGAACACTAATGTTAAACTACAAGTATTGCATCGAAACAATGAATTACCACCAAGTGAGAGTGGTCAATGTCAGATTTCTGGCATTATTTACCAAGTGGTCTAATCACATTTATTACAGCTAGAGCTACAGAAAAGGTTGCAGGAATTTCTTCATTTTGGGCTAGATTCTACCCAGCATCCTTCCATGAATACTCCCATTTTCTTCTATATAACTACTGCTGGAGTGGAGTAGTATGCAGCATGAGGAAGACAGGAAGAGTGGCAGAGTCTAGCCTTTCATATTTTTTCTTTCAAAATAAATTTTTTTTCAAAGAAATTTTAATACAAAAAAAATTGCACTAAAGGCCAAATTGTGTCTTTTAGGCATTGGTTTGTATTGGCAATGCATAGACCAGGGACAGCTCAGGAAGTTTTTACATCCGTGTAACTCACTGACTTCAAGAGAGTTACTTCCAATTTACATCCTTGCAGATTCCTGTGTCACTGCACATGTTCTCAGGCCCTGCAGTCCCTGGTGGATATCTGGGAAGGGCACTTTGATGCAATATTGCATTTGCCTGATTGTACCATGAGCTCGTTTTATCACTCATCAAAGGAGCAGGCGAGAGATGTCTGGTTTATGACGGAGAGATCCTAAGAGATTATGGATACTTATTTGTCTTGATCTGTCCCTGCCCTCCAAAAATGTCATTATGCAGCTGCTGTGAAGCAAACCAATATATTTTAAAATAAAGGGCCAAATGATGCCCTCAAAGGCCCAAATGTGGCCCCTGCTGAAATTGTTGGGAGCCCTCTCCTCTCTCAAACTGCCTAGAGTAGAATTTGAGCCAAAGACTTTACAAAATACTTGTATGTGGTTGAACTGAAGGAGTGGAAACATATGTGGGAAGCAACGGGACATGGTGATATTCTGAGAGAGCTGCAGATAAATGCCAGTGAAGCACTGGGTCAGTATTGGACAAGGGACCTGAGGGAGGCTGGAGGCTGACACTGAGGATTATATTTTATAATTTATTTTTGAAAGAAAAATATCTGGAACCAGGATGGGTCAAGTGGATATTATCAAAGAGGTTACATTTAAATTGATGGTGTTCTAAAAACAATGACTGCAATGTTAAGACTTTCTGAACTCACTCCTATAGCATACAGCCCAACTTTTTCAGTCTGACTACATGCCAAACTTGTCTACAACTACAGTGCATCATGTAATAATAGTGAGAGCAAAGGGTGTGGATCGTGGGAAATTAAGGGTGTATGTGGGTGTAAATGACAGCAAAATGTAGCTCTATGTGTCTATGCCTATGCCAAGGAATGAGACAAGGTGGGTGAGCTATTATCTTTTATTGGGCCAACTTCTGTTGGTGAAAAAGACAAGCTTTCAAGCTTACACAGAGTTCTTCTTTAGGTCTGGGAAAGGCACTCAGAGTGTCACAGCTAAATACAAGGTGGAACAGATTGTTTAGCATAAGTAGTTAGCGCGTATTGTAAGGAACCATTCAAGGTGAAATGGCCAGTTAACTCCAATGCATTTATAGGACAAAAAAGGGGGCATAGTGTTATCAGATTGTTAAAATAAGCCATAAAACCAGTGTCCATGGCCATGTCTACACGTACAGCACTGCAGCGGCGCAGCTATACCAATAGAGCTGTGCCACTGCAGAGCCTCTAGTGAAGATGCTCTATGTCAACAGGAGAGAGCTCTTCCGTTGGCATAAAAAACCCACCCTCTGAGCAGCATAAGCTATGTTGGCAGGAGAAGCTCTATTGCCAACATAGTGCTATGCACACAAGTGCTTATGTAGGTATCATTTATGTCACTCAGAGGGTGGAATATTCACATCCCTGAGCGGCACAAGTTTTGCCCACATAGGCAATAATGTAGATATAGCCTATGAATGTCCTTCCTCATCACATTGTTCAAAACACTGCGATGACGGCTAGCAAGGGATTTCCAGTCACTTGAAATTGATGTGGGAGATTATCCTGTGGATTTGTATTCCTTTTTTGGGCAAGAGTATGGAACTCAAGAACAAGCTGCAGTAATACAGAGCTGTACAACTTGTGTTGGATAAATAATTGAGGGCTATGGATAAACAGGTGAACACCAGCTGGCTAAGTCTGGAATTAACTGTAACACATACTGCACAGCAGAATCTTGGATTTGGAAGCTACTAGGTCTCAGCAGACATTCCAGCTATTCACTTCCAAAGACTGCCAACACACATGTAAGACCTGGTGTCTGACCTAATATAAACATAAGCCGTGCTGTACTGGAACAAGTCGCTGTTGAGCCATCTAGCTTGGTTTCCTAGCTCTGTCTGTGGCCAGTATGTGATGAGTCACAGGAAGTTGAAAAATCCCCGAAAATACATGAAGTCAGTTGGGCATTGCTATATGCTAGGGGGAGGAGGGAATTCCTTCCTGATGCCACCAGCTGATCAATCCAATCCAATCACTGTGTATAACCATCCATTGAAAAGAAAGAGGAACATCTGACTTGTGCTAGTCATTTACAGTCTGATGTAGCTTTGGAAATGTTTTTCTCCTCTGGATTCTTCAGGGATTTAAAGATTTACAGTTCTGGTTAGAAAAAGAATGCAATTTCAATATCAGATTAATTTTATGCCCACGGCAGCCAGAAGTAGAAATAAGCATTCTGGCAAATGTATAGAGGACATTGGATGATTGCCAACGGAACAGAAGACAACATGAGAATGAGAAAAGAAATACTATATTCCAGCGTAGGTCTGAGATAATGATGATGAGTAATCTATTACAGATTATTTCTGCTTGTTTTAAACCATACAGACCTTCCAGGAATAATGTATGTTTAATATCAAACCACTTCAAATCACTCCATTGCAGTACTCCATTGCTTCACACTCATAAACAAGACAAATATGGGGTAGCCTGTTCCATCAGACTCTGCTGTAATAAACATGGGGAGGCTGAGGGAGGTTGGGTTTTTCTGCCCACTGTGGGGAGCAGGATCATGTGCGGCTGGCTGAGCGGGAATGAAGGAGACTCTCTTAAGGCCTAAACTGTCCCCAGGAAAAGCATGTCCTCCAGTTTCAGACACAATACTACCCCCCAAAAGAGTAGCTCCTTTCTCCATCTGAGACACTGAAGCCTCCCATAAAAAGCAGCTTATCCTATTTTGACAATAAGTTATCCCACAGAGAGTAATTCCCCACAGTCTGGGACACTGAGGTCTTTCACAAGCAGCAGCTCCCCCTAATGTGAGACACCAAACTTCCCCCCAAAGCAGCTCCTCCACTGTCAGACTCTGGCCCCTCTCCCCACACACAGAGAGGTTCTCCCCCCGTCTTTTCAAACACCCACAGCAGGTAGCTACAGTCAAGTGCTGGCAGCGTCACAAACATTTAATTTCTTCATACCAACTGACTTTAACTACAGGTTCTGGTTGTAAAATCCCTTCTTCAGCAAAACTGGATGTCTTGAGGGACTGGTGTGGAATACAGAGGTTCCCTGGCTCTCCCTCTGCTTAGTAATTACCAGAAATTGTTACTGTTTGACACTTTGACAGCAACTGGTACTTGGTTGCTTATCCATAAGAAAAACTGTACTGAGACTATTCTATTTCTTTTGCTAACACACTGTCATTAAATTGGTAAGATTCCAGAGCCTTCTCACTCTGCCTACCACAATCAAAAAGGCAATAAATGCAGATTAAATTTAAAGTATTTTTATAGTTTGGAAACTTACTATTTCTAAGCAATTTTTTTATTTGTGCAAGTCCCACTTATGGTCACATGAAAATATTGACAGAATCCAACATTTCTTGGATTATTTTTTTACTAAGGTACCTTTTGTGGTTTACTGATAGTAAATTTACTTACAGAGAATGTGGAATAAGCTGGTGGGCTCAGTCCAGTAACTATAGTGAACAAATGCCCAGATTACAATAACCAGCATAGCAGTTGGCACTTATGTGAGATAGTCTGCATAACTCATTTGTGGTTTCACCCACTGAGTGTGACTATGTATATGGAGTACACAGACTAGCAAAGAAAGAAAACTACAGTATATATGTGTGTGCTGCAATTTTCAAAGGCAAGTAGGAAATTTAGCCACACAATTCATGTTAACTGAAAATTTAAAGAGAAATAAATATATACACACAAAACACTCACATCCATACAGACATATATGCACACATATGAATAAGAAAAGCCTCTGCAGTTACACTGCTATAGCAGTTTTTTATTCCTATAAATGAATGATGCACTTCCAGTCAATATATTCATCCAGTGCAATTTTGCCTCTGCCCAGAACCTTTCTTTTCACTATGAGGTAAATACTGATTCTCTTCTCATGACGCAATATCAGATTTTGGGTGGCTAACGTATAGGGTTGCCAGTTGTCTAATCACACAAATCCAAACACCCTAGCCCCGCTCTTTCCAGAAGGCCACACACCTGCCCCACCCCTTCTCTGAGGCCTTGCCCACTCCATCCCCTCTCCCTCCATTGTTCACTCTCCCCACCTTCATTCACTTTCACAGGGCTGGGGCAGGGGGTTAGGGTGCAGGCTCTGAGCTGGGGCCAAGGGGTTTGGAGTGTGAAGGGATCTCCGGGCTGAGCCTGGGGCAAGGGTTGGGGTGCAGGAGAGGGTGTGGGGTGCAAGCTCTGGGAGGGAGTTTGGGTGCTAGAGGGGGCTCAGGGCTGGGGCAGGGGGTTGGGGTGTGGGATGCAGGCTCCACCCAGAAGACGCTTACCTTGGGTGGTTCCCGGTCAGCGGTGCAGCAGGGCTAAATCAGGCTCCCTGCCTGCCCTGGCCCCACACCACTCCCAGAAGTGGCTGCCATGTCTGACCCTTGGTGGGGGGGAAAGGGGCTCCGTACGCTTTCTGTGCCCACAAGCACCATCCCCACAACTCCCACTGTCCGCAGTTCCCAGCCTATGGGAGCTGCAGAATTGGCACATGGGGCGCAGGCAACACATGGAGATCCTTTCCCACCCCCAGCGGCTACAGGGAAGTGCCAGCCACTTTCAGGAGTGGCGCGGGACCAGGGCAGGCAGGGAGCCTGCCTTAGCACCCTGTGCCGCCAAACTTTTAGCACCTAAAATCTCCTGGTTTGGCTTCAGTAGCCTCCAGGAGATAGGGCCTGATTCCAGGAGACTCCTGGCAAAATCAGGAGGGTTAGCAACCCTACTGACATGGAATTACGTCGAGGGACTAGGCCAGGACATAGCTGATAGAAAAATATGGTGTATGTGCATTGCTGATGTCTTTGTTTGGCAGAGAGGTGAAACTACTGAAATGAAGGAATTGCCAGGTTTCCTTTTCTTCGGCCAAATACTGAGCTGTATTGTCCCCTCTGCTGAGACATATGGTAGAATGAAAATAATGTACATGTGAGTTATATCTGGCTAGTTAGCATAGAAAGGGAGGATCAGAGTCTACTCAGGATGGTGGAAGTTCCTCAGTGCAACTACTGTGCAGCTGGGACTTTGTACGTTTTGGAGGCATCTCCAGCTGACAATGAGAGGAGATGGGGAGGTGGTTGCTATATATGGCCCTGTCCATTCTGCAATTCGTGGATTTTTCAGTGGAAATCCCTTCACAAGGTAGTGTAGCTCACAGCCACAGCAACTTCTGTATGTCTTCTTTTCCATACTGCATGCCCCATAGAGAGGAGGGTAATAGACTGCCATGATTAAGGTTAAGATTTTGTCAGGATTATTTTTAGTAAAAGTCAGGGACAGGTCACGGGCAAATAACAATTCATGGAAGACCATGACTTGTCCCTGACTTTTACTAAAAATAATCCTGACAAAATGGGGCTGAGGTGGGGATTAGAGTCGGAGTCCTGCTGTAGGGGGAAAGTGGTGTAGGGGAGAGGCCAGCACCTGCTGCCACTGTGATTGGCAGCTCTGGAGTCCTCCCTCTGTGGCTTGGAGCTCCAGATTCCTGCCACATATGGCAACCGAGAGCTATGGGGGCTCCTGCCACACACAGCAGCTGGGAGCTCCAGATCTGGTGGTGGGGAGCTGCAGGGTCACTCCACTGCCCGCAATAGCTCAGAGCTCTGGGTCCCCCCACTGTTCGTGGCAGCTGAGAGCTGTGGGGGTCCCCTGATGCCTGTGGCAGCTTGGGGCTCTAGGGCCCCTGCCACCTGACAGCTCCAGCCTCACTGCCATGGGACTGAAATGGAAAATGTCACAGAGGTCTCTGGAAGTCATAGGATCTGTGACTTCCACGACCTCCATGACATAATCTTATCCTTAGCCATGACCTGCCATGAGTGGCAGCTGGGCTCCGGAGTGATAACGTGTTGCAAGGGAGGGGAGGCACCAAAGAACTGCATGTAGAGACTGGCTCTGTTTAGGTATCCCTGAGATGTGCTGATTATCAGTGCAGTTGGAGGGCTCCCCAGGCAGCTGCACTGTGGCCCCTCAAATCCCTTCTCTGGAGAAAACAATGCATCAGAAACACCGCACAAGCATTCCCGCATCACACTTTTTTTCCATGATATAGAATGACAGAGTTCACTGTGATTCAGTTCCCCGGATCCAATTAATCATTTTCATAATTAAAAACATATGGTCAACTTGAAAGCACAGCCAGAGAGTTAGGCAACTCAACATGGAAGTGCATTGTTGCCTAATTCTAATAATACTGATTAAAACTGATCTTGCAGCCCTTGCACAGAAAACACTCCCACCAAAATCAAGGCCAGTATTTGCATTTAGCACATTCCATCCTAGATCACAAAGACCTCAACAAACATTAACTGAGCCCGGTAAAATCCCTGTGGATAAAGTTCTCATCCCTATTTCAAACCAAAGGCAAACGGAGATATAGTGATGTTAATTTTTTGGCTTTGATATCTTGTTACTGACCCTCCTTGCTTGTCTTTCTGAATCTGAACTGGAATTCCCCTCTTTTCCACTGTCTCCTCCTGTAGAGTTGATGGACCAACTTCAGTCCCCAAGTTTACACTATCCCCATTATTTTCAAGGGGGTTGCGCAGGGACAATCTAAGGACGGAATTTGACTCAGTAGCCATAACACAGTGAAGCATTTTAAAAATCTCCTCCACACTAGTTCATGAATTATCTACCTTAAAAACATCTTGGTCAGGTAGTGTCTCCCTGTAATTCTGTAGCAAAAGGGCAGCTAACTTTACAGTACTTGTTTAGTAATAGATTGCTCCTTTCCTTTGAACAGTCACATCACAGAAGTACACATTACCCACATCTCATTATCTAAGGAACCACATTTGGAGCTAAGGTTCTTTCCTGAGTTGTCTGAATATTCTATTCTACAGAAGACTCTGAGGCTTCTGAAAACAAAATAGCCCAGACAAGATGCAAGAATTATAGCCAATGATGTTGGTATTACATCGTTGTAACTAAGGTTCATGCCAATGTTTCCACTGTAAAGCCCATTTTACAAGAGTTTATATGACCCTGACATTAAAATGGATTTCAGGTAGAAACTGGCTAAACAAAATCTCAACACAGAAGTGAATGTAGGTCCAAATCTTGAAGTCCTTACTTAGGCACAAGTCCTACTGGCTCAGAGTCCAACTTTCACCCATAGAAACAATAAGATTTTTGCCCCTGACTTCAATAGATGCAAGACTGAGCCCTTGTTGGAAGATTTCCCCTGAGGAAGGTGGAATAAAAATAGAGTTGGGGCTTCAGGATTTTTTTTTCTTTTTCCTTTTCACGAAATTTGAGGAAAATCACTTTTGTTGTTTCTAATTCCAAGAAAACAGATAAATCTGTTTGGAGATGTGTTGTGCAATCTTCTTAAAGGAAAGAAAAAGCTTGCTCTACTAATAGCCATTCAGAAGGGGTATGTTGACTAATATATACTACCGAGCACATATGCATATATTAATAATATGTATTAGCCGGACCACATATATATATTAGTATGCATTAAGCACAAATGTTATAGCAATTATATAGCCTAAATTGGCCTATGATTTTTATATGGCCCTGCTCACTTATGCTAAGTATCCCGTAACCCCTTGCATTCACTGAAGTAAGTTTTGGCTTGAGCAAATAGGGAAGTTGTCAAGATCAGGACAGATGAGTGCTTTACCATAGCAACAGAAAGGGAGTTACTCTCCCAGTAGTCAATTATCAGAGGGGTAGCCGTGTTAGTCTGGATCTGTGAAAGCAGCAGAGAATCCTGTGGCACCTTATAGACTAACAGAGGTTTTGGAGCGTGAGCTTTCGTGGGTGAATACCCACTTCGTCAGACGCAGGTAGTGGAAGTGGGTATTCACCCACGAAAGCTCACGCTCCAAAACCTCTGTTAGTCTATAAGGTGCCACAGGATTCTCTGCTGCTCTCCCAGTAGTGTAGTGTAATGTCCCAAAGGAAGAGGACAAGATGTATGATTGTACTACTCTACTATGAACCTAGGAGATGGCGTCGTGCCCGTTAGTACTTGAAATACATGTGTTCAAAACAAAGAGATAAGGGGTACACCACAGTACTACAAAAACAAGGTAGAACGCTGATTGCTTAAAACTAGTTTCAGATGACATACAAAGTACCTTTTACTTGTAAACTGATAGGGTGTAAAAAGATGGCTTTAGGGATATAACTTTGGGAGCACACTTTCTGCATAAGGTAAATGTAACATCACTGCATGAGATGGCTTCCTGGAGACTGGTATTGTATAGAACATTTGTTGGGTTATTGCAATAAACCTGACTGATGCTGGTTATTTGGTCTCTTGAGTATGTTTCATAACAAATCAAAATGTGGTCAAGCAATTGACTATGTACTTTATCAACAGGTAAGATCATGGCCTGACTTACAGGGACCTTGCTGGGCTCAGTCAGCACTGTAAGCAGTGCTAGCAGGAGTCTCCCTGCACACCACAGCAGTAAGAGAGAGTGGTTATGCCGGTTCCCTGTGTGGGTGCACCAGGGAGGAAGCACACTCTGCATTCTCTCTCCCCTCTAACACAGAGGAAATCCTAATTTAACTCACTGCTGACTAGAGCCATACTGGTATTTTTCATTAGTAAATTTCCCTTGGACAATATAGGGCCAAGTCCTCAAATGGTGTAAATCAGTGTAGCTCTATTGAAATCAGTGGAGCTGTGCCACTTTACACCAGCTGGGGATCTGGCACATGCAGTACTAGCTAAGTGCTTGGTATTATTATTGTATAAACAAATTGCAAAGTCCTGGGAAGGGCTCAAGGAAATGAAATTCCAGACAATTTACTCAACTTTTTCCAACATTCCTTTCTAATGGTTTTGTCAAATATTACCATACATGTTTATGTTCACACTGTCTGGGTCTGTCTACCTAGTGCTCAGCAAGCATTTGATGGCAAACAAGGACTGTGATGAGTTGCCATAATGCTAAGAGCTTATTATACTTAGAAAATGTAATACAGAATGGCTCCTACTACATTATGGAGTCTGTATTACCAACAAAAGAAAAAGTAATTAAAATGGTCAAAATGAATGAGTAAAGTATATTCGATGGGTTGGCTTTACCTCCTTATTGTCTGTATACATTTACATGCTAATTTGCCAAATTCAGTTGTTTGCAATGGATCTCCCCATTATGAATGAGAACAAGCCAGGTTGTTTGGGTTTTTTTAGTTATAGGAAAGAGACATGATTCAATTTGAGGAAAAGGCTTGATGGAGATCCAATGGAAGTCAATGAATATTTTTCTATTGACTTCAATGAGAGCAGAATTGGACCCAAATTAAAACTACATCCATGAGCTAGGGGTGTGATTCCCAGCTCATGTGTACGCACTTGTGCTAGCTCTCGTCAAGCTAGTGCACTAAAATTAGTAATGTAGCCACAGTAGCACAGGCAGCGGTAGTGATGGCATGTGCTAGCTGTGCCCAGTACAACCCCATCTGAACCCTGTGGGTACATACTTGGCACGGCTGCGGTTGCCAGTGCAGGCCCAGATACACTACTATTTTTAGTGTGCTAGGTTAGATGAGAGCCAGCACAAGTATGTCTGTGTGAGATGGGAATCACAGCCTGCTTTGTAGCCTAGATGTAGCCTTAGAATTCTCAGACACCCCTTTCCTTCCCTAAAACTTTTTGGATGTTCTGAATTCTTTGGCTCGTTGTTTTATTTTTCATTTCCAGCTGTGGCCAGAACTGGAAGTGCCAACATACTGAGCGAAAGCCTGCTTCTGAGAGATTCCCAGGCTAATTTTGCCCATCCCAGAGGTATAAATAGTTGACCACAGCTGAGAGAGAGAAGTGCTGGCTGAGTATAAGGCTGGGATCAGGGAAGTCCTACGTTCTAGTCTTGACTATGCCATGGCAGCCTGCGGTAGCTCACTTAGCAGGCTGATCCAGCTAAGCACATTAGTTTTACTGAAGTCAGTAGAACTATTCATGCTGAAAGTTAAGGATCTGCTTAAGTGCTTCGATGGACTGGAGGGCCTTAGGCCCCAATTCAGCAACGTACTTAAACATGAGCCTAATCTTGACAACATGAGATCAATGGGACCGCTCAGGTGCTCAAAGTTAGGCATATGCTTAAGTATCTTGTTGTAGTGAAGCCTTTATCTCTTTGCCTCAGAGATCAGCAGAGTCTCAAAAATGAGGACGAGTAGTTGCACTTATTTTACTACACCTCTATCTCAATATAATGCTGTCCTCGGGAGCCAAAAAATCTTACCATGTTATAGGTGAAACTACATTATATCGAACTTGCTTTGATCCACCGGAGTGCGCAGCCCCGCCCCTCCGGAGCACTGCTTTACTGCGTTATTTCTGAATTCATGTTATATTGGGTTGAGTTATATCGAGGTAGAGGTGTATTGACTTCTATGGGGTTGTTTGGGGCATCAGGGCAGCATTTAGCCTAGTGTGTATAAAGCCCCGGATACAGTGATCTGAATGCACTAGGCACAAGTGGATGAATGACATGGACAGATGATAACATTGCTTCTGAAGGTCCTGGCTTTCTTAACCTGATCACTTTTGTCAGACTTTTAATGTCTTTTATTGTTTTTGATGTTACTTGATAGCAAATTTTCTTGGGAACTCTAAAAACACAGGCTATGTCTTCACTTACACACATACTCAAATAGTGGATCTTGTAATGCTCCCACATTTCCCATATCTGCACCTGAGAGACTACATATGCTGTACTGAACATGGATATAAATGCTGTGTACACACATATACCCTCATCCACACTGCCGCTGTTGTTAT